>NC_045550.1:49511270-49828591 GCF_009769535.1 Thamnophis elegans
ATGAGTGTATATATAGCAATGTTACAACAGTTAAAAAATTCTAATCTTACTTATTAATAAAATATGTGGATGAGAACAAAACATTTTAGAGGAAAATACAAACCAAAATGCAATGTGTTGCATTCATCTTACAACAGCACAATTAGGATACCAAAACTAATTCATTACAGGAACAGGAAAAAAACTTTCAAATTTGTTTTTATTTCATTAATTGCATGATAAAGATTTTCAGCTCTCTTACAAGAAAAGCTGCTAAAAGATTAATTGAGACATACTGTATATTACTATTAACCATCCTGCTCTCTAATTTCTGGAAGTGTGTTCCCAATTGGGCTTCAGAAGGCTACCACAATTTAATTAGCCTTTCTATGTGTCAAATTGAAACATGCCTCTAAGATGATTAAACTGGTGATTTGTATAGCATCACTCCTTCCTGCACATAAACGTATATATAGTTAAAAAACATTCAAATATTTATTTCCCCTATGACTTTATTTAATATTTATGAATTCCAATTGGCTTCTTCTCCAGTTTACCTAAGATTTAGAGTTGGTTAATCTTATCACAGAACCATACCTGTATACCTTCAGGCAATTAACTGAGTCATGTTACTGGACTCCAATACATAATCCAGGGGGAAAAATGATATTAGTTCTACTGCAATCAGTCTAAACAAGAGACACAGTTTTGAGCAACCATTTAGGTACCAGGCTAAAAACTGAGAGACTGTGAGTTTAAATCCTAAAGGAAATCCACCCTGTTTTTGGAAAGACAGATTTTAATGCTAAAACTCAAATACTTTAGCTAATGAGAAGAGAGGACTCATGGGAAAAGACCCTGGTATTGGGAAGAATGAAGGCAAAAGAGAAGGGGACTAAGAGTATGAGATACTTAGAAGTGTGATCGACTCAATGAACATGAATTTGAGCAAACTTCAGGAGGCAATAGGGATGTAGTGGCTCAATGGCTAAGACACTGAGCTTGTCAATCAGAATAGTCAGCAATTTGAATCCCTAGTGCCACATAACAGAGTGAACTCCCGTTACTTGTCCCAGCTTCTGCCAACCTAGCAGTTTCAAAGCATGTAAAAATGCAAGTAGAAAAATAAGGACCACCTTTGGTGGGAAGGTAACAGTGTTCTGTACGCCTTCAGCATTTAGTCATGCCGGTCACATGACCACGGAGATTTATTTGGACAGCGCTGGCTCTTTGGTGTTGAAACGGAGATAAACACCGCCCCTTAGAATCGGGAATGACTAGCACAGGGGAACCTTTATTTATTTTATTTATTTTAGTAAATATATTTATATGCCGCCCAATCCCGAAGGACTCCGGGCGGCTTACAAAAAATAAGAGAAAACCTTACCTTTACCTTACAAGAGGCAATGGAGGACAGGGGATCTGGCATGCTGAAGTCTTTGGGGTTGTAAAGAGTTGGACACAAGTTAGCAACTGAACAACAACATGAGTTCAAAACCTACCTTAGGCATGACTGGATAACTTTGGAACAATCATTCTCTCTAAGGAAGGTACCAATGGCAAACCACTTCTAAAAAAAAAGAATCTTGTTAAGAAAACTGCAAGAACTTGTCCAGGCAGTTGCTAGGAATGAACACTGACCGAAAGGCACTAATAATAAACAAGTTTACTCCAAGTATATAATTTCCAACAGTCCATAGGACTGTTTGTTTAAACTAATGACCAGGATTGTCAAGCTGACATCTTCTTTTGGACTACATTTTCATTTATAGTCTTATTTAGAAAGCAACAAGAAGTTTTTTTTCCTTCCTAGTATATTCCTGCAGGTGGCGGGTCCCCTTTTCGCCCGATCAACTGAGTGTTGATTCATTGGTTGCGACAGCAACAAGAGTCCCCATCAAATAACTACTCTTTTTGCATCCAAGTTGTTTTGCTAGTGGAATGACAGGTTCTCCCAGTGCTCCAAGGCAATATGTTAAGTCAATAAAGCAAGTTCCTGACTCTGCCCAGACACTGTAGATAACCTCAAAAAAATTGTATTTCACTGGAAATGCACATTTTAAGCTAATTTTTTATTTTATTTTAAATCAGAGATATGCATGATAGAGTAATACTCCAAGGAAATCTAGTTTTAAATCACAGTCCAAAGTACGCTGTGAAATGTATTTCTCCCTCCTAAGCTAAAGAAACCCTTCAGATAATTATATCTTCTGCTTTTTTCTTTAACCCTCGCCACTACACTACCTCCTTGACTTACAACAGTTAGTTTAGTGACCACTCAAAGTTGCAATGGCACCGAACAAAGTGACTTATGACCGTTTGTCACCGTTATGACTTTTGCAGCAGCCCCAGGATCATGTGAACAAAATTCAGACGCTTGGCAACTGGTTCATATTTATGACTCTTGTTGTGTCCCAAGGTCACGTGATCACCTTTTCCGATCTTTTGACAAGCAAAATCAATGGGGAAGCCAGATTCACTTAACAACCGAGTTACTAACTTATCAACAGCAGTGATTCATTTAACAGCTGAGGCAAGAAAGGTCGTAAAATTGGGAAATCTCACTTAACAAATTCTCACTTAATAACAGAAATTTTGGGTTCAATTGTGGTTGTATGTTGAATACTACTAGTAACTAGTAGTATGTTACCGTAGTAACTTTTTCCTTCTGTAGATTTACAGTATATTTTAAAAAAATGACTATGTGATTATCAATAGGACTTTCATGCCTTAAGATTTGGATGAGGGAGAGTGAAAAGCAGGCAACAAGGGGGAAAGGACTACCTGTATTGTAATCATTTGGTTGGATCTAGATAGAATTATATACTTAGCCCAGGGGTCAGCAACCCGTGGCTCTAGAGTCGCATGTGGCTCTTTCATCCTTCTGCTGCGGCTCCCTGTCGCAGGTCGACTCCACAATTGGCTTTTGGTTAGGACAGATAGAGGAAAAAGGACGCCGTGCTAGGAGGAGACTCTATGGTGGGGGAACCTGACTTCTGGTTGGCTCCAGAATTGAATGGGAGGCTTCCAGTTAGGACAGAGTTAAGGCCTGGACATCCTAATAGGAGCAAAGAGTTCAGAGTCCAAACAGCTTCAATTTTCTCTAAAGATGCCTAAATTATACACCGTTCATCTATCTCCAATAGTACTATGTCCTTATTGGTGCTAAATTTTATTTTCTATTTCTGTTTCTCTATTACGGAGTTTAATGAATCATTTTATATAACAGATATGATGGTTCTTAATACTTGATCTAATCTTTTGGCATTTCTTGCAAGTTAGGAAAATAAAATGATTAAAAAAAAATTCAGAAAAACGAATGTACTATCTAGATCAGTGGTTCTCAACCTGTGGGTCAGGACCCCTTTGGGGGTCGAACGACCCTTTCACAGGGGTCGCCTAAGACCATTGGAAAACACATATTTTCGATAGTCTTAGGAACTGAGACACCAATTTTATGGTTGTGGGTCACCACAACATGAGGAACTGTATTAAAGGGTCGCGGCATTGGGAAGATTGAGAACCACTGATCTAGATACTGTCCAAAGTTTAATATTCTTTAGTTTAGTGGAATTTCTTAAATGCATTATGAAACCAGAGCAAGTGCATTTATCCATTCTTTTGGTTTACATATTCATTAAGGAACATAAAACAATTGAAATCTTTCAGTCACAGGAACATCAAACCATATTAAATATGAATCAGTTGCAGGCAGAAATGGTATCCTAGAGAAATGAATTTACAAGGGTAAAGAGGTTGAGAGGGAATTGCAATATTTTGAAAAGATTATTAAGTTCTGCAACCTCTTGGGGAAGTACGAACAGGACGACTTAAAATAACCATAACAACATAAAACATATATTATTGAGTTTCTTTTTTTCCTCCTGCTTGTAATCCCTTATTTTTGGAAGATGAAATATATTAAAAGTGAAAAGATCAGCAATGTTCCTTCTACCAATAATGAAGTCATCAAGAAAATGCCCAGAGGGAAAACACAGACTGTAGAAAGAAGAGATATTTAACTAGACTGCAACCTTCCTTCCTTCCTTCCTTCCTATCTTCCTACCCCTCTCCTCCCTTCCTCATTCCTTTCCTTCCTTCTTTTGCAATACCTAGTGGATTTTTGTTTATAGAATTTCTGGCAAGAATGGCAAAAACAGGAGTTAAAAAGGCAATTGTTCTATTTTATAGCATAACATCTGGATATTCCCTATTTTCGCACTAAAACTAACAAAAAGCATCAACTAGGAGTCACAGAAAATAATTATCTTAATGAAACACCGTTGAAAATAGGTGGGGAGATGATGGAGAGAAGGCAGAAGCAAAATAAATAAGTATCTCACTTCATTGAGTGTTTTTCCCATAAGCTGGAGATTTGCAACAGCTGTTCCAATGGCATTTCTAAAAATTCTTGCTATGTGAACCATTTGTTCTTCAGACGAAAAAGTTACTGTGGGAGTAACACTCCACATGGAATCAGTAATATATTAAAAAGCTTCTATCCAGCAGCAAAATAAATGCAAATATATGCTCGAATCGGGGGGAAAAACCCAGAGCTGTTTTATTATTCTCTGTTCTTGAGAATGAATCCAATTTTAAAATACAAGTTATGATTGTCTTCCATGAAAACACATTTAGGGAAACCAAATCAAAACTGAATCTGTTCTAAACTAGACGTGATCAGGGAAAACCTCTATTAAGTTTAAAAATTAAAGAAAATTGATCCAGGGAACTGAAGAAACTTCAAAAGTTGAAACTTCAATTTTAGAGGGATGTCTGTGTCTCTGTGTGTGTGTGTGTACGTTAATCTCTAAACCACAACCTCTCCTCCCTTATCAGCTGAGCCAGGGGAATGATTACGAGAGCTTGTGGCTTAGAGGTTAATATAACTGCCTAAAATATAAAAACAGCCCAAGTTTGAATCCCAGAAAGGGTATGGCTAGCTGATGAGAGCTAAATAGCTTGAAATAGATCTATACTAGTCTCCCTTTATTTATTTATCAGCAAAAATGCAACACAAAAATGGTTTTTCTGCTTGGAAGGCTCCTGGAGTGGGGCTGAAAGGCAAAAGGGAAGCAGTATGCTCCCTCTCATATTTGGGCATACCAGGTGCTTTGACAAAACACTGTGTGTGTGTGTGTGTGTGTGTATGTGTACACAACACATACACATGGATCATAAGACCCATTAGGTCTTATTTTGGGGGATGTCTTATTTTGCAGCCATCAGTCCGCTTACAAGGCTTCCCAGGGCAGACTCATTTTTCATCCGGATGGAGAAATGATGGAGACTTGAAGTTTCATCTGCTTGCAAATGGGATGCTTTGAAACCTCTATTAGCCCCCCCCCCCAAATCAAGCTAGACCTTATTTTCAGGGTGGGTCTTATTTTCAGGAATCATGTTATATATAAAATCTCACAGTTGCTTTCTTTAGGTAAATGATCTTGTTTCATGCATCTTCATATTCTCATCTTTTGTTTTAAGTAAAACGCCATGAGACTATGGTCTTTCCTATAATAACAATGATCAATTCAATAATACAGAACGTGTAAGTTCATGAATATTCATGGCACGTTTGCCCCCATTTTTCTTGCTCTTCTCTCATTGTCTTAGCTTTCTTTCTTCTTACCTTTTCTTTCCTTCTAAGCTGTTGCAAAACTAAAATCAGTTCAGGCTAGTTTGCATAAGAAGTTCTTAAATTTAATTTTTTTAACTCACATTGCTTCTTTCCAGCCTCTATAGTACTACTCTCAAGGTCCCAGGACTACTTATGCTAAACTGCGATTGTTCCAAGTGAAAGAAGCATCCCCTGAACTACAAGGACAGTGGAACACATTAATTTCACTTGAACCTTGTATGTATTGCGCTGAGTTTGCAAAGGTACAAATCAATTTCTTTAAAGCAACAAAGTGGCTGTGCCTTTGGAATTGAATTACCATTTATTTTCATTATACTCTGGTTTCAGTATTAATTCTCATGCATGAAAAATGGAATGGAGGAGGGGGAAAGCATAATGAAGCACGAACTCTTTATCAAGCTGGTAAACAAGACAGTTTCATGCTCAGTGAAGGAAATATGAGAGGCTAAGGCAATGAAAGCGGATTAATCTTCTCTTTTCATACAAATTTATAGTAATACGAGTACAGTATATCCAAAGGGCTACTAAAACAATGGAGGCAAAGAGAAGTTCATTTCCTCCTTTTTATATGTGTACATGCCCAATTTATCTCACCATGATTATTTGTAGTAGCTTAGTGTAATTTAATAAGAATTTAATGCTTAGAAAAGTCATTCATTACTTGCAGGTTTCCTTATGGCAATGTTTGCTGCTAATTTTTAATCCATCAAAATAGAAAGGGACTAACAGAAAACACTAATGGGCTTTTACAGTATAGAATGTGCAACATCTTTCCAAATCACCAGCAAATATATAAACCAGATTTTTCTCCATCAACTGCATCATGAAAACATGGGGATCTGAAAATAAGTATTAGGGAGCAGTTTGTTCATCTCCACTTTCAACTACTGAAGTTTACTAGGTTTTGGGTCTGTCACTATCTCTCAGTCTACTTCCTTGTGGAGAAACTTGGAGGAAGGAATATAGATCTCCTGGAGAAAAATAAATGAAACAAGAACAAAGTTCACTAAAAGAGACCCTTATAAATTTTATGAATGAACAATGACTTTGCACACGGTCGTCATTTGGTCACTTCCAATTCTTCATGACCAAATGGACAGCAGATTGTCATAATTATCTCAGAAATTCCTTTTTTGAGTGTGAATTACCCCAAACTACCATCAAATTATACATCATCTCCATATTCATAGATAACTTCTGTAATTTGATTTATTAGCATACTATGTAGAATCCATGAAGACCCAAGTTTTATCCCCAAAGTTTAATACCCCACATGCTTAATTGAGAGGTGATATGCAACACCCTGCCAACAAAAGTGCGTATAGTCAAGGCTATGGTTTTCCCAGTTGCAATGTATGGCTGTAAAGTTGAACCATATGGAAGTCTGAGCGCCAAAGAATTGAGCTCTCTGAACTATGGTGCTGGAGAAGACTCCTGCGAATCCCTTGGACTGCAAACCGCTCAGTCTTAGAGGAGATCAACCCTGACTGCTCTTTAGAAGGCCAGATCCTGAAGATGAAACTCAAATACTTTGGCCACAAAATGAGAAAGAAGGAATCACTGGAGAAGAGCCTAATGCTGGGAAAGATTGAGGGCAAAAGAAGAAGGGGACGACAGAGAATGAGGTGGCTGAATGGAGTCCCTGAAACAGTAGGTGTGGGCTTAAATGGACTCCAGAGGATGGTAGAGGACTGGAAGGCCTGGAGGAACATTGTTTCGCGACAACATGCAATACTGTAAACCTTAATCTGGAGGTGGCTTTATGAGTTGTGTAAGGGAGAGAAATAGGAAATAAAATGCAAATTCAGGATAATTCATTTCTCACTTACACAATCTGACATTTATCTTCATGCCAAATGTTATAGTTCACCCATTTAGAGCACTCTCTCAATTGGGCCCACAGGAATTGGGAGCTTAAAAAAGAATCTGTGTATGTAAAGTATTGTAACATTCTTTGATCACTATGATTACATCACTACAAAACCTAGTTGTGAAAAGGTTTTTAGGTTATTTGTTGCAGCTTTGTCTAACAAAATTATATGAAATTCATTCAGAATTTAATGTTTACCAACTATATAAGATAACTTTACTGATGACAAGAAAACAGGAAAAGCAAAGTCATTTTAATCAGAGATACTGAGTTATTTCTTAAAGCATTTCCAAACAACTAGATAAAATGTATGGACTGGTTTCATGCATATTTTGTATCCTCTTCTGTCTTTTAGAAAAACCCACTGCAGTCTTTCCTATGAGAACAATGGCCAATAGAGTAATAATACCACGCTTTAAACTGGCTCAATACTTCTTAAGAATGTGTTTTCCTCCCACGACCTTTTCATTCTCTCTTCCTACACTTTCTTTTAAATATAGACACATTGGAAGTTGATAAATCAAATTGTTGGGCTCAAGGCTCTTCCTGGGCCCCTTATAAATTTTAAATGTTTTGGATAGTGAGGCCTGGAAAATTCCATGTATTTCATTTTCAATTCATAAACATAATGGTCTGTTCAAATATAAATGAGTGTATTGCGTGTATACACACACACACACACACATATACACACACACACATATACACATACACACACACACACACACACACATATATATATATAGTTGGACAGTACATGGAATGTTTTGAGCATCACATTTAGCCTGCTCTCAAGCTGCAACACGTTGAATATATTGTGCTATTTACTGCTCCTTTTCATGATTTACTAATCAATTTATCAGGATTTCTAAGCCTAAATAAGAATGCATGTTCATTTTTAATTAATATGCAACCAGTTTGAATTGATCATTTTATGGCCATAAAAAAACCAAAAGCATTTTGCAAGGAGTATAGAACTCCAGCATTATTTAACAACATTTTAAACCTCAAGTTTATGAAAACATTTATTACAATAGAAGGACCTTCATCCTGAAAATAAATGAAGACAGGTATAGCTAAGATAATGAACAGTTCACTAAGTTCCTGCTTCTCCAAAATGTGATAGACGAAGGATGAGTTGGTGGATGACACAAATAAATGGAGGTGGCCAAACTTTATTAGTTGGGAGAATATATTTTTTTAAATATATGCAATGTAAAGGGAAAAAATGCCATGAATATGCAGAAGAAATCTACAGAAAAGATCTCAAACTGACATCAAGAATTTGATTATTACTGAGTCAAACATTCTGAAAGAAAGGAAATGGCCCCTAACAACACTTCTGACAACAAATCTCTAGGAAATACCTGCAGAACTAATTAAAATCTCAAAAGATAATGCACTTAAAGTGCTGGATTGTAAGAAACTATGGAAAACAATTCAATGGCCAAGAAACTGGAAAAGGTTGGTTTATGTTCTGATTTCAAAAAAGAATAGAATTAAAGAATGCACAAATTATTATTTTTTCAATGGCATATAAGATGTTGCAATCATTAGCAGTTTATGGAATGAAAATTGGCAGATATATAAGATGGATTTGTAAAAGACCGGAGCATCTGAGATCACATTCCTAACATCTGATGGATAATGGAAAAGACAAGAAAGTTCCAAAAAGACATCTAGTTTTGTTCTGTTAGACAAATGTTTTCGACTTAAAAAACCATTACAATTTAATCAGCTGGTCCTTAAAAACATGGATGCACCAGGCCATCTGATCTCGCTCTGAAATAATTCCTATGATGATCTGGAAGCAACAATTAGAATGGAATATGAATCAACTAAATATCCCAAAAGTGCTTTTTAAAAAAAGGCCACAGGACTTCTGATTTTTCTTTTGACATTTCTCTTCTCATCCAAGACGCTTCTCCAGTTCTAACTATGGGCAAGGAAAGGGATTTAATCAACTCAATGGTTCACAATTGGGAAAGGAGTACTGTATACCAAGATTGCATATTGTTCTCTTGTTTATAAATTATATGCAAAACATGTGATGAAAAATGTTGACTAGGAAAAATAGAAATTGGAATTAAAATTGCAGAGATAATCATTAACAAGCTGATCTATTCTAATGCCAGGAAGCAAGGAAGATTTATACTTCTTGTTCAATGTACAAATAAGGACAATAATGCAAACAAGAAGATGTTGAAGTAGTTAGTTTCTAAGGTCAAAAATGTCCAAGGATGAAAAAGGAGGCAATGCCTGCTTGGTAGAAATATTATATCCACTTCCATATAACTATTTTCTCCTGTCCATGCCCCCACCCCTCCACCAACCTGGAACAAAAGGAAATTGTATAACCCTAATCTTGCCACCAAAACTCATCCCGGCCACATATCCATTGTTGCTCTTTTGCAGCTTCAACGCACAACCTAAGGAATATGTTTGGTGGATCCCTTGGCTGAAATTCCAGCACCATTCAACCCCATCCACCATACAAAATTTTCATCAGTTGGCTTAGTTGCTTACTCCATCTTTTCCCCTCTCACTACATCAATCAATATAACTTTTTAATTCCTTGAAACTATAGGGAATCAGGCAACTGGCCAACTAATAGACAGAAGCAAAGAAATTCTGTATTTCATAGGTATCTGCCAGTGATTATCTGGAACTTCCATTGCATAAGTGTTGTTGAAAAGGTGGCGTTTGAGAAAGAGGATTTAGTTGTGGAGATTGGGAAAGGAGCTAAACCTACATCATAATACTACAACTCAAGGAAAAGAACTAAGAAGAAGACTCTTGGAGCAGAGGCCACCGAGAAGGGACTTGCCAGCTAGGTAGGCTACAAAATAAAAAGAGATGACTCCTTTCAATTCCACTTCCACTTATATGCACAAATCCAGATACAAGTGAGTCAATTACAGACCTTTGTAACTGCTAATTCAACTGGTCAACCAATTAAAAAAAGAAATAGATTATGGAAGTCAGAGTTCCTGTTTCTCTCATGGACAAAATGGAGTGAAAAAAGAATGTGTAAGGATGAAAACCAGATGAAGAAAGTAAAAAACAATAATAAATCAAGAGAATTACTTGGGAACACAAATCTGCCTCTATGGATCACAGCCTTTTGGGCTATTTAGTCCATACAGATTAATATGCCCCATACTGCCCACACACAGTGTTTGAGGACAGGATGACCACACCCTATTCAGACTGGAGTATCAAAAGTCATCTTCAGGCTCCTTCACTGTGGATACAAACGTTGCGTGGTGTGGAAAGGTTTTCCGAAAATGGTTAGCAAGCAATCCCCACACCAGAAAAGGATGCTTTTTGAATTTGCCCAATACACATCCCTACAAAATATTTAAGTGAAAACTAATACAGGTTGTAAAATATGTCTGTGAAAATTAGACCACTGAATAAAGTAAAATGGATATACCGTATTTTTCAGAGTATAAGGCGTACCTTCCCCCCACCCTTCAAAAGAGTGTGGAAATGGTGCCTCTTATACATTGAATACAACCATTTTGGGCCACCTGAAGCCTCACCTCCGTATCCCATTTTTGCAAAAAATAGCCTAAAACAGGCTGTTTTTTTGCAAAAATGGAGGCGTTTTTGCCTTCCCCCAGCCCCCAGAAGCACTGCAGACTTCAGGAGGGCTGGGGAAAGGCAAAATGCTCCCATTTATGCAAAAAAGTGGCAAAAAATGAGCAATTTTTCACAAAAACTGAGGTGTTTTTTCCTTCCCCCAGCAGCACTCTGTAAGAGGGATGAAAGAAGGCAAAAACACTTCCATTTTTACAAAAATGGCCTGTTATCCCCCCATTTTTTCCTTCCCCCAGCCATGCTGAAGCCTGCAGCGTGATTCTGGGGACTGAGGAGGAGAAAACTTTTTTTTTCTTACTTACTTCTTTGAAATCTTGGTGCTTATTATACACCAGTGCATCTTATAGTCCGAAAAATATGGTATTTGAATTGTGGTGCTAGAAAAAAAAATGGTTGAGAATTCAATGGACAGTGACCACAACTCTAAGTTTGATTGAATATACTAATAATGAAGTTAAAATCTTGAGTATTTTAAACTTATACTGTAATGCAAAGGCAAGAGTCACTCAAGAACACCCTGATGCCTGGAAAAATTGAAATCAGTTGAAAAGATCAACAGAAGACAAGGTGATTATCATCAATGACTCATACATGCGCTTACATGAACTCAAATAAGCTCTTAGTCATAGACAATCTTGATGAAATGATATGAATTGGTAGCAAAGAAGTCAGAAGTGACTGAATTGAACAACAATGCATGAATATCAATTTTACAAGTGAGTTCCTAAATTGTGTCTTATACACATTCCAACCACCAGCCATTAATTAAAATAAAACAAAATTCAACACATCCTTTCCCAAAAGGCAGTATCATGCACAAAATTCGGAGAGAGGTGGATTATTATTCTTAGAAGTAGAAATAAAATTAAATCAGATTTCAAAGCAGACTAAATCAAAAATTTAAGTGGTAATATAAATCACAGCTTTATCAGGGATGACCATCATGTAATCTAAACCACCTCCAGAATGATCCATCATGCTGCATCCACTTTTTTGTTTAAACTAGCAGGCATTCAAAGTACATGAGTATGATTTCCTCTATTAAATGATATAAGAGCAATTAAAAGTTTAAACATTTTCATTACCTCCAACTTTTTTAAAGCCTTGACTTTCAGAAGGTTTGATTGAATATACCATTCTAAACCTCAGCCGAGTAAGAATTAAACTGGAAATATTGTAAAAAGTATCTTATAAAGAGTTTTTCAAATTAAAATAGTGGAAGCTGATGGAATAATGAATCCACTTTCAAAAGGTATTACAGCAATGTCTCCCAGCAGCTTTAGATATTTCCCCAAAGAAGTATAAGAGTGTGTGGGTTCAAAGTCCTATTGCAGAGCCTTCTTCTGTAAATATTTCTATTGGAAGCATTGTGCCTTTTACTATTTAAATCTAAGAGAATACAATGTTATCTGAACAAAGAACACCTGTGCAAAAGGAAGGATAATTGTTGGCCTAAACCTAGGTAGCGAGTGATGCCATTCAAAAAAGGTACAGCACAATGAAAACTTCTTAATTGAACATTTGCCTTCTGCAATGGAATCCTTGCTAAGTAGCTTAATTTACTTTTCACGAATAGATTGCTGAGAGGTACATAAAATCAATCTTTGTTGGTTAGGTTTCCTTTCTCTCCTTCCAACACAAGTCTTATTCCTGGTGCATAAAAAAAGAGAAGCAGCCTTTACATATATTTGAGAACAGTGATATATTTGTTCAATTATCTACGGACCTACAGCCTCTTCATCAAATTAACGGATGTCTATTTATAGCTGATTATACTGTAGGAATGATCTAATAAAAAACCCACAGAGTGACAAAGCACTTTACTTTCTTCTTCCTCCTTTCTTTGGAACGCTTCTTTTTTTTTTTTTTTTACATGAAGCAGAATTATTCCAGGATTTAAACACTGCAAATATAAAATGTAAGTATTCAGGGCATAAAATAGACTTTAAGGAAGGAATGCAACCCGTCCAGCATTGCAAGCAAGAAAATTGGTACAGTTTTTCTTCTCAACATCCTGGTCAAAATTTACATTGCTTAAGCAATAAAGTAATACAGTAGATTTAATTAGGAGCTGAGTATTATTCTAGTGATTTGGGAATAAATCAGGATTTGAAAAATAGATGTGCAAAAAGATGAAAGCACAGCAATGTATGAACAGTAGCAATAATCATTATCATCATCAAATGGCTGGATATAGCTCGTTGGAATTCTTCTAATTCCTAGGAATCAATTTCAGCCACTCTGATTTATAACTGATTAAGGATTCAGAATTTTCAAATTCTGTCTCTGGCTTTTTGACATTCCTCATATTTGCAATGCCAGAATCTATATTTTCTCTCCAATGAGCTACTTTAACAAATCTTTTCCTTTCAATGCAAAAACATACAAAATTGTAAATCTTGAAAGTGCCCAAGCAGGTGGAAGCCTTCAAATAACCTTGGCGATGCTCCAAAAACAAACAAACAAAGAAAGAAAGAAAGCAAGGTCACACCTGGTGTGTACTTGGATAGGATTTCATCAGGAAATCTCTGGACCACAGACTTGATTGGAAATCAAAAGACTTTCTGCAAAACAGCAATGCTGCTAGAAAAACTACATGGATGTGTGTCTACATGATCTCCAGTTAGAAATAAATATTCTTTGAGTTGTAATTTTTACCCAATAGATTTTTTACTTTCTACAACAACAATTTCCTTCTGGCCTTTAAGGCCCTTAATTTCAAACAACCTCTGTTAGAATCTGAGCAGAATTTCCCAGATAAAATTAAATGCGTGTATATTTTTATTACTCCTCTTCTTGTTAATTCATATGTTAAATGAAGACAGCAACAAGCCAGATAAAGAGATTTTCATGCAAAACTGTATTTTTTTTATAAAATATGGAACACCTTCTCTGGATTAGAAAATGCAGATATAAAATAGACAAACCTCCAAACACTGTTCTTCATCCACACAATGCTACTTGGTAAACAAGATACAAACCTTAGGGACAGTAATAGAACAAAATCTTAATCAGACTGCTATACTCCCCCCCCCCTCCATGTTTTTCTGGAATAAGAATGTAGTACAAAGAAATAATCTGGAGATGTAATTATGTATTTTTGCCAATATATTATTTCCCAGTTCACTTTTTCCAATGGCTTAAATTTCTCTATGAAGAATTTTGTGGGTAATATACATTTTATTTAAGGCCCCATTATGAAGCCAATGGAGCAAAAGGACAGAAATCATTTTTTATTAATCACAGTTAATATGGAAACCAGTAATTTTGCAACTGAGAAGGGAAAAATGGCATTTATATCAAATTGTTGTGACCTAACAAATGAATTTTTTATTACCTAATTGATTTTTCAAGGAACAATAGGCCCCATGGGAGGGGTAGAAGTGAGAACATTTATAGAATGAGTGTTTTATCATCTCAACATTTAGATAATATGTATAAAAATGGTATGGGCATATTTGGAAAACAGCTCACCTATCTGAAGCTGTAAGAAAATATTCACCTGCAAATTTACGACCACTATTAAGTCCCAAATTTCTGCTATTAAGTGAGATATTTGTTAATATTTGAGTTTTGCCCATTTTACAACTTTTCTTGCCACAGTTGTTAACTGCAGTTGATAAGTTAGTAAACCGGTTGTTAAATGTACCCGGCTTCCCCATTGACTTTACTTTTGAGGAGGTTGCAAAAGATCATGTGATCATGATCACATGACCTTTGGACACAGCAACGGCCATAAAGATGAATCAGTTTCCAAACATCTTAATTTTGATCACACGATCATGGGGATGCTGAAAAGGTTGTAACTGTGAAAAATGGCCACAGGTCACATATTTCTGTGCCGCTGTAACTTTGAACAGTCACTAAATGAACTGCTATAAGTCAAGGATGATCTATATTATAAGGTGCTATGTCCATGCAAAACATTGAATGCCTTTGAAAATCATATTATATCAATTTTACCAACATGACCATGAACTGGGATTATCTGAAAAATCAACTGCAATTGGGCATTAGAAAATACTTCACAAAGTCAGGAGTTCATGGATTCTCTTGTATTGGAAATAATTAATTAAAGAGTAAATAGCCATTTCTCCAGAATGCTGTACAATATATCTTAATTCCACATTTTGAACTAGGAATGATTACACTCTATGATTACAACATAACTTCTAGCTGATTCTATGGTACAGTATGTACATCTTCAAATCTTCTACCAATGTTATTTGGCTTTGGCAACTTTAAGATATATGGACTTCAAGTTCCAGAATTCTCCAACTAACTTAGGGGATTCTGAGAAGTCTATACATTTTAAAGTTGCCAAAATTGAAAAACACTTTTATATAACCAAAGGTTCTTTGCGATAATTGTAGTTAACTGACTTAAGCATACTATGTTTTTTCCATGACTGAAGATAAAAATGTTTATTTTCTCTAGCTTAAAATTATGTGTTTTGGGGGGGGGGGAATTAGCCTAATTTAATCTGCAAACCTGCTGCTTGACCTTAACAACGTAAAACTATTTTACAACATTTATTTTTAAGATTTTTTTTTAAGTAACTCAGAGTTACAAAATTAAAATGATTCTCTCAGAATATCTGATCCGAGAAAGTGTAGGCAGTTGAGCGAAGCACATTAACCATGCCATCTGTTCATACCTTTCCTGTGATATCTTACACAATACATGCCAACTCAGAAATAAGCCTAAATGAGCTGAATATGACTTAATCCTATGTGTAGAACAGAATCAAATGTTCAGGTGGAAATGGTTTTCTCATGAATGAAAATCAAATTGACAATTTTTATTTATTTTCTTATATGGCCATCCACTCATCATGTCCAGCTATGAAACATTACTTTTTCTAATATCCTCATAGCACTGTTTTAACAGTAGAACAAGACTGAAATTCCTTTTCCATTTAACACAGGGATCGGTAATCTTTGTAGGATAAGTGTTACTGGGGCTAGCCTGCAAAGATGGAAACAGCAGAGGAAACCTGAGCAAACTGATTGCTAACGGAGAGAAACCTTATCACCTCACACCTAGCAATTTTCCTCCAAATTGCTGCTTCACTACCATCACAATCTACTTTAGGACCACAGAGAGGACATGAAGGATTCCTGCTACAAGTGACTTCACTGCCCCCGGGAACATCACATCTGACAACCTGTCCTAGAAGAGACTAATGAGCTGCCAGAAAGGAGATAGATAGCAAGAATTGCCATACTGGCAGAGGTGGTATTCAGCAGGTTCTGACCTATTCTGGAGAATTGGTAGCTGAAATTTTGAGTAGTTTGGAGAACCAGTGAATACCACCTCTGACTGGCCTGCCCACATCTATTCTCTGCGTCCTGAGTCCCAACTGATCAGGAGGGAATGGGAATTTTTCAGTAACCTTCCCCTGGAGTGGGGCGGGAATGGAGATTTTATAGTATTGTTCCCCTGGAGTGGATGGGAATGGAGATTTTACAGTATCCTTCCCCCGCCATCCCCACCAAGCCACGCCTCACCACCAAGCCCCGCCCACAGAACTGGTAGTAAAAAAATTTGAATCCCACTACTGCATACAGAGCAGACATTACAGGAAACTGCCTGGGATTAGGAGATGTTCATCCATGATTTATCAGTTCCATTTTAACCTAAGACAGGGTTTCTACACCCTTGACAATTTTAAGATGTGTGGACTTTAAGCAACAGAAATTCTGGGAATTGAAGTCCACACATGTTAAAGTTGTCAAGGGTGAGGAAACAGTGACCTAAATATTTTTTTAAAAAATTTTTAGACATACAAATACAAAGACATAGACTTCATTGATACAACACACTGGAACTTCATGTTCCTTCTTATAGAATAAAAATTATGTTGGACCTATACATGACATTTAACCCAAAGTCCTATTTTCCATAATCACCATCCAGATGCCTCTATTGATCAGGCAAGAGTTTTTAATTGTTACTTAGGAATAATTACTGCAGTTAAAGCACATTATCATCAATTCATGAAGTCTATTTTTCTCTTTTCAGATGTTCCAGTAGCAAATGAGGAAGAATTGACCATAGAGATTCCTAGAGTGTGCTCCCAGAGTGTTCTATAAAGAATAGTCTTGACCATTTTGTACATAAAACACTGCATTAAAACATTCTGTTTCCTCCTATTATGGCTTGCTACTTGATCATAGTACAATGTATATATTGTACTATGTACAATATTTTACTATGTACGTAAAGCATCCAATAGAAGCTTGCCTGCAGAGAGCACACGGTTAAACTATAGAATTCACAAAAAGCTGGCAGCTTAGACAGCTTTAGAGAGTCAAGATTAGACATACACAAAGAGGATATAAATGATTACAAGCATTTACTGCAGGTTAGCTAAGATTTGTTCAGCTGGGTTATAAAGCAGCTCATTTTATAAGGTTGTACCACAATACCAATCCATCATGCCCCTATGTTTTTCACATTTCCTCTGCACAGAACAGCAAAGCAATGCAGACAAAGCACTTGGGGAAGCCATTTTCTATTCATGAGAAGGTTAGAGATGCTCTTGCAATTTGCTCTCTGTCAGTGACTTCCTCTATATGAAACTTTGAAAGGTCTACCACGGAAAGCCATATCCCACCAACATGTTTCTTCTCCAATCAGAGATGTGGAGTAAATCTGAGAAATATCTATCACTTGTTTCTCTCTCTCTCTCCCTCTCTCTCTCCCTCTCTCTCTCCCTCCCTCCCTCAACTGAAGAGAGATGGGTATGGAAAACCAACCACAGGGAAGGGGATACAAACCAATAAAACAATTCACCAATAATAGAACATTGGTCAGTCGTTACAGGATTGAATAGACAAGGGAAAAATCATAGAGTATGCACTTTTACTAAAGAGGTTCATCTTTACTAATTGACATTAATATTAATATTGATCAATTTTTACAAATAGGATATACAATTAGGCTTTTAGCAGACTTTTTCCACATTTCCAGCTTCATCAAGCATTTCAAATGCTGAATAGCCACTGTCAATCAGAGAAGCGTACGAGTAAAAATGGAAAATCCTAGCACACTTGGTGATATAAGATATATTGCAGTGTTACCCAGTTCTTGCTGGGAATTCTGTGAACTGGAAAAAGGGAAGTTGGCCTATGTATCTTTGTGTATGCCAGAATGGCGTCAAATCTCTTCTGCACAAAATCAACTATTCTCTGCTCGACCTTTCTCCAGGTTTTATCTAAACCCAATGTAGATAATTATCAAACTGTCAAACAAAAAAAATCATGATATGTAAGTCATTAACAATAGGAACATGGGAAATTAAGAATTTTAACTAGTATACAAGTAAAGTTTAAATTAACATTACCTTTTGGTAATTTCATGGACCTTTGTCTTCTATCAGAACTTCAAGGTCAGCCAAAGGATTAGGCTACAATCACTATTTTATTATTGCAGAGTGTACATAGAAACAGAATGCTGGATCTTGAAAATCTCTTTAATTCCCCTCCCCTCTTTCTTATAACAAAGAGAATAAAGTCAGGGTATCCTTGAGTTTCTTTCTCACCCTTTGCTCTATTTTAGGGATAAGCTGGTGTTTATGTAACTGCCTTTGCATCCTTTACTTAACATGTTTGTACTTCACTATATTTTCTTGGAAACCTAAGTGGCTTATCATTGCCATTTTGCAAGGTGTTTTTGGACTTTCTAGTCTAACCTCACAACCGTAATATTCCCTGGTTATTTACCATCCAAGTACTCATCCTTTGCAACTTCTGAATCTATATGAATTCAGCCAAGGGGTGTCACTGAACCCAAATTAAACAATTGCCTTGCCTGTACTAAGCAGATGAGTTTCTAAGAATTGAAAGTGTGGCAATGTTGCTTCGCAAGCTAGTTGCATGCATTTATTCTTTCCATGATTAGAAAGATAAAGCTGAGTTCACCATTAACAGTTGATGAAAATAATGGAGACGTAGGCCCATTGCCAGAAATGTGGTGGAAGAACCGAAGCATGTAGAATAGAAGCAGAGAAAAATTGTGCAGTGACTCAGTGCGAAACAACTTCTTCTAAATATAAAGGCACAGATGTGTCTTAAGCAGTTAACAATTCAATAAAATTGCAGACTGCTAAGTTACTTTGCATTGTGCAGGAGCCCAGTACCATGGAGCCGTTTCTTTGTTTTTTTTAAAAAAATGTAGACTTAAACAATGTCAGCAAATATTTGGTTTACTACCATAATGAAGAGAGTTATGAAAAAAAGTAAAAAGGCACCCAAGAGTATTTCTGAGAGTGAAAGACAATCTTGCTGTGACTTACTCCAACTCATATTTGCATGTTAGAGACAAATACAGTAACTTACCGATAATACATTTTCCTCTGTCTGAAAATACTATACTATGCAAATTACTATATTTTGCCATATTTCTCCACTGGTTGATGTTGCTTTTTGGCTGCAGTATTGAAAAGTAAATAATGCTTGAAAATGCTGAGAATAATCCTTATGTTACAAATAGGAGGCCAAATAACGCCCTAAATGATGCTGATAATAGTTCAATACTTATATCTTAATAGAACAACACACACAGCTTGCAATCCAACCAGATTCCCAGCCTCTTGTTTGTGTTCTTGCATGAGATGTTGTAAGATTTCAAAACTGAGTTTGCTGGAAAAAAACCTATTGTATAATTTGTATGGTTTATTTATTTGTTTGTTGGTTGGTTTGTTTATTGTTTATTTATTTATGGTAAAATTTATTGGCCATATTTCTTATCACAGGGTAACTCTGGGAAGCTTATGTTTACAATCTAAACAAAACCCCAAGACTTTCAGCCCAGGAGATACATAAACCTCCCAGCACCAATGAGATTAGCAGCCACTTCTAGCGAATGTTTCCAAATGATGGAATGATAATGTGATTCCAAATGATGATGTTTCCACATTTGAGATCCAATAATTTATATTTGCAAAATGGGGGGTGGGAGTTGATGCTGTACGTTAAAATACAAGCAAGCTTTTCACTTCTTAACAAGAACAAGTGTATTTATATTTAGGAAAATGGTGGATATTTTGTTTTTGATCTAAGCCTAAATTCTACTTTGTTTTCAAAGGATTTTTCTTTTTCCCATCAGCAGCATTATAAATTATAGCAATTTTTATTTTCACTTATTCCTTATTATGATTTCCATTTTCCAGTTCAGCAAATCTGTTTTGATCGCACTCTTTTTCTTTAATTCACCATCCTATGTCATACAGGGGCTCCCTGTATGACATTTCTTTCTATAACATTCTTAAGAAATTAATTATTCCAGGTAGCATTATCAGTGTTGGCATAGCCTGTCTGAATTTCAGATATGTTTTCAATATTAACCTACCATAGTACTGCTAGAGATGGCATTAAAAATGATAAAATAAATGTAAACTATTTTATTTATTTTTTTCCTCTGAGAAGGGACAGAAGCATAAGTTGGTCCTTGGCTGTACCAGATTATTGATGTGGCTGAAAATTAATCAGGCACAAAATTTATTGGTAAACATCTTGCCAAAGTGATTTCTTTGAATTTGTCAGACATTTAATCAGTGCATCTGGTTAGAACCTCTCTACTCTGTTTAGTTGTAACTTACAGGGCTAGTGTTCAGAATAAAAATAGGATAGCTCCTGGCACATTTAATTTACAGGAAAATGAGTTAGGATGGAAGCCGAGTTCCTGTTAATAGTGAAAGAATTGGGTATGTTCAAGGTGAAAAGAGAGAGGTGGGAGGACGGGAAGCAGTAACTAACTTGGCAGATTGAAAGTCTTAAAATAAGATTGTTTTCCCTACAGGTTATGCATGTTAGATGTGTGTGCACATACACATACCACTTGTGACAGATCTCTCCCACATAAGGTTAGAGTCTTACAGAACAGCCTTTTTTCCCTCTGGCCTGATTAGAAAGTAACTCTAGGAGTTATATTTTAAAGACTCAGCTGTATCAACAATAAAATCAGAAGTGTATTTGAAAAGTCCTAAGATCTCTCAGTAGGTTGCATCAATTGTTTACATTTCTACATATGGGATCAAGAGGCAGAAAGATGCACTTGAAATAGAAGCAAAATAAGGTGTCCCTTAATAAGGAAAAGAGATGCTTTATTATATTCCCATGTTTTCTGATTTTTAGAAAACCCTGGGAAGCAGAAAATCAAGCGTCTCCAGGAGATAGGAATGTCTGTAACATGGCTGGTTTCCCATTTGATCTGGTGACACAAGGCAATATAGCAAGATGCTCATACGTAAGTGAGCACGTAAGGCAGACTTCTCAACCCTGGAGACAGAGCTAATTTGGTGTAGTAGTTAAAGCTACTGAGGCAGAAACTAGGAGTCTGTGGGTTCTTGTCCTGCCTTAGGCACAAAGCCAGCTGGGTGACCTTGCGCCAGTCACTGTCTTTTAGCTCTAAGAAGGCAATGAAACAAAAAACATTTGAAAATGCTACCTAGAAAAGTACAAATACTTGTCCATGTAGTTGCCAAAAGCCAAGACTGATCTAAAGGCACAGATAGTAACACTTTAAAAAAATGGCAGCAGCAGACGAGAACCTCCTATAATCCTGCAGTTGAAACTCCTATTTGCCATCCTGCTAAAACATTCTTAATGCTTTTCCATGTTCATGGAAACAGATGTGACCATGAATATCCATATTACCCATCCATATTAAATTTCAGGAAAATTCATTAAGACATTTCCATCATGTCCTGTGGTCTGTGTAGTTATTCACTTCAGAAATCTTAAAATAAAGAAGAAATATGTAAATAGTACCATGAAGATGAGTTGACCATTATTCTTATGCCGAAAATGGAAGTTTACATAAAAACAATTATTTTTTTCAGATACTGTAATGGGCATGGAGAAATCAAAGGGCTGGAAGCCTAACACTAAAGATTAAACATATGTTCTTATCCCCTTAATGTATTTGTATAAACAGAGAATTTGTTTAAGGTTTCATAAGTTAAAAAGAAAAACCTATGTAATAATTGTCTTATCATCTTATCCCATCTTCATTATCAGAATATTGATTTTTCTTCTCTGTGTACTTTCTCAATATGCAACAATTTTTTTTTAAAAAATGCAACAATCTGGCACTCTTTTCTTCAATTACTACAGCATCAGAGGGGGAAAAATGAACTAGTCTGAGAATGATCACACTGGTTTTAAAATAATACCGTAGATCATTGCAGACTTTTACTTTTGCTGGCCCTAGCAAGTACACATTGCTGATAATTCGACCATAAGCATGCTGGTTAAAAAGGAGATCAGGAAAGGAATTTGATATTTTTATGGCTTTCAGATTCTTCAGAGACAAAACCCTCAATTATACCTGCAGATAGGTTTAAAAAAAACACCAATTGGATAAGAACCTGGCATTTAAGGCGAACCTCAACTCTTCCAGTCTGTCCAAACTTGCCTGCTTGGAGGCTGAGATTTCAGTTAAGATAATCAGATTTATAGTACTCGGTTTATAGTACTAGATGAATTGTAAAGATATGGACCTCATTCACAGAGATGGTAGCTGTTGAATAGCTAGGAATCAAATCCATCAGGAAGTCTCAAGAAAGGTGCAAAAGTATACTGTTCTGAAATATGGGATATAAAGAAAAATAAAATGTAAAATATGTATTGATTGCATTTTCAAATTGCCCATCTCCTTCACAGAGGGACATGGGGGGAGGAAGCAATAAACATTGTGCTATTAGAGGAAGCTTTCCAGCTACATTAGGCAAGGCATACAACCACCAGAAGCTGGCGATGGGCTGAAGTGATTGCTGGGAATCCAAAAACTTATCTGTCAACATAATAATTTTAAAAAACCTATATCCTTGGGTGTATGCAAACCTTAGCCCAAAATCCTCTATGGCAGGGATCCCCAACTCCCGGGCTGTGGCCCTGTACGGCTTTATTGGGAACTGGGCTGCACAAGTGGCAGGCATGCACACTCACCTAGCTCCATTTGCACAAGCGGCAGACATTTGCACGTGCATGTGAAGCTCCATTTGTGCAAGCACAAACCATTTCGTCCCCCCACCCCGCAGAAAGGTTGGAGTCCACTGCTCTAGTGCCAAGATCATTAATAACTCCAATAGGTTGGAACCTCAAAATTTCTTAGTCTGGGTTTTCCCTCTCCTGCCTGTGTTGGGAAAAACCTCCGTCCTCCACTTTGATGATTGGAAACATCATTCTGTAATAAAATTTGGGATGAAAAAGGAATATAACAATGTTGTCAAAGCAGAAATCGAAATCCCTTCCATGTCAGAACGCTTGCTTGATTCAACAGGCAATTTCAGTGACATGTTGAGCAACGGGAGTTACGTAGTGGAAAAAGTGGCTGCACGATCAATATAATCCATAGGGTGTTTTTCTTCTTCTCCAAAACGGCAATGCAGGATTTGATTTTTGTATCGGGAGAAATTACTTAGCTCAGACGTGCTTCTATATCTGATTTCTGTCATGGTTATCACTAGTTTAAATGAATTTAAATTCAATTTAGGTTTTCATTTTTGCAGTTTGCATACATATTAGTTGATTATTCAAACAGAAAAAAAGATTGAATCATTCTAGTGAATCATTTCACACTTTATAATTACAGTGAGAGGAAATACTAGAAGCTATAATCTTACATGTTCTCTAACTAAACACTGTCTATTTGATTCATATTTTATACTAACCCACGAGTTTTAATTATGGGTTTATTAAGCCTTTATTGGCTGAAATCATATATTCCAAAGAATACTATGTGGTCACTCTTCTAGCACATATCACATTTCCCCCCAGAACAATGCTAAAATTATACAGGTTACTCTATGCTAAAAATCTGAATCTCATCTATATGAAGACATGTTTTCTATTTTCCTTTATTTTACATATATAGAATGAAAGGATTCATAACTACAATTAATAACAATTTTCAAGTATTAATCTCTATGGGATTTCAATTGGAGACTCTAAATCCACATTGACACAATATGATTAACCAGGCAAGTAAACAGCATTGACACTTGTTTACCCTTAATCTACTGTAATCTAGGCTCAGGGAGTTGTGTAAACCAGATCATAGGTTTAGTTTAATATGTTGATGTACTGTGTAAACTAGAAATAAACTTAATTCAGTAACTTGGTTATGCAATATTTGGAAATGCAGCCTAACAGTGGGGAACCAAGTACTTCGCCACAATGCATGAAAAGATGATGGTAGATGGTTTTCTTCTTCATAACCCAGTGGGTATGTTATGGAGGAGATCAATTAAGACTCCATCTGCTTCTATAAAGCGGTTGATTTCCAGTTTACTCTCTCTGACAAAGCCTCACCCAATTGAAGGCCATCTCTACAGTATATGTTGACATTACAGTTCTGAGAATTTCTACCAGCATGTTACCTAGGAATTTTGGAAACTGTAGTCCTAATACCTCTGAAGGACATCATGATAGGGAAGGCTAGAGTTAAGGAGGAAAATATAGTTTTAACACCTCTGCCTCAATAATAGATGTTTTCTGATGATCTTCTGGGCAGATAACAACAAAAAGCAGACATTGTGAGGAAAACACTAGGTAGAAAAATCATATTTTGTATTCAGCTCTTTATGTGGGGGAGATTAGAAATAGAGATAAAAATAGAGAGAAACAGAGATAGATAGATAGATAGATAGATAGATAGATAGATAGATGGATGGATGGATGGATGGATGGATGGATGGATGGATGGATGGATGGACGGACGGACGGACGGAGAGAAAGAGGGAGAGGGATATTGGAAGTCTCCACAAGGAAACATTGTGGTTTTTACAACCGACTCAACTTCTGATAAGGTTGCTTGTTCCTTTATTTATTAGATTTATATTCTGCCTTGTACAAGAATTCAAGCTTATATATAAAACACTCCCACTTCCTATTTTTCTCCCAACAACAATCCTGTGAGGTAACTGGTTCAAACTGGCTCCCTGTTCCTCCTCAAATACTTTTACCACTAGAGAGCCTGGGCCAGCAGAGCAAGTGGAGAATTGCTCTTATTCTTTGAGATTCTAATCTAAAAGGTTTCCACAATCTTTAAGACCAAAGATTACCATTTCTGCAATAATGCACACAACAACATGGCTAGCTCAGTGTTAGAAACATTCTCATCGTGTTTCGGGGGCTTCTGGTTGGCTATCTGGATTCCTGATTTGTTCTCTTGGACTTTCCACTTGGACCTAATTGTCTGGGTGAACTTTTAAAATTAGTAGTCTTGCTTCATTTCTGTGCTGCTTGTACAGAGATTCTGGGGCAGGATGTTTCCAAATGGCTGGAGTGCAAAATAAGATGTAAACTGCAACTGGGAGCTTGGAGCCCATTCAATTTCAGCCCTTATTCAACGCAGAATCTGTGATGCATACTGCAACTATAGCATCTTTGACAGATGGCTTTCCAGCCATTGCCAAACAGCTCTTATCTGTAGAAGCTTTTTTTCCCTCCTATGTTTAGCCAAAAGCTGCCTCCCTCTAAATTTCCAAAATCTGCTGGTTCCAACATTGATGATAAATTTCTCTAACTTACAGCAGGAATTGTTAAAAAATGTACACAAATATAATTGACCAAATGTTCCAAGAATGGTTAAAAGGTAACAATTTCTTTTGATTTGTCCTCATTCATTTTCATTCTCACCTACACACAGACTATTTAAATCTGCTTTATTTGTGGTCCCACTGCACTTCAGTCCAAACAAAACAAAACAAACAGATAGAACTTAAAATACAGTTTCCATAATGCAAAAAGCTGGTCACCACAATAAAGCCAAGAGCATTTTAGAGACTGAAGAGAGTGATATAATATGTTCTAATTGGTGTTACATTCTCTTCCAAATCATAACCTGCTCTGGCACATCCAAAGTTTTTGAGGAAACGTCAAGGCGTTTCCATCTGTTGTCATTCCTACAAGTGGTTTCCTCAGTAGTTCTAGCACAGAGGGGAATGAAATGTGACTATCCTATGAATTCATGATTTTATATTTGGAAGGGCGTACATTGCATTGCTTGATGATGTTACAATAAACCAAAATAGCCTTTTCTCTTGGAAAAGATTGTTTTATGTCAGAGGTCAGTCATAAAATCATGCAATAAAGAAAGGCTGCCAACTCTGCATAGAGGGAGCATGCTTTTTCATTCCTCCAATAGTTGATAGCATTTCCAAGCCAAATAGTGAGAAAGTCCCTCCTGTTCTTTATTTCACTACAAGGAAGAGAAAGATTAAACATATGAAAAGTCTGTTGTAAGAGCTACACTTACCTGATTATACTCTTTTTATAATCTACGGATTATATACTCTGATCTTGGGTTTAGATGAACCTGCAATTATAGGCTCAAATGATCACACTTCAGGCACATTAGTTCTCTGGAGAAGTCTGTAATGCTGGGAAAGATGGAAAGAAAAAGAAGACAAGGGCAAGCAGAAGCAAAGTGGACAGACTTCTGGAAGATGGGAAGGTTAGGTCCTAGGAGTTGACCTTACCTTGATGGAACATAATCTATCAATTTAGGTTGTCAATACAACATTTCTCTCTGAGGACCATAGCTCCTTTCCACATTTTATGACTTCGTAATTCGGTAACAACAAATGTAAACTAGAAGTCAATATATCAGAGATGTCAAAATGGCAGCCCACGGGCCAGGTGCTTCACACACAGGTAATGCCCACCCAGCGCTGCAAAGGGGGGGGGGGGAAATGTTGCAATACCTCATGTGACAGCAACGTGACACAGTACGTTTGACACCAGTACAAAATATTAACAAAAGATGAACAATTTGTTGAACCAGGATCATAAGCAAGCTGTTTGGGGAAAGAAAGAAACAGAGATGAAACTAATGAACAAATTATAATGAACAAATTCTAGGAAAGCCCTAGAAACCTCATTGAGTCTTTTCGACAAAACATATTTATATTTGAGCAGACTACAATATCAAAAAAAGTGCTGAACTGTAATACTGTTATCTGCAAAATGTTTTTAACAGCAGTCAGCATGCCTTCCCCCATTTGTTCCTCCCTCCCATGCGTTGGAGAATGGATGGAAAGACTAGAATTAATTTCACTGTTAAATCGCCTATGCAATGCCTTTTAATCTCTTCTGCTGGACCCATCTAAGAAAGCCATAACATTAATTCTTTTGGGGAAGATACCAGCTTCAAAAACAACAAATATCTAAGTACAACCCACACAAATAGATGTAGATGGAACCTGAAATTCTTAACATAAATTCCTGAAATACCTCATCATACACTCCCTCCTTCTCAGGTTATATAAGTAAAGGACATAAATATGAGGAATCTGAATAATCAGGTTTGGGAGAAAGCTGGTATACAATGAAAACCACTGTCTGGAAGAAAAGCTAAACCCGATCAGATGCTAAAACAGATAAGAAAGAGTTAACAGAATTGCGAACTGTGTAAGTACAAATGCAGCTTGTAAACTAGGCAAACAGCCAAGATCTGACTGATAAATAAACAGAATGACTTACTGAAGTTCAGATTGTGCTTAACCAGCCGATGAGATGCAAGCAGTTACCAGGGTCAAAAAAGGCCATGTAATCTTGCAAACCAAGGCATAACCATCTCTTCCAGATTGTTTTTTCCTATGCTTCCTATAGCTGAAGCACATATTTCAGCTATTATCCTAAAGTATCATCCTTAAGACCTGATAAATTAGGAATATGTGAAAAATAGCTATTACAAATTCATTCTAGGAACTATTTCTTAGCTCTGCTAAAATGACATTGGTTTTTTTTATTGGAAAAAAGTATGAGACCTTTGGACAACTTTGTAAATGAAGAAAATGAAACTCTAAAGGACAAATGCTAGCAATAGCAATAGCACTTAGACTTATATACCACTTCATAGTGCTTTACAGCCCTCTCTAAGGTTTACAGAGTCAGCATATTGTCCACAACAATCTGGGTCCTCAGTTTTGGTCGGCACGATGTAAAAAAGACGTGGAGACTCTAGAAAGAGTGCAGAGAAGAGCAACAAAGATGATTACGGGACTGGAGGCTAAAACATATGAAGAACGGTTGCAGGAACTGGGTATGTCTAGTTTAATGAAAAGAAGGACTAGGGGAAACATGATAGCAGTGTTCCAATATCTCAAGGGTTGCCATAAAGAAGAGGGACTCAAACTATTCTCCAAAACACCTGAGGGCAGAACAAGAAGCAATGGGTGGAAATTAATCAAGGAGAGAAGCAACTTAGAACTGAGGAGAAATTTCCTGACAGTTAAAACAGTTAATCAATGGGAACAGCTTGCCTCCAGAAGTTGTGAATGCCCCAACACTGGAAGTTTTTAAGAAAATGTTGGATACTCATTTGTCTGAAATGGTATAGGGTTTCCTGCCTAGGCAGGGGGTTGAACTAGAAGACCTCCAAGGTCCCTTTCAACTCTGCTATTGTATTATATTGTATTGATATTTTCAATCTTTTTTTTAAAAAAATTCTGAGGAAAAATATTGGATCTTGTACATATTTTTCCACTGACCAGGATTCCTTTTCCTTTCATTAGATGAAACTGAATTTTATTAAAGTTAATCATTGGTATATCTAGCCCAGGATACCTAGTCTGGGGTAATCTTAGATAAAAGGCTATACTGGAGCTAGGCCTGATTGATGCAAACAATAATCCTACAGCAGAATTATGGGTCTGTCCACACACTGAAAGTGAATGATTCTTCTTTAACAATAGCAATAGCAGTAGCACTTAGATTTATATACTGCTTCATAGTGCTTTACAGCACTCTTAGAGTGGTTTACAGAGACAACTTTTTGCCTCCAACAATCTGGGTCCTCATTTTACCGACCTCGGAAAGATGGAAGGCTGAGTCAATCTTGAGTCAGTCAGCATCGAACTACTGGTAATGGGCAGAGTCAGCCTGCAATACTGCACCATAGCTCCTCCTTCTTTACCCTTATAATTGAAACAATTATATTTTAGTGAGTAAAAATGTTTAGCTCAACGCTGAATCCATTGTGTGTTTCTCCATAAAAATGAATTAGTGAGATTTTATTTTATTGCTTCTAATACTTCAAAAATGGCACTTCAAAAATGTCAACTCTTTTATGCTGCTTGAATAATTTTGGTTTCACAAGAAGGAAAGTAATTGAGCCATAACTGATGCTTGCAATAGGTCTTCTGGATCTTCTGCAGCAAGTAGGAATGATTAAAGCATGCGCAGGAATTCTTTTAAAGTTTGATTTTTATAACCAAACAAAATCCACATGTCACCACAAGGTTCTCTCTGGATTAACTGAACTTGATAATAACTTGCCTTGACCAATTGAGCAAATTGTCAGTTGATGCTAGAAAGAGACAGCATGATGGGAAGGCTTCTCCACTGGGAACAGAAACATTTTTCCCTAGCAAAACAGAGAAGCTTTTAAGCAAGCCGTCTTCCAATTTCACACTGGTACATTCTTTTACTCCAATGTTGGGAAATCAGGGCCTGCATGCTATCACCAGCTCTTTCTGAAGGATTTACATTCTTCTACATCTCACTATTGAAATCTGGCAGAAAGCACCTATTTTCAGTTTCATAGTTGTCCCCATTTTTTGTTAAAGTAACTGCAGGAAGAAACACATTAAATTTCTGTAGACTTATTCTGCATTAACCCCCAAGCCCACTCCAATCCCAAGATTGGAAATTTCAACGCTGCTTGCTCCAAAGGAAAGCACTGTGTTTATTATTAAATAAGCTTGTTTGCCCCTGCAACTTTTTTTTATCATCTGCAATGTCTTTTTAGAGCTCCTGGGTATAAAACAGTAGCTCACTCCTCTTGTGCTCACTGCATGAAGTG
The DNA here is from genome assembly GCF_009769535.1 of Thamnophis elegans. Taxonomy (NCBI): domain Eukaryota; kingdom Metazoa; phylum Chordata; class Lepidosauria; order Squamata; family Natricidae; genus Thamnophis; species Thamnophis elegans. Next base: position 49,541,177 of record NC_045550.1, read on the forward strand.
AGCTTTTAACTTTTAAATCCTGGCTGAATATCTTATGGACACATTTTGGCTTTTGTGTCGTGCTTATATCACGCTTTGTAACGATTGTAGCATCTCCATCATTTTTTTTAAAATGGAGTGTCCACTTATATTCTGAAAACATCCTCATCGCATTACAACAATTATTCAATTATATAAGGGTGCTGAGAGGTTCAGAGGAAAGGTGGCATGCTTTTAATAAAAATAATAACTCCATTACTTGATTAGGTTCCCTCTGAAGGAATACACTTGTAGCAATTTATAAATTGTAATAAAAAGATCAGAAAACTGGAAAGTAAAAAGGCATTTTATTACTATGAAAAGGAGAACAGAGACTGCTCAGCCTAGTGACATACGTGTGAGCAACTTTATATTGATAATGATTATTTAAAAATGGGACTTTGGGGGGAAAGTATGGCGGAGTAGCGCATTTCCAAACGACTGTGATAAGGGCCAAAGAACTGGTGAGTGTACCAGTTCTACAGAACGCCTCCAGATAAGGAGAGGACGGGATGTTACCCATTCAGGATGGTTGCTCCTCGTGAGGAGACCATAGGACAGCAGCCTCCCATGGGTTTGAACACTGGAGACAAAGAGAAGCCATAATGCTCTCAACAGTGGTGGAGACTTTTAAAGAATTCTGGGTTTGCCCCACTCACTTTCTAATCCCTTTCAGAAATTATCTATTTAACTACATTAAAACTATTAGAGATCTTCAAAATGACAAGTTTGAAAAGCGACCTGGTGAGTTTACTTTCATTCTTGAATAAAATAAAATAAAATTGAACTAGAAAGGTAAATAAGACGTTGATCCAAGAAAATGATGAACAGATTAAGAGACCAGACATATTTTGAATATTAAGACTTTTACTCTAATATTTTGGAAATAATTATATAAATAAATAGCCTTCAAGAGAACTAAATTGTTGTGTCTTGTTTTGAACCATAACAGGAATTAGAGACTTTTATGTTTTCAGAAATTGGATATTTATCAGTCTTCCGAAGTAAACCAGACAGGAAACACAACCAGATGAACTAATTCTATATTATTGTAAGGCTGTATTAAAGACATTTTACTACCCAAAGTAGGTAACATCATCAGTGGTAGTAAGGAGTGCATTTATTCTGGTGCCTTGCCTTTCAGTGTCAATGGGAGTAGTCTTAGAGATTCTTTGATTGGGCTGTTTGCTGTTACTTCTTTGGCAGTTTCTTGATAGGGCACTGTTGAAGAATCCAACAGCAAAAAGCCCAATTAAAGAATTTCTAAGATCACTCCCACTAACATTGACAGGCAAACAACCAAAATATAAAGCTGACCGCAAACTGCACTCCTTATAACAACACTGATGATGTTATAGCTTGGATAATGAAACGTCTGCAAGAAAATAATGACCACTGCAAATATAAGATGATATTGGGTCCAGTCAGATAGGTAACTCAACTTACGACTATCATGACTTGCAATGGAAATTCCAGGCTCCATTACAGTTGTAAGTCAAAGACAGTAGACTGAAATTTCGAAATTGGTTAATACTAGAATTTACAAATTTACAAATGTTATATTTGATATTTCCAGGAAAGGTTTTGAAGAATGGAGTAAGAAATTAGTACAATATCAGCATTGACATCTGCTTCTATGGATAGACAAAAAAAAAAATAGTACCGGTAATCAAGGAACAACAGAAGTGGAAAAAAATATTTTAAGAAATCGAGAGGATAAGGAGGTGAAACATATTCTGCTGATGTAGAAATACTACAACCAGAAATATTAAAAGGTGTGGGTTATAAAACAAAGAAAACAACTAAAATAGAAACATAAATGACAAGCCAAGAGAATGACCTGCATAAGGGCTTTCTACTGGATACAGAAAACTTGGTTAAAACCTTAAAAATTAAAGTGGAAAAACAAATGACACAAAAAGGGCTTGCTAAAGTGTTGAAGAGGAAAAAGAAAAAAGAAAAAAAATGAACAAAGATCAAATCCTTTGACAACAGATGAATTAAAATCAAGACTGTTACAAGTAAAAGGAAGGAATATAAAGTTGATTTATCTGAAAAAGAATGTTTCTAAAATCTATTAATCCTGCTGACCCCAGAACTAAACAATTTATGATATATGCATTTGTATATAGATAAGGGACAGATTATACGAAGAAGGTATTTGTTTGTAACCTTATATGGTGTTTAGAGTTAGAAGTTTGTTTATATATATTGTGATGAAGATCAGAAGTCACTTTTCTAAATATTAAAACTTATTTTGCAATGTAGAAAATCAAGAGTCATAGCACCCAATAAAAATAAATACACATGATTCTAATTATTAAATGTATATTCTGTTGTGTTACATATAGCGCTTAGGGTAGCTAACAGTAAAGCACCAGTTTTATAATTCAATCAGGTTTTATAATCGTACCCATGAGTTTAAAATGTGTACCTGCAAACATTTCAAAGTCCAAAGACCATCATCCATATTAAAAAAAATGTTTTGCTTGCTGTTGAAAAGACAACTTGGCAGAGAGTTTGGGAAATGAATTTGAGAAGTCCATGCCTCACTCTAAATACTCAGTGTTCCTCTAATGATGGCAAGAGAGCCTTTCCAGAGGATCTTTAAAACCCAGTTAAGTGCATCTGAGAGAATATCAAATACCTTGAACACAAATCATGTTGTCTGTTATATTGCAAAAAGCATTTTAAATGTGGCCTGAAAAGGACTAGTAGGATTTTTTTTTTGTTCCATTCAATTGTGTCTGATTCTTAAAGACTGTCTAGACAAGTCTCTGCAGTTTTCTTGGGAAGATTTTCAGAAATGGTTTGACACTGTCTTCCTAGGGCTGAGAGAAAGTGACTGGCCCAAGGTCACCCACTGGCTTTGTGCCTAGGGTGGGACTAGAACTCCCAGCTTCTAGCCTGGTGCCTTAACCACTACACCAAGGTGGCTTTAGGGCCGGGGTGAAATTCAGCAGGTTCTGACATATTCTGAAGAACCAGTAGCGGAAATTTTAATAGTTCGGAGAATCAGCAAATACTACCTCTGGCTGGCCCTAGAGTGGGGTAGGAATGGAGATTTTGCAATATCCTTCCCCAGGAGTGGGGAGGGAATAGAGATTTTGCAGTATCCTTTCCCTACCACGCCCACCACCAAGCCACTCCCACAGAACTGGTAGTAAAAAAAATTGAATTTCACCACTGCTTTAGGGATTATTTAATAACAACTGTCTGTCTATAGAGCATAGAATCTGGGTTCTATGCTCTGCAGTTGACAGAAAGAACTGAAGATTGCAGACATTTTTCAGAACATAATTGTGTGACATCCATGGGAGCAAACATATGAAAATATGATTATTGCATTTTTATTTACATGTGGGAAAATGGTAAACAAACAGTGTGTGTAAGAAGCATTCACAAATTCCTTTATTTGTCAAAGTGTATGCCCTTTGTTGTGTTGTGCTGTTGTGTGATCAGCTTTGCCTTTAAACCTAACTGGGCAAATTGGCTGTCCCCTCTGATAGATCCTCCCGTCACATACTTTGGGTTTTTATACTCAGCAGTGAAAAAGCAATACCAACTCCACTTTATTTCACATAAGGGCTCTGCTGCTAGTTTTGTTTGCGGTTATACAAAATGTCTGATATCCTTGTCAAGCTACAACTTGTAGCAGTACTGGAACCGAATGACTGATTTGAGTTTTCAAATTTAAAGTTACCAGGCTTAGCATAAACAACACAAAATTTATAATTTGCATTTAATTCAAGTCTATCTTATCCTGGACTACTACTTATCTTTCTTTCTTTCTTTTTTTTTTGTTAGAGTAAGAAAACAGAAAATTTTCTACAGGCGGATTTTGTCCACAGTGCTCACAGATCTGGCGTAAGCTTCACCTACCCTAAACAAAACGAATTCCACTTAGAAGTCAGCTTCTATCTAAAATGCATGACTCTGCTAAAGAGTAATGCATGTTATATAAAACCATTTTTGATAGTTATTCAGTTTCTGATATAAGTTTCAAAACACTGAATTTGCCTGAAATTACACATGTAAAGAGGTAATGGGGATTATGCTTAATTTCTGAAGTGCGCAGAACACAAAATCCTATTGCATACAAAAATCCTATTCTTGTTATTTAAAGGAACGGTAGCCAATCTCCACTTAAGCACCAAAGTTCCTACAAAATATTTTTTTCATGATTAAGTATTTATATAGCGAGAGGTTGGGCGCTCCACCAACATTAAATGCATTATCAACTTCAAGGTCAATTGCAAAAAAGCATAGCAACCAATTCCATGCTGCTAAAACTTCTGCATTACAAAAATTACACTACAGGAGAACTATCATTGAAGCTTTCAAGCTCCAATTTTGTATTTTTTATGCATCTGAATCTGGCAGTCTTGTCTACCCGGTCCCCCAAAAACACTAAAGGGTATGAGTCGTCCGTGCCAGCCCTAGGCACACAGCAATAGTATGGCAATTACAGCTTACAATATTACTGTAGCCTCTCTTTTATCAGCAGGCAGCAAATAACTAACCACTCAAAATGTGGATGACATTTGTTTTCCACAGCCAGCCAATAAAGACATCTTGAAAAGAATATCAAGCTGGGCATGGAAATTATTTTCTTTAGTAATTTATTTGTTAGACAGGAGAAATATGTATATACCCAATGTCTGGAAGTAGTAAGGGACTGGATAAATTGAAAAAAAAATGAAAATGAAATCCTAGCAAGGTAGAGGGTTTTTTTTTCTGTCAAGGAGCCATCATATTTGTTGATGCCCCCTATAAAGTCTTGGGGCAGAGTTCCACTCCCATGAAGGAACAGGCCTACAACTTGGGTGTTTTCCTAGAGTCGTGGTTTCCCTCTGATCAATAAGAAGAGACCATGACTAAGGCATCCTTTCTGCAGCTTTATCTGGTACAACCGATTGTGGCCAATTTTAGACTGGGAAGCTATGGCAACACCCACTCGTGCCCTTATTTCTGCAATCATTAAAGCTGGGAATGACTGTGAAGAATACTTGAGGACTTTAACTGGTGCAGATTGCAACATCCCACATGATGACAAATGAGAGTCATTACAGCAGTGCCAAACCTAGACAGTGACTATTACAATGATTGCTAGCATGTTTCTGAGTACAATTGTCCTCACAGCATGTGGATTCAAGGAAGCAAGAATTGCAAGACTTCAACAAGGTGATTTAATACAAGGATTAGGGATTAAGTACAAAGTCTTCCCCCCTCTGTGAATTATTTATGTCTAATTTCTTTCTCAACCACCTTAGACTCTCTCACAGAAATTTAGAGTGGTGTATTTGATTCTCAGAGTTCCATACTTGGTTCCTTGTTATCTATGGGACCATCTTCTCCAAACAGAGCCTGCTCATCACATGCAATAATCCTGGGAAATGATGTATTGGAGTCTTTCCCTTTGGGATGTAAGAGATGTTAGATACAGAGTCTTACTCTGGTAGTCCATCACTCTGAAATACTATATCTCCTAACATCCAATCACCTCCTTCCTCAAATTCATCTCATATCTACATTCTCCATGCTGCAAATTTTGAGTTATAAAAACCAAATTCAGTTTACAAACTACATGTGGTAACTCTCAGAATCTAATAAAACTCCTACCTAGACTTGTTGGAAAGGGGGAGAATAGGAAGTAGGAAGAATGATAACATGAACTACATTAATTAATAAAAGAGTTAACACCCAGCCTGTTGCCCTTTTCCACCACCACCCCACGCGTCAAATCAAGTTCCTGGTGCAGTGAAACCTGTTGAAAGTTCTCTATGGAAGTTTTCTATTTAAGCTTTTGGGAGGTCAGGATTTTGGACTAGTTATGGGCTTTATCAATGTGATTCTAGTCATCACTAATAAACAGCTTCAGATACAATTTTTTTCCAAATTCAAATGAGGAAAAGCCTGGAATCTGATGCAGATCCACCCCATATCTTCAAGTTATAGCCTTCCATTTCTTTTCCTGCCCAATAATTTATGCCAACTGTTGTTCTGACTGATTATGAAGTTTATTCTTATCATAGTAACAAAAAAACGTACAGTTAAAGTTAACAGAAAAACATACATTAAATAAAACTTAGGGCAAAAAGCATATAAAAATGAATCTAAGACTTATAACATTACTTCTTCTCTTTGCCTAGAACTGGACAATAACTCTTATCTGGGGCCATATATCCAAAATGTTTGCCGCCAAACATTTACAAATGTCTTTCTACTGTCCTGTTTTCATCTTTAGCTGGAGTTTAAGACAAATAGGTCGAGTAATACATAATCCAAAGTGATATGGTTGGTCAGTGGTTAAGACACTAAGCTTGTTGATCAGAAAGATTGGCAGTTCGAATCCCTAGCACGGCATAATAGAGTGAACTCCCATTACTTGCCCCAGCTTCTGCCAAACTAGCAATTCAAAAGCACATTAAAAATGCAAGTAGAAAAATAGGAACCACCTTTGGTAGGAAGGTAACGGCGTTCCATGCCCTTTCGGTATTTAGTCATGCCGGCCACATAACCATGGATACGTCTTCGGACAGTGCTGGCTCTTCGGCTTTGAAACGGATATGAGCACCGCCCCTAGAGTCAGGACCAACTAGCACATATGTGTGAGGGCAACCTTTACCTTTAATACATGATCCAATACCAATTAGTCTTTCCCAGTACGTCCAATGATAAAGAGAGTCCAACAGTGTCTGGAGGGCCACACATGGCCATCCGTGTTTTTAGGAATTAGGCCACCAAAGTAGACAAGTTGCCTTTCAGTTCTGCTTCTCTTGATATGGTCTCTTTTTTCATTGGGTTACACAATGGCCACATTCATGGGCTGTTTGTTTGCTATTCTTGATTAAATTAAAATGGGATTCTGTAATTTATGTTCAATATCCCTCTGGAACTCAACCATTTAATTCAGTTAATTTAAAAGCAAACAAATCAAACTCTGATTGGAATGGATTTTTTTTCCAAATAACACTATCAGAATATGGGTAACTATAGTCTAAATAAATCCAGGTGTGGCACATTGGGACAACCATGAATAATTATGGTATGAAGAAATGAACAGAACTTTATATAAAATTCCAGAAAATGTTTACAATGTTCACCTATATAAAACTAAATAACAGAACATATACAAGCAGCTGGCAAGCTGCAATTATAGGCTTACAAAGCTCATCAAGGATTCTACTCAAAATATTGGAAACTTCCTTGTCGGTTCAAGCTAAAACAGGGAAATCTTCAGATTTCTGCATGGCTGTCCCTTTAGCTTGGAACAAAGATAAAACCATTTATAAAACAATTTGCACAGACATGTTCATTCATGAGTGGCAGAGTGTGCACGCATGTGTCTCTCTGCAGGTAAAAAATTGCACTGGTTGAGTCAAAGTGTCTCCCAAATTGGGAAATGTTCACTTCTATCCAGGCAAAGAAAGACGACAGCAAGGGAGCGGGGCTGTCTGACCATTACATCATCAGTTATTTGGAGGAAACTGTAATTAAATGTACTGTAGATTCTGATTTATTGCCAGCATATGTGACTATTTCTTTTACCAGGTCAATTGGGAAATTACTATAAAATTAAATTGGTGCAAAACTTCTTTTCTATAAAATGACTAAAGTAATAGACCTAAAGGACGTTAGGACTTCCCAACATGAATGTCGACGTGAGAGGGGCAAATGGCAAAACATGTGTCATAAGACAAACTCTACCTCTTATCCATTTGTGCATGATATCATGACACAAATGCAAAGAATGAAGTTTGCAATGTACAGTTCATATTTATGGTTTTCCACTCCGGCTACACTTGAGCAAACAATCACTTTCTTTATCTGGCACTTTTTGTGTGCTTCTAATGCAATTACAATCAGAACAGAGCTGGAAGGAACCTTGGAGGGTCTTCTGCTGGAGCAGGCAACCCCCTGCTCCAGCAGAAGATCCTATATTGTTTCAGATAGGTGGCTGTCCGGTCTTTTCTTAAAAATCTCCAGTGATGATGCACCTACAACTTCTGAAGGCAAACTGATCCACTAGTTAATTATCCTCACTGTTAGGAAGTTTCTCCTTAATTCCAGATTGCTTCTCTCCTTGATTAGTTTCCAACCAGTTTCCATCCAACTCTATGGCTTTGACTTACTGGCTCACTCCAAGAACTGTCTCAGCCAGGAGTGTCAAACTCGATTTCATTGAAGGCTGCATCAGAGTTGTGTTTGACCTTGAGGCCCCGGAGAGACATGCCCAGCTGGATGTCACACATTGAGGCTCCGTTTTCGGCCATGATGACCTCCTGCAGTCCTCTGTCAGTGAAAACAGAGCTTGGGGAGGATGTGCATGGTGTGCCAGGGCTGTTTTCACTGGCAGAGGCACTGCAGGACGATCCTTTGCTGTTTCCAGGGTGGACTTGTGGGCCAGATCTAAGCACCCCATGGGCCAGATCTGGCCCACGGGCCTTGAGTTTGACACCCCTGGCCTAAACCTTATCCTTGACAAACTGCTAGAAGAAAATGCAGTGGACTAGACAGAGCCCAAACTGATTTCATGCAAATCATTATTACCTTCAATGATCCCAGGTTTTTTTTTTACAAACTCCAAAGCAATATTTCTCAACAACCTGGCTCTGCATCACCAGCAGATGGTGAACAAAAGATTAAAGCTCAGTCCTAACTCAAATTGAACAGAGGTCCATGCCAGCAGTAGGCAGGAATAACTGTGAAAACCTTCAAATCCTCCAGCTTTAAAAAAGCTAGAAAAGGTACATCCTGGGTCCAATATGGGAAAAGCTGTGAAAAGATCTTGCCATTTGGCACAGCATGACTATGAATGAGGAGGCAGCCTCTTAATGCATCTGTTATGCAAATCTAATTCTCTGTACCTCCACCATAATATTATTCTGCTTTTTTTTTTACAAGGAAGAATCCATGTACATTTTATAATATGTTTTGGGGAACCAAAAAGGCACCAAGAAACAAAATATTTATTTTTAAACATGTATTTTAAAGAAAGGACCAGAGCACAATGGTACAGCACAAGGTTTGCATATCAAATGTCTGGAGTTTAATCCTCAGCCTCTCCAGCTACAATTGGAGAATGCTGGCCTAAAATTCTGAAGAACCACTTGAATATCAACAATATTAGGTGTGACAATTTCAGGGAGTTCCTGGGCTTGTTCAACATATTTACCTAGGTCACTGAAAAACCTAGCAACTAGAACAGGGGTGTCAAACTTAAGGTCCAGGGGCCGGATGCTCAGATCTGGTCCGTGGGGCTGCCCTGGAAACAGTGAAAGACCAGCCCGTAGTGCCTCTGCCAAGAGAAATGGCGCTTGGGAGGATTGCATGCGGCCCTATCAAGCTCAATTTTTGCTAGCAGAGGGTTACAGAACGCCTGCAACCCTCTGGCCTGCAACCCTCTGCTAGGTCATAGATGAAAACGGAGCTTGGGAGCCTGTTTTCTCTGCTTGAGCTCTTGGGCAGCCAAAGGTGCCTGCGACATGAATGATGTCGAGCTGGCCTTGCCCACCTGGCCCTGCCCACCCCAAGGTCAACTCAACCCTGATGTGGCCCTCAATGAAATCGAGTTTGACACCCCTGAGCTATATCATACATAATTGTTTAATTTTGTTGATTTTGTTGATGGTGTTTAAGATGTTGGGAAAACTCAATCCTTTAGCCTAATTAAATATACTGTGCAAACCTAAAAAAAAAAGGGTTATTTTAAGTGTGTTGTCAAAATCTAGCTATTACATTACAGCTTCCTATCTGCCTATTTTAGAATATGGGTTAAGGTTGTTTAAATCTTGACTTCATACAGGATAAAACTCAACTTAACTGAACAGCTTAACCAATTAATGCTTCAAAGAGAACTGATTCATAGACTCATTTCCCCAAACACTAGAAACTAGAAACACGAGATTAGACATCTTGTGGAGGGCTGTCATGCATGATGCCTTGAATATCAAACCAAAGCCATCTAATGACTCCTTCCTGGAGAGAGAGGAGAAAGATAACAGAAATTAGACCTTTCCTTTTGGGGAAATGATACATGGACACAAATACCAATATTAATGGTACTCAGTGTTAGTATTTGTAATTAGGGTGGATTCGAGTCTGTTAGTAGAAAGGAATTTGGAGATGCTGGGCACCAAACACTATCCATGAGTCACGGTGGCGCAGTGGTTAGAGTGCAGTACTGCAGGCTACTTCTGCTGATCACTGGCTGCCTGTAGTTTGGCAGATCAAACCTCAACCAGGCTCAAGGTTGACTCAGCCTTCCATCCTTCCAAGGTTGCTAAAATGAGGACACAGATTGTTGGGGGCAATATGCTGACTCTGTAAACTGCTTAGAGAGGGCTGTAAAGCACTATGAAGCAGTATATAAGTCTAAGTGCTATTGCTATCAGGTATTATATTCCAGCTGTAAAAATAAGTGTGGCTTTTACTTGTTTTATCATTTCCATGTAACATTTCTGAGGGGGATATAACCTATAACCATCTTAGAGAAAAGCTTTTTTGCATTATTTTGGCCCAGAGCCCAGCCATAAGTGTACTTGTGCATGCCAATAAAATACATTATCTCCCAACATTTTGTTTCCTTATTTTTAAGTAGGCATCTTTTACACAACAATCTACTGTGATAGATACAGATAATGTAAACTGCAGGAAATCAGGAGCCCAGGCAGTTCAAATGGATATAGATTTATTGTATGCTAATGCTCTCTACAAGAATCTGAACTAGTAACAACCAAAGCAAATTCGTGGTAGATAAGAGACAACAGAATTCAAGGTGGGCTGAAGTTAGATCCTAGTGGGCATGAAGGGACTGCTCAGCCTGGTCATTTCTTACAGATAACACAGGAATCCACTTTAAAGGTTTTGCTAAAACAAAGACCATTTTGAATAACCTCATCTTGTGTTAACTGATAATCTATAAGAAAATATCTCAGCTAAGACTGAGCTTGTCAATCAGAAATGTTGGCAGTTCAAATCCCTAGCGCCGCGTAACAGAGTGAGCGAGCTCCTGTTACTTGTCCCAGCTTCTGCCAACGTAGCATTTCGAAAGCATGTAGAAATGCAAATAGAAAAATAGGAACCACCTTTGGTGGGAAGGTAACAGCATTCCCGTGCGCCTTCAGCATTTAGTCATGCTGGCCACATGACCATGGAGGGGGTCTTCAGGCAGCGCTGATTCTTCGGCTTTGAAGCAGAGATGAGCACCGCCCCCTAAAGTCAGGAACGACTAGCATATATGTGCGAGGGGAACCTTTATCTTTAGGAAGCAGAGATGGGGAACATACTGGTTTTACAGACATTGTCACTCTCATAACAAGAGTGAAGGACAGAAGCTTTTCGCCCATAATGCAAAGCAAGGTAAGATTTCACAACAGAGGATTAGAAGACAAGAATTCCAGGCCCTTCTAGCAAAAGCTATAAATTCTAAGAGATACAGTCCCAACTTGTTTGGAGACCCCAATTTTAGAAGTCTCATTCTTGGAATTTAAATCTTCAGTATCAGGGTTATATGCACCCAGCCAAATACTCGTTTAAATGCAAGGTATTTTCCCCTTCCTTTAATGAGAGTGCTGCTGTAGATCAAAGAAATACATTATAGGGCATGTACCTCTCCTTATCTGAAAAAAATTCTGAGTACCCTCCAGCAGTTTTATAACTACTAGAAATGGAAAAGCTTTGCTGGACAAAATATTATTGGTAGAAAGAATCCAGCTTTGCACAAGAGTCTCTGCTATTAAAAATGGATGCATAATATAATTAATGTTTCTTCCTAAGGCAATTACAAAAGAGAGAGAGAAGGGAGAAAGTATTTGGCCATGTTATAACTATTTGGAAATGTGCAAAGCATAGCAAGAAACATAGACATAAATGGCCCTTGAAATTTCCCTCTAGGATGAGATAGTACAATGGAGTGGCTAAAACACATCCTTGTATTGTCTCACTGAAGACAATCAGCTGTTTACCCAACTGTGAATCAGACAGGTTCAGGGATGATGAAGACCAGTCATGCTTCAGCGCTGTAATCAATTTGTATCATCAACGGCATGATGGGTGCTCCATGCTGCCTCCACTTTTCTATCTCCTCTATTGTATTCTATTTAAAAATAATCTTGAGACTTTCCACTCCAGGTTAGTAGTTTTGCCCCATCTGGCTCTATTTTCTATTCTTCAAATGCCTTCTTCAAATGCCTATGAAACAATGCATTCTAAATCAACAGTTCACGGCTTATACAGAATGCCAAAACCTACAGTCCTATAACTAAATCTACTGTCCAATCCCAGACATGCAAAAATAATGAAATACAGCAACAAGGCATCATCCAAGTATATGAACCTTAAATATCAGGTCTAGATTAACCCATCTAGAAATAGAAATCAGGAATCTGTGGCTTGCCAGATGCTGTTGAAAAATAACTCCCAGCCTTTTCAGGAAGCAGAGCTAATATTGCAAGCTATGTCTCAGCAACATCTGGAATATTCTGTGTAAGGAAATCAGTGATTTGAGGAAGAAAGCACTCCAGTTCTCTGTGGAAGTAGAATATTCCACTCTTTCAAAGTGAAGGGAGAGATGGCAAAAGAACGAGTGTTACCTCTAGAATGCGGGTGTCAAACTCACGGCATCACGTTGCGGTCACATGACATTTTGCGTTTTTCCCTTTGCGGATCTGGGGTAGATGTGGCCTGCACATGACGCATCTGGTCTGCGGGCCGCCAGTTTGACACCCCTGGTCTAGAAGATTCCTAGTCAAGAGTCAAATACTTATTAAGGCTACCCTTCTATTTCTGCCAATTGTCAACAATAATACCTATAAGCAGAGCATGATAAAAATGACAGTCTTCTGTAGTTGCTGCTCAACAATTAGAACCTCTTCCGAATCCTACCTATGAGATAACAGCAAGCAAAAACAATTCCTGATAAGACTGTTTAATTTCCTTTAATTGTTTAAAGGAAATTTAAGACCTTTCCTGACTGCTGTGCTGAAATGCAACCTAACTATATTTCAGGTGGCAGAAAACTGCATTGACCTGAAATAATGAAATCTTTTATCTCCATTGCTAATCTCTATCCTACTTTTATTGCTTCTGTTTCAAGTCACTGCAGTCACCTGATTTTCTCCCAAGGGAATACATGGCAAAACCTAACAGATTGGATATAACTTACAGCTACTGTTGGCTGCTGCTAGAATAAGAACTTTAACACTGGAACAGCTACAGACACTTCAAGCTATCTCATTGGTAGGATACAGTAGAGCTGAGGTGAGATGAAGGCAACAGTATGAGGACATGTGAAGAAAAAGGGGTAATGAAGGCAACTTATGTCTTGCTGAGGCAGAAGTGAGGAAAGCCCTGCATTAAAGTAAATGTGATGTAAATTCCCTAATTGAACCGTACATACAAATTTCCCTTGTATAATCCTTCCTTTAACGTTCGCTGCATTTTCAGCCATTTCATTTCCAAAAAATGTAATCATTTTTTTTAAAGTGCATGCATCTGTCTTAAATCTTAGAATAAAATGTGGCCCAGTTTGAACTACTAAAGAAAATAATTACGGTATTTTGAGCCTACCTTATAATGCAGCATCTAATTATTTGATTTCACTGATTCATGTGATAGCTTGGTGGTCATCGGTTTAACCACCGGTGACCGGGGTTTATATATAAGCAGGATATCACCATTGTAAATATTTATGTTAGTCTAATGCAAATGTATTTCATTATCAACAACTGGAGAAACATTTCTATAAATGGGAAAAGAACACTAGCACTCATGAAATCCTGTGTGCATATTTGAGATTTTATGAAGGGTTTATCACTCAAAGGAGCAAAATTCAAAGCCAATGTGTCACTTTTTCAGCACATGAACCACATGGCCTCCAAACAGTACACTCACTCATTAAAAAATAAGGAGCACAATACAAAAGTAAGAAATTCAAGTGGTGCCGTCTTCAATAAGACCACGTACATTAATCTACTTTAGTCTGCATCAATTTCATGACTTCAGTTAGCATTCTGTGAAATATTTTCATCATTCTGCATTTTTTAAAAAGTAAGATTTACATCTTTCTCTAGTATACACATTTGTGCTTGTCTCTTTTACCCACAATAATCACTCATTTTGGAGAAGTGCATTTTGCAAAAGATAATCATGTTCCAAACTGGATATTATTTTGAAAAGTATGAGTTTGATCGCCTCACTTAAAATGATTAATTGCTCAATATTGGACTCAGTGCTGGATTGTGGGTACATTTGCCTACATGGCTTTAACAGAGATGAAAAAATACCTGAACAGGTACCATATCTTTCTCTAAAGGTATATCAGGTACCAGAATTCTTATATGTCCAAGCTAAGATTTGTTAAGTAAGAGAGCAATAGCGGTAAACCTTTCCCAGCTGGGATTATCAGAAGTTTAAGTACCCATTTTTGATCACTGGTGAGAAATTTCACTGACTTTTCCTGCTGAAAATGTTTTTATACATTTTTCGTAATAATGAATGGAAACAAACTGCACATTCAATTTGAGGAAAAGCTGGTAGCATCAAAGCTTCATTAATGTTTTTGAAAGGATTATCCTTAGGAATTAGGTAAGAGAAATATGAATGTGTGTTTCAGTGGTGGGTTCCAGTTCCCCCGGTGTCGCCCACATGGACGCATGCAGCATGCGCACATATGCACATGGCACGTGTATGCATCATACCTGCCTGTGATGCCTCCACAACGCTCCAGCTGCTCGGCGGAGCATCGCGCAGGTGCCATACGTGCCATGCATGTGCAAGGAAGCGTCAAAGGCTTAAAACACAGGTAAGGAGCTCGGGTGGGCAGGTGGGCCCTCTGGAGCACCGTACCAAAATGGTATCCGGTGCTCCGGGCAGGCTCCGGTACACCTGTACTAGGGCGAACCGCCTGCAACCCATCACTGGTATGGTTGTATGTACCGGTATCCACAGAGATACATCGAAAATGTTCTAATGACATGTAGAAATTTTCCAGTAAAAGCTGAACATAATCTACTTTTAGTGTTCTGGAGGACACTATTTTTCTAGAAATGAAAATTACAGTCAATGTAGGCCAAGCATAATCTTGATAACAACTTTCATGGAAAGTAATTAGCCTTTTTGTGTTACATAACAGTTAAATGATATTGTAAGCTTTTCTCAGTTGCTTTCTACTGGCTCGTAGAGAACAAAGAGGAACATTCTCCATTCTTAGATATATCCCATGAAGTTTGAGATTTCCATTTATGATAGAAGGATCCAAGATGGGGAAAGCTGAGAAAAACATGTTTTGAAAAATAGGAAGACTGATACAATTACAAAACCTGCATCTGAAATTTACATGGGAGAACATCTAACACTTGATTTGCACCCATTTTTCTTCTGATATTCTCCAATAGCTGAAGGCCCCACTGGTGATAATTCCAGAAGTTGGGACTCTAATTTCAAACTCTTTTTTCATTGCTTTAATACCTAAACACTAAAGCTGTAATTCCCAAAGGTGTAATTCTACAGCTTGTATTCTCAACACGCAAATAAATAAATAAATCATACTGTGATAATTTGACAGCTTGCTGCCAAATCTGTCACAGCAACAATGGGGCAGGGCACTTAAGTTCTGATAGGCCATATGTTCAGCATCTTATCAAAGTGGAGGAAGAAGACCTCAACAGATACAACTTTGTTTTGCTACTGTGCAACTCACTGTAACCTGTATGTACATAAAAATACCTTTGCCTTGCCAATTATATCTTTAAAACTCAGCATTTCCAAGTGTTCATGACATTTTTTTGATCTTTGGACTTGAAAACTGAATAAACAAAGTCAAACACCAAAAAAACCACCCCAGCCTACAACAACTCTCTACCAATAACAAGGTATTTCTAGCTTTAAAATATTTCTGCCCAAAAGCAAGTTTCTCTTCCAAATAAATCTTTATGTAAAACATAGTGTAGAATACTTATTCAATTGCTCTTTGAAGTCAATAAAAGCTAGAAAGGAATAACCACTTAAATAACAAGCATTCATCCAAATCTTGCAATACATTCTTCCACCTAATACTTAGCCCTCATTTTTAAAATATTTCTTCCTGTGAAAACATTCAAAAGATATTCACTGAATGCTGGCCAAGAAAAAATATTTTTATTTATACAGAAGAATTTGCAGTGTTGTTTCTCCCGTGGATAGTTAAAAAACAGAAACTAATCATATTCAAATTGAAGGGCATAAAGTAATAAACATCATACCAAATATTTTAATCTCTGATCACTTATCTATGTAAGCCTGCTTTATTTGTAAGTAGGAACCCAAATCAAGAATTTACTATTTACATATCCAGTTTGCTGACAATCAAGCAAGCACTTTATATTTATAGACAAGAAAAATCAACTAGTTAGTCCTTGACTACAGTTTAGTGACCATACAAAGTTAAAACAGCATTGAAAAAAGCGATTTACAGCCATTGCAGCATTCCCCCAGTCTTGTGATCAAAATTCAGACACCTGGCAACTATATTTATGACGATAGCAGTGTCCTTTTGCAAATATCTTCTCACAAGCAAATACAATAGGAAAGTCATATTCACTTAACAACCGTGATACTAACTTAATGACTGCAATTTTACTTAACAACTGTGACAAGAAAGGTCATAAAATGGGGCAAAACTCACTTAACAACTGTTTCACTTAACAATAGAAATTTTGGGCTCAATAGTAGTCATAAGTCGAAGACTTATGTATTAAGTCTTTTTTATTTGAAAAGTAGAAAAATCATACTCCGATTACATATAAATTTATGGAAGACCTTCACAGATTTCTTTACTGACTTACTGACCATACAAATAGGCCATCTAGCTTCACTGAAACAAAGTAAACCTAGAGAATCTGGACCAGAAACTGAATGCAAAATCATCTACCTACATTCCCAAGAGTGTACTAGACTTCAACACCCCTAATTCCTGGAAAGTAGAGGCACTGATAAAGGATTATAGGGTAATTAAATCCCAACACCAATTCAACAATGAAAATTGCTGTGGTTAAGAGGAAGTGTCATATTTAATTTCAATTCTTAGCAACAGCAATTGGTGTTGTTTTGTTTCCCGAAAAACGCCACTGATCTTACATTCCTACAACGTAAAGTACATTAACTGCAGTGATGGGTGGACTCAGACAAGGTCATGTTACATATTAAACCGAGTAAGGGTCTCGCTAGAACCAACCCCTTTTACACTTCCCCCTCCTCCCCAAGCTATCAGATTATTCTGGCTCATTAACTCTTTTTTTCCACTGAATTCTGCACGGTTACAGCAGGTAAGCAGTCCAGACAACTGACTGAAAAAGCCCAACAGTCTTGAATGTTACTGAATAAAATGAATTAAGCACCATCACATCCCTCAGGGTGACAGTTGAAGGATGTTCTTGTTCAAAGCACTCATCAACATGGAATAAATTGCAGAGGTACACTGAGCCTTTTTGCAAGCGCTTTTAAGTACATCACAAGACATCTAAAGCTTTTCCATGACAGGTTGGAAGTGATAACCTCCTCAGTTGAAAGAGACCACCAAAACAAAAAACGGTGGGGGAAATCAATTTCTTTGTGGTGATGTCTTGTAGAACAGTTACCCGTGTAAGTCAAGAAAAGAACGAGAAGAAAATCACCTTTCTGACTTATACATAAAAATAACAAGCATACAAAAATAAAATCCTTGCATAGTCAACTATGGCTATTTATAACAAACAAGAAACAGCAGCAGGCAGCAGCAATAATAAATGTATACAATGTCCGACTCCCAGCAACTGTGAATGTAATTGTAAAAAATTACAATGTACGTTTCAGCTAAAGAGAAACTTTTTCAGCTCAGTGTGAAACAGGTTCAGTTTCTTGCAATAAAAACAAAATGCACAGGTACAGTATTTGTGGTACCTTGCCCAATAGTTGTAACTGTGAGAAGGATCTTGGAGACCTAGTGGACAACCATATAAATATGAGCCAGAAGTGTGTAGCAGCTGCCAAAAAAGCCAACAAAGTTCTAGGCTGCATAAACAGAGGGATAGAATCAAGATCACATGAAGTTAGTCACTTTATAATGGCTTGGAAAAGCCACACTTGGAATACTGCATCCAGTTTTGGTCGCCATGATGTAAAAAAGATGTTGAGTCTCTAGACACAGTGCAGAGAAGAGCAACAAAGATGATTAGGGGACTGGAGACTAAAACATATGAAGAACGGTTGCAAGAACTAGGTATGTCTAGTTTAATGAAAACAAGGACTAGGGGTGACAAGATAGCAGTGTTCCAATATCTCAGGAACTGCCACAAAGAAGAGGGAGTCAAACTATTCTCCAACGCACCTGACGGTAGGACAAGAAGCAATGAGTGGAAACTAATCAAGGGGGTGGAAACTAATCAAGGAGAGAAGCAACTTAGAACTAAGGAGAAATTTCCTGACAGTTAGAACAATTAATCAATGGAACAACTTGCCTCCAGAAGTTGTGAATGCTCCAACACTGGACATTTTTAAGATGTTGGATATCTATTTGTCTGATGTAGGGGTTCTTACCTAAGCAGGGAATTGGACTAGAAGACCTTCAAGGTCCCTTCCAACTCCGTTATTCTATTCTTTATGGGTAATAACCTCAATTTAAGGGGGGTGGGGAAATCCCCATTTCTACAAATAACTCCATTTCCCATTTTAGGCTAAATTTTGCAATTTTAAGAAGGAAGTACATAAAGAGGGTTGAACTCCTTCTTCCCAAAGAATCAGCTTTGGCACAATAATTAAAACTAAATAGGATCTTTAAAAAAAAAAAAAACAGAAGTTCCAAGACCGTGGGAGAAGATTTTAGGCTAGATCCAAAAGGTCAATATGACATCAAAACCCTAAGCATTTCAATGTCAATTGTTTGCTTAGAATGATTTATAAATCCCAAATACAAACTAATATTGAGTAATGCAGCACATATGACCTGACCATATGACCTGCACTGATATGCACTGTTTATGAGGACAACACAATCTTCTACTACAGAATCAATCCGTATTGTCTATTTTCTATGAATTTCAGCTTAATATTAGAGTATCTTTTAGCAGAGGCAGTTACCCAAGCTGCTTGTAAAATTGATGCCAGACATCTTTCCATGTAGGAGGCAGGTTACTTCAATAAAAGCTGATCTAGGCCCCCAAACCTTTGGGCACCAGGGACTGGTTCCATGGACCAGAGGGGATGTGGTTTTATATATTGCTTGTTTCCCACAGATGGGGCTTTACTTGTTTGCACAGCCCGGTTTCTAACAAGTCCCAGACCTGGGGATGGAGACCCCTGATCTATGCGACTGCCTTTCTATCCGCCACTACCTACTTTAGTGCTATAGCCTTTTCAAAATACACTTAGATTAACAAGCAAGTCAAAAGTTGAATTGTAAAGAAGCAGAACAGAAAGAATATTGACGCTTTTGAATTTTAGTATTGGAGAAGACTTTTGAAATAACCATGGATAGCCAAGAAAACAAGCAATGAATTGGACAACAAATTAATCTAGACTTTTCACACAAGGTACAAATGATCAGGCTCAAATTATAGCATTCTGCACACGTCATGTAAACACAATGCAAGCTCCCTTGAAAAATCCAAAATGCTAGTAAAGATGGAAGGGAAGACAACAACCTGCAGCAACAGGGATGGGTTTGATTGTAGTGGTAATGGATGCTCTATTGGGAAACCTGAAGAGTAAAGCTGGAAAATGATCATCCTGGCTAAGGTTTAATTATATGGTCAGTAAGAGTTGACACCAACTTGATGGAACATACAGGTCGCCCTTGACTTACAACAGCTCATTTAGTGACCGTTCAAGTTACAACAGCATTGAAAAAGGGGACTTAGGACCATTTTGCACAGATACCACCATTGCAGCATCTCCATGGTCACGTGATTTACATTTGGATGCTTGACAACTGGTTCACATTTATAACGATTGCAGTGTCCCGGGGTCACGTGACCACCTTTTGTGACCTTCTGACAAGCAAAGTCATTGAAGAAGCCAGATTCACTGAACAACCCTGTTGCTAATTTAACAACTGCAATGATTCACTTAACAAATGTGGCCAGAAGTGTCATAAAATGGGACAAAACTCACAACAAATTTCTCACTTAGCAACATAAATTCTGGGCTCAATTGTGTTCATATGTTGAAGACTACCTGTATTCAAACAAATGCATTAAACATATAAGCAGCCCTATACCTTTAATCTACATAGGGGCACACTGTGCTGGTTTAAGATTATTCAATTTAAATAGAAAGATTTTGTTCAGTATTAATAAGTATCCACTAAAACAAAGAAATGCATATTACACTATGCCTGCAAATGTATGCTCTATATCAGTGGTCCCCAACCTTTTTATCGCCGCGGACCAGTCAGCCTTTGATAATTTTACCATGGCCCGCTGGCGCAGGGGTGGGGGGGCATTGTTCGCGACGACACATTGATTGTCGTGGGGGAAATAGGGGGTGGGAGTATTAGGTATCTTCACTACCATATATAAAAGGAGATACTATCTTAAATAACAAAGCGGGCCCCCACCTCCAAAATATACTAAAAGAAAAAAGATTCCATGTGCTCAACTAATTTTTTTTTAAAGCATCACTATATTATGGACTACAGACATATATATATATACACATATATACATACATACATACATACATACATGCATATATACATACCGTACGTATGTACGTACGTATATATATATATAATGTCCAAATAACAGGAAAAGCGCTTCAAGGACCAAAGTATATTCCTTTTTTGCAGCCTTAAGAGAACTCTCGTTTTTTGAGGCTCAGAACCAGGCATTCTCATGGGCTGCAAAAAGGAAACGCGACCCGGGAGCGCAGCCTCCAAGAGTCCATATCGCCAATAACTACGTGTGGGGGGAAAGGAAATGTGTTTTGTGAGGAAGAGAAAGAGCGCACTTCACCGATGCCCGTTGGCGAAATTTTGGAAGAGAGGCAAGAGACTTCAGGCACTGAGCCCCCACCCCTGGCTGCGGCAACTGGAGTGGGCGGGAGGCAGGGAAGGGGTGGGCAAGACCGCCGCTTTTCCACCGTGCGCTGCCCCCCATCTCCCCTCAAAAGACCCCCCCCCGCCCTCGGCTGCCCGACGTTCTCTCTCTCTCTCTCTCTCTCTACCTCTCCCGCCGTTCCTTCTCACAAGCCAAGGCCGGGCGGGGAAGCCGCCAGGGCCTCCAAGGGCTCCGCTTCCAGCGCATGGTCTGCCCCCTCCTCGCCTCGCTTCCAGGCGAGCCGACTGAGGCGAGAAAGGAGAAAGAGGCGGAGGCGTTCACTGAGGGGACGGCTGACTCGGGGAGGGGGCGGAGGTGGTGTAGTAGCGGGGGATTCTTCCTCCTCGCCTCACTTGTTCCTGTGCTTCCGCGCAGCTCCCCCCCTCTGGCGACGGCGCTGCATGAGTGAAGAGTCGGCCATTGCATGGCCCCCGGCCGCTGCAGCGATCATGGCCCCCGGCCGCTGCAGCGATCATGGCCCCCGGCCGCTGTGCGGCCCGGTGCCAGGTATTCCACGGCCCGGCACCGGTCCGTGGACCGGGGGTTGGGGACCACTGCTCTATATGTATTGTCGAATCTTTCATAGATTTTTCTAAAAATAATGGCTTAATAGTTAAAAATTTGCTTATTAACCTATGAAATTCTGCAAAGCATCATTCAGGTAATGAAACAAAAGGTGCTGTTAAACACAGGCTAAAAGATAAACGCTACATTTAAACTTCTAAATTCCATAGACATTCTAGAATGTTTTAAGACACTGTTTTAGATGTGGCTAAGCTAACGATTTGGAAAGATGGGAGGATGGCTGTAGCACATGGGGAACAACAAAACAGCTTGCCAAGTTATCAAATCTATTTTAATCATAGTTCAAGCTGCTGACAGCAGACACAGAGTATCTAATATGATGAAGGAGCAGGAAAGGGACAGGGGTAAAAAGCAGTGTTTCTTTGCACCTGCTAGGACAATGTTATCTTCAAGAATTTCTCCCAAGCAAAGGAGGAACGCTGCTTAGACATTAATTTCAAATGATGGCACACCATCTCTTCCATACTTTCATCAACCTCAAATCCTTATTCCCAAAGGTCAACTAACAAAAGAAAGTACATCTTATCTCAACCACAGATTAGATAGCCTAATCAAAGCTTTCAACAATAACATGAATTCAGTATAATATTAGGCACTCTCTCATATCGGTTAGCAGCATGAAAACAAAGATTTCAAACGATAATAAGCCAAGAACTGCTCATTTTGAAGAAGGAGCAACTGCTCATCCTATTCTACTCAGTTTTCATCCCCAACATCCTATACAATTCCAGTGCCCATAATTGCTATCAGGATGCCAATTTCCGCATTTTGTGACTTTGAAGAGCCATGCAGAATCTGGAGAGCGATTCCGACTACACTCCAATCAAACTGCTTCTCATTAAGCCCACACACAGAGAAAAGGCCACTAACCATCCAATCTCCTTATCTGACAAACAAACAGAAGATTATCAAGAGCCACAACATATCCCATTATAAGAACAGCTGCTCTCCCCAGGAGGCTCAATTTCTTTCTGATCACCATCAGAGCTTTTCCAGCAAGTTTGATTTATCAGAACAGCTGTAGGAAATGCAGACTCTTGATAAATAAATAAATAAAACCACAGAAGCAAATAAAAACAAATCGGCCAATTACTTCAGCGGGTGTGAATGTTTAACTTGGGCATGAAACCACCTCCTTATCCATTCAGAACCACCCTCTGAATTCAAGTGAAATAGAATGAAGCCTCTTTCTAATGTGTGCCTAATGAACAGACATGCAGTTAGTTACTATCCAAATAAACCTGCCTTCTCCCACACAACTGCAAAAAAGCTACAGCCATTCTTCTGCGCATATGCTGCAGGGAGGCACATGGCATTTATTTTCACTTCTATTCTAGGCAAGCAGCTCATCTCAGTGAGTCAAAAAAGGATACGGAAAACCCCATAAATAAAGTCATAATGAAGAGAGGCTGATGCAAAACGGAGAGTGGTAAAGTTTGCCGGCACATCCCTCAGTCAGCACTCTCCTGATAGCTTTTACTTTACAGTTGTACATTCGTGCTTTATTAAAACAAAGGTAGCTTTTAACTAACTGCAGATATCATCGTTGAAGGCCAAACAGTTTGATTCTATGAGCTTATTCCAAATATATGAAAAAGCACAATCATTGCTCTTAAGGGTCTACATTTTCAATTCACTGAAGATTCAGCTGTACCCCTTTTTTTCCAATGAGACTCATGGAATTGATTTTGAGCAAATCAAAGAGTGTTACAACAGCACAAATCAACTTTGCAGCTAACTTACAAAGCCCCGTAGGATCACTGCCCAAATTCCCAAACATCTGAATACACAATAATAGCAAATCCCCATCACCCAAACCAGCCTGAAACTTGCCTCTCCACCGTGTCCATCAAATATCCCAAATATGGATGGATGAGTCTTGTTCACCAGATCCGTGATCACTTCAAACCGGTCTTCCATGTGGTCTCTCCGGCCTTGGATGGAATAAACAGCCACATTGTGGTTCTTAAACTCCCAGGTCTTGGAAAACTCTGCATCCAGCACGTCTAGACCCCCAAGTTGATCATTTTGCATAATTTCTGCTACTTTGCCCTTCACCATCTTCACTGCATCCCTGCTGGACTTGACAATGGTTTTCACTTCATCCGTATGGAAGAAGTAGCTCCATAGGGCCAGGCTGATGCATAGCAGGAACAGCGTCTCTGGTCTCAGTAAGAAGTAACGCATGATCCGACCCAGCAAAGAGAGCAAAGTCATTGTATCCTCTATCATTTATTACAGAGACAGTAGATCTCCCCCTCCCACACACACCATATACCACACACCCTGATGGTTGGGATGGGTCTAAAGGCAAAGCAGCAAATCACTGCATGTTCCTGTAATGCAAACCCACGGAGGGCAGGGTTAGTGTTGCTAACAGTGCCTCCTCTTTCTCTCCTCCGTTCTTCTGCGCGCAGAGTCCCAGATGGCAAAAGAGGAGCTATGATGTGAAGTTGCAGAGATCGGCACGCACGCTTGGGGAGTCGGAAGACACCCTTATCCTTCTCCACTTCTGGCTCCTGCTGTTGCCGAAGAGCACGTAGTAGCTCCTGGAGAAACGGCTGCGGGAGACCAGCTGCAAGACAGCAAAGGATCAGTGCTAGAGGCACCAGCGGCAGCACAAAACCTATCTGGGTCTGCCGTACCCTTGTGCCCTTTTTCAGCTAGGACAGAGGCAACAAAAAAAAAGAACATATGGCACAAGGGGACCCTCTCCCTCCCTCCCTTCGCTGTTTCCCTAGGCATTCACTCCCCCCCCCACAAAGGATGAGACTGAAGCAGTCAATTCATATTGCCCAATGCACAATTCCTACTCCCCCACAATTCCTACTCCCCCATACAGAGTCCAGCAATAGCCCAGGGGCAGTTGCTAGCCCAAAGGAGAGGGAAGGAGGACCCAAAGTCAAAAAGCACACTGTGCCGCAACTCTAGGGGGAGAAATGGGGAACAATAGCAGCACAACAATCAGTGTGGCTTCTCAGAGGCAGGCAAGTTAGTCCCGCTAGATACAAGCAGAAGGAACAGGAACCCAAGGGGGGAGACTGAGCTGGCCAATGGATATATTGTACAAAGGGATTGGTGGGTAGAGGTGGACTGACCATTATAGGGAGAAAGTGGAATAGAACAAAAAAAAATAGGCTGATTCTACCATAAGGAATGTCCACCATGTCCGTGTTTCTAAAAAAAGGACTCTAAAACCAGGGCAAGCTTGGTTGAAAATATCCACCCTTGATTCTTTCAACCGTTGTCACTCAGACTTTTCCTTCTAACATTCTATCCCCTGGACATTATTATTATTGTTGTTGCTAGACTATTATTTCTGACCGACTCTGCCACTATGATCTTAAAGGTTCTCCTCCAACTTTTAGGAAAGGCAACTCACTTTGGGAAAGAGCTCTGCACCGCGGGCGCAGGCTGAGAACGTGGGTGGGTCGGGGGGAACGAGGGAGCACAAAGGGGATGTATGTAAGCGGCGTGGGTTTCCTCCACCAGACCTCCCCCCCCAACCCACACCTGCTCCTCCGTTGCTGCTGCTGTTCCTAACCGAGGAGTGCAGACGTGAGCGCCAAAAAGCCACGTCGGGCTCCCCCCGCCGGGAAAAGAAATGCAGCCCACCTCGTGCTCCTTCCCCGTTGCTGCAAAAGGCTGATGATCACACAATTGCCCCAGCGGCAATCCGGGGGCTGGCCAATCGGCGACTCGCTTCTCCACCTTGTGGCTTGCAATGCACCCGCCGCCCTTCCCCCGGGCCTCCTCTTTCTTCGACGCCGAGACTTCCCTCCCCCTCGCATGCCCTCCCCCGCCCCCTTCCCTCGGCTCCTGTCACCTGCAGGGCCGATCGCAAGGTACCTGTCTCCCCTTTCTTCCTGAGCCCGTCCCTCCCACTGGGCTGGGCTCCCGGGCTCCCGAGCCGCCTCTCCGGGACAGCGACGCCTACAATTCCCAGCAACCTCAGCGCCAAGGCGCTTTTCCATGATTGGCAAGGAACCCCGCCAACGGCATTTTAGATTCTCAGTCCACCAGTACTCACAGCCAGCCTGGCTCTCTCGCGCCCTCTGCCAATAGATATATAATGATGCACCCGTAAACACACGCATACAAACACACAAACAGACAAACACGCAGTCCCCCCCCTTTTTTTTGTAAGCAGCGTTAGCAAAGCACAGAAAAGGAGTAGGAAAAATGGTTAAGCGTAAATCAGCGACGTGTAATAAAAAAAACTGGAATGCACTATGGAGAAAACTTAGTTTTAACTTTTTTAAAAAAAAATGGGTTTCTATTTTTTTAAAAACAGCTTAAAGAACTCAACGTTGCCGTTTGTTCCCCATGTTCTAGTTTGAAGACCTCTCCAACTCCATCCAAAGACGACCGTCTCGAGTCTTTTCTGTTAAATTTGTTTCTTTCATTATTTTTTTATTTAGTAAATTTGTGGACTAGCCATCTCGCTATCAAGGGAACTTAGTTGTTTTCTTGCAGATGTTTCGTTACACACAGTAACACAAGTACACAAATATTAGTACTAGTCTGAAAATAACCAAGCTCAGAGAGCACCAAGGACCACTCATTTTAACGCTGAACTACAAATATTCTTCTCTAACATTATAATTTGCAATCATCCACATCATCTTCTCAAAAAAAAACAAAAAACCCCTACCTGGGCTTCTGGTATGTTACTTAATCTGGATCTATTCTCTTCTTGTATCATATCTATTTAATATTCACCAAAGTTGTGTACTAGGGCATCTTGAAACAGTGCTTTGGCAGAGGTTCAATTACATAGATTCCATTGCCTCCAGGCTCTAATTAAACTTTTGTTTGCCTTTTGTATTGTGTTTTCCTTTTGCCATGGGGCTTTAGATTGGCAATCTGAAGTATAATATTATTCTTACAAATTTAGTGATAGCATCTATTAGATGTGCCTTATTCTTATAGTGGCATATATACCCTATGGTGAAAAAGAAGTGAGTGAGCTGACATTAAAGGTTAATGTCTTCCAACTCAAGCTTGATTTCTGATGTTTTCATGGACAATCTTTGTAGTTTTCTTCTTCTTGTTGTTGTTAGTTGCAAAATCGTGTCCGACCCATTGTGACCCCATGGACAACATTTCTCCAGGCATTCCTTTCCTCTACCATCCTCTGGAGTCCATTTAAGCTCACACCTCCTGCTTCTGTGACTCCATCTAGCTACCTCATTCTCCGCCGTCCCCTTCTTCTTTTGCCCTCAATCTTTCCCAGCATTAGGCTCACCTTCAGTGAGTCCTTCCTTTTCATTAGGTAGCCAAAGTATTTGAGTGTCATCTTCAGGATCTGGCCTTTGAAAGAGCATTCAGGGTTGATCTCCTCTGGGACTGACCAATTTGATTACCTTGCAGTCCAAGGGACTCACAGGAGTCTTTTCCAGCACCATAGTTCAAAGGCCTCAATTCTTTGGCACGCTATGGTCCAACCTTGACAGCCATACATTGCAACCAGGAAAACCATAGCCTTGACTATACACACTTTGATGGCAGGGTGATGTCTCTGCTTTTTGGTATGCTATCTAGATTTGCTATAGCTTTCCCTCCCCAGGAGCAAGCGTCTTTTAATTTCTTGGCTGCAGTCCCCATCTGTGGTGAGCTTGGAGCTCAGTTTTCTTATTAACAGTTCAAAAATGGCTTGCCACTGCCTCCTTCTGGAATGTCCGTCCAATTTCTAACTGTAGTTACATCAGTAGAGATGATTATGCTTAATTGCCTGGAGAAGATTGTTTGACATCTAGATTATACATGGCAGGATTTATAGATATGGTGGATAGGCTCAGGACTGATTTGAACAGAAATGAACTATAGTGAGGGGCTCTAGTTATAGATCTGACTTGGACGTGGTCAAATCGGGCAGATTATTCCTCTTTGGGTGCAAATCATTATAGGCATCTGATGGTTTCTTAGAACCACTCTTGAGTTGGACTCTAGCTGAATAGAGGGCTAAGAGAGAGATTCTGTTCTGTTATTTCTGTGTGTCCAAGCTTTGCACAAGCTTTCAAAGGGTGAATGAAACCCTTTTAGATTGTTGGATGGATTTTTTTACCCTGGTTTTGTCATTTGCTTCTGCCTTTCCTCCTCTTCCTCCTCCTCTTTCTTCCTCCTGAAGAAACTGTCCAGGGTTATTATAAGATGGGCAATTATATAAATATTGATCATTAAGTAATTAAGTAAAATCAATGCTAGATCCAAAGGTATTGGGTCATTTCCAACTCTTTACTAACCTCCCCTTGGGGGAAAGTTGTGGAGAAAGTGTTGCCTTGGTTCTCTCTCGTTCTCTACAATCAGTGGTGAGCCTAACTAAGGTAGACCAAACCAAAGATTAACTCCACAGGAAGATTAGAATGTTATTGACATAGGCTGCAATAAAATAATCTGGCAAGTCTGGTTGTACTTTATCTCCCTTCTTTCTTATATCTAAGTGAATCAGGGAGGTGTCGTCTGAACTGTTTTCAAATATTATCTTGTTCCTAGCACTTTCAGCTCTCTGTTCCTAGGTAATATTTGTTGCATAATTCTGACACAATCTCCTTCTTCACTCTCTGCATGCAGTGATGGGAATAGTGAAGGGAGAGATTGAGCCAAAGCCTTGATACATTCCGCATTCCTATTTAGCATCTCTACAATGCCAAATTTTCTGATGCAGGCTTCCTTAGAAAGCAAGAAGCAAAGTCCTGGTCCCGACAAAACCTCTTTTATTTACACGACTGTGAATTACTTTCATTCACAGTCAGCATGGCTTTAACAGTCTTTCAGAGGAATGTTTATCCACATGTACCTTATTTTGTTTAGAGCGCTGCCAGATAACTAGCTTCCAAACACAAGGCAAAGCAAAACTTGGCACAGCGTCTCTTATAATCCCAAACAGAACTTTCCAAACCGAAATGAATGAATTGTTTCCTGCAAAAGTCCACTCTCCGTTCGTTCCTCTTTTGTGTCCTCTGGGGCCAATCACCTTCAAGGTGTGGCTTTACTTTTAAGTCAACCCTGCTTTCTTAGTTGTTCTTGTCTTCTGGCAGCTCTGCACATGTGCACACTGGGAACAGGCTCCAGCTGTTCTTCTGCCTCACTGCTATTTAACTCCCTCTCTGCCTCAAATGCAGAGTCCTCATCTGAGCTTTTCTCAACCCCCAGGACTGGCCCATGTTCCTCCCCAACCTCCTCACTTTCTGACTCTGCTTCCAGCTTTGCTGGCCGGTGGCAGGCCACAATACCAATGGCAAAGTAATGTTCATCTGCCAGAAAAATACAGCTGGAAAAAAATGTCCAGAGGTACATTGTCATGCCCACAGCAGTCTCTAAGGGCCAAGAGAAGGTGGGCAGAATCCTGCCTCTGACTGCATCATCACCAGCACAATCGTGGAGGTGTCATAGAAAATTTGTATGGCCAGACGTGTATCTAAAGAAAAGGCAAAATTCTATTTCAAGACTGCAACAGTTAAATTCAACCCTATTCTGCCTTTGCCACATCTGTTCCTCTCTTCAAGATTATCTCTCTGGTTCTCTGCACTGCAGCAACTCAGGTGGCTAATAGATAATCTTACCTTGATCAAAGGTGGCACAGATGAACTGCATTGCACAGCTAATGCTGAAACATAAAGCAAAATATTGAACTGAGCAGGCAAACAGAGGATGACTTGACAGTGATATAATCCATTTAGTCCCCCAACTACAATGATGAATTATCCCTGATCTATGGCTAATGGCCCATGTGAGTCTAATTTCTAGCCTCCTTCTGCAATGCTAGATAGGAAACTATTGTAAAGGTGCTATAGAAGTCTAATGTAATACAGGTGGTCCTCGAGTTATGACCACAGTTCACACCATAATTTATGTAACTCAATGAAATATTTGTTAAATGAAGTTTTGCTCTATTTTATGGCCTTTCTTGATGTGGTTGTTAAATGAATCCCTGCAATTGATCAGTTATTGACATGGCTTCCCATTGGCTTTGCTTGTAAGAAGGTCACAAAAGTTGATCACATGAACCCAATGTTCTGACCTAGGCTTCCCAAAAGCCTGAAACTAACTCCTTGTCCCGATAAAATCCCTTTTATTCAGTTTAAAGTGAATTCCTCTCCAGCAAAGTCCCGACCAACAGTCTTTCAAGAGATTTCACAACTGCAGACTTTTATCAGGCTTGGAGAACTGCCAGACTGATATCTTCCAAATGTCACTCTGTAGCAGACAATGCTTGGCAAGAAGTCAGGAACAGATCTTCACCTTAATGAATTGAAATAATTGTCTCCTGCAAACTCCACTTCTCTTTCACTCCTCTTTATTCCCTATGGGAGGGGCCATTCACCATCCACCTGTGGCTTTACTCCTGAGTCAACCCTTGTTCCTTAGCTGTTCCCTTCTCTTGGCAGCTCTGTGCATGCGCACGCTGGGAATAGGCTTCAGCTGTTCTTCTGCCCCACTGATGTCTAACTCAAAAGGCAACTGATAACTGTCAGATGGCCCTGACCCCATATCTGCCTCTGATGCAGAGCACTCGTCAGAAACCTGCCCCAGACTCCAGGACTGGCCCATGTTCCTCTTTAACCTCCTCACTGTCTGAGTCTGCCACCAGCTCCGCTGGCCATTGGCAGACCACAACATCTAGGACAATAAAACCATTATAAACATGAACCCAGTTGCCAAGTGTCTGCATGGTGATCACATGATCTCAGGGAAGTTGCAAGAGTCATAAGTGTGAAAAACAGTCATACATTACTTTTTTCAGTGCTGTAACTTTGAACAGTCACAGTGAACTGTTGTAAGTTGAGGAATACCTGTGGTCCTTAAATAAGCTCCTTCAGTGCTTCCCAAGGACCTGCTGGTGGTCTACAAAGAACAGATAATTCTTGGTTTACAACCATTCAGTTAACAATCAAAGTTACAATGACCTTAGCAAAAGTGACTTACAACCTATATTCACCGTTATGACCAGTGGTGGGTTTCAAATTTTTTTAGAACCTCTTCTGTAGGTGTGGCCTGCTTTGTGGGAGTGGCTTGCCAGCCATGTGAATGGGTGGGAGTGGCTTGACAGCCATGTGAATGGGTGGGCGTAGCCAACTTGTAAAATGTGGTGAAACTCACTTAACAACGCTCTTGCTTAGCAACCAAAATGTTGGTTCAGGAACTCTGGCATTTGAAGCACGCAAGTCTTAAAGCTGTCAAGTTACAAGAACCTTGCATCCCTAACCCTTTAGAAAAAAAAACCCCAGGGGTGTTCAAACCTGACAGCTTTAAGACTTGTGGACTTCAACTCCCAGAATTCCTCCTCCAGTCATGTTGGCTCAGGAACTCTGGCATTGAAGTATGCAAGTCTTAAAGCTGTCAAGTTACAAGAACCTTGCACCCCCAACTCTCCAGAAAAAAACAACAACCCAGGGGTGTTTAAACTTGACAGCTTTAAGACTTATGGACTTCCCAGAAATCCTCCTCTCGCTCTTCATCTTGATGATGTCCGGATGGGTGGGAGGAGGGAGCTGGAACTGGTTCTAAACGGCACTGTAGATTTGTGGAACCTCTTCTATAGAAGAGGTTATAACTGGCAGGAACCCACCCCTGGTTATGACTATTGCACCACTCCCATTTGGATACTTGACAACTGGCTCATTTTTATAACCCACTGCAACATTCTATTGTCATACGGTTGTAATTTGTGACCTTTTTTTTGTTGATTTCCAGTGAAAAACATGCATCGGGGAAGTTGGATTTGCTTAATGACATACGATTTGCTTAATGTCCATCATAAAAAAATATCAAAATGGGGCCAATTTATGATGGCTTACAATTAAAATTCTGATCACAGTTGTGATTCCTAAGTTGGAGACTACCCGCACTGCAATACACATAAATCAAAATTTCCACAATGCTGATGTTCCTCAAACAATGAAATTTATTGAGTCATCCAAGTCTTGCAAGATATTAGCCTTTTTTTAAAAAAATGCCCTTTAATTTGGGGCTCCGTGAATTCAATGGAGGTGTACATTCCATGTTGCCTACAGGCACCACTTTGCTGAGTGTTGGCCTATGTGGCAATCCACATTAAGAAAATGACCGCTAATGTGTTTACACACCTATACTTGACTTTGGCATGAAGAAAAACCAGCATTAACTTTCTAAATACATAAAAGTATACAGCAAACCACAGTCATCCAAATGAAAGGCAAATCATCAACATGTTCTACAGCATTTGGTTTTTAAAAAGCAGTCTTGGATATTTCCTATTTACAAAGAAACAGTTTATTTCCATATTTTGGATTGATCCTGGATATTGTGCAGATAAATTTCATTTGAACTGTTTATTTTATTACTATTCTGTTTAGTCATATATAAAGTGCCTGCATCTCTTACAGCAAGATTTATTCCAGAATTATTGTATATGTTTGCTTATATTTTTAAAAATAGCTACTTCCTTTGTGGCTACTCTTGGCAATATATAATTGAGTTAAGATCTATATTCAACAGAACCATTAATCAAATCCATTCTAAACATGGAGAGCAATGTCTAGAACTGCTAAGCAATTCATTACTTGCGCATTTTCTATTGCAGCAAAATATCTACTTGTGTAGTATTGTGAGGCTGCCTCTGAAGGGAAGGAAGAAATCAAGGAGGAAGTTATATGAATCATGTTTTCTGTGGAGAATTTTGTCAGTCTGTGTAGTTTACATTTCTGATCATTGTGGATAAAGTGCCTAAAATTCAAGGCAATATTTTCATATAAGTTTCAGAGCTTGTCAGGATGTTCTAGCCCTGTGATAGTGAACCTATCACGGGGCCAAAACAACCACAGGCGGCACGCAGGGCCATATCTGAAGGCACGCAAGGGCATGCATGCACTGGCCAGCTGATTTTTGGCCTTCCGGAGAGCGAGGGAGGCCATTTTCATGCTCCTCAGGCATCAGAAAAGGCTCTGGAGCCTGTGGATGGTGAAAAATAGCCCAACGGGCCTACCAGAAGTTGGGAAGCTTTAGTGAGGCCTGCGCCCATGTACAAGGGGGAGCGTGGGGTGGGGTGTTGCGCACGCATGCACAGAGAGGGGGCATTGTATTATGGGTGTGGGCATGCACGCATGTGCTATCACGCATGCAACACCCTTTTGGCACCCGAACAGAAAAACGTTTGATATCACTGTTCTAGCCTTATCAGAGTATCCATTCAAATTGTGGAATTTTTCAATTCAAGATTTTTTATTTTTAATCCAGTTACTGTTAAGCAATATCTGTTAAATGCTGAAAAACCAAAACCAAAACAGATTATAACTGGTGACATGTTTTAGTATGTTTAGCATAGCCCAAAAGAGCATAGATGTTGACTGAAGAAGACTAATTAATCTATCTATCAGAAATAAAGGGAAGATGAAGGAAGATAATAACAAGGATTGTGTGTATAGCAGGAAAATAGGCTAGGCAGGGACTGGCTTAAGGAAACAAACAAACAGCTAACTCTATACTGTGCAGGAAACCTTATGGCCCCATTGGTTCTCATAGAAATGTAATGGACACAAGAATTTATTAGATTCTTTATGCTTAGTTCTTAAAACTGAAGTTTATTTAATATTTAGTTCTAGCTACACATTATGGAAAGGGAGGGAGATGGGTGGTTAAGAAATATGAGGGAGAGAAGGAGGGAGGAAGAGAGAGAGGGAGGAAGGGAGGGAGGGAGGATGGATAGATAATAAAGGATTTACACATAGGTCTCACCATGCAAGGCACATGGGTGCATTCATGCATGCATGTGCCATCTAATGAATTCCTTTTGCTGCTGCTATTTTATTTATTTGTTTCTTTATGTATTCTTTATGTAGGCATGAATGTATTCTATTCTAGGGCCACAGAAACCCATAACTGCTACACCACCACATTTTGTACAGTTGAAGCTTCTGGAAGCTTCAAGGGCAGACTCATATAGAGTCTGTTATAATAGTCCAGAGGTCTATGCAAAGCCTTATATATTATTTATACATTACAGGACAGTCATAGATTGTTTTACAAATTTGAGAAATGACAGCATTTCAAAATATTGAATTTTCTCTGTAAACATAGTATAGCACAGACCAATGAAAAACAGTGAATTCTTGAAAGATTCAATATTTCCTTATCACACCTGATTCAAAATCATTGACGTTTTTTAATCGTCTTCCTTCGCAAAACTCATGTATTAATTTTACGGATAATCTCATCTTATTTGCGGAAAGGAGGTTATTTACTAAATTAAGTTTTCACAGCTTAAAATAGAAAAGTTAAAAGGCTGAAGTTCAGGTTTCTTTTTTACTGCAGAAAAGGAGTTAAGTGAGATGGAAAATTGCTAAGTATATGATTACTAGAGCATAGCAAAATTTGGATTATACAATATATTCAAAATGGCCACTGTTATGCAAGACAACTGATACTTATTTAAAATGCTTTATATCCTGAGCTTCACTGCAAAATAAAATCCCTTTCCCCCTAGCTCTGCTGTCTCTCTCTCTCACACACACACACACTTATATATCCCACAAGGAGAGAGAAAATGCAATCTTGAGTACAATTGCATTAAAATGTAATACAACTCACATATAGAAATCTACCAAAACAGAAACCTAGTGAAAAGGAAAGAAGGAAAATTAAATTATTATTATAGTTCATTGCAGAATCAGTCAGATGTTCAGACTGGGTTTGGCATTTTTAACCACCTATCGATTCATTTCTAAGGACTTTGGATAGGTAATAGTTGACATTTATATGATATTAGCTATATCCTCGCAGGATGTAAGTAAAGCTGCTTTTTGCAATTGACTGATGGTGAATTTTTCAATGATGATTTTTTTAAGAGGTACTCCAGTTATTATTATTATTAAATATATTTGCCACGTGTCTCGCCATGGAGCTATTCTAGGCATCCTACAGCAATGAAAAACAAAGAAATTAAAAGGAAGTTTAAACAAAGCGAAAGAAAAATAGAAAAATAGAACAATAAAATAAAAAATAAAATAAAGAAAATGCATCAATATGACTAGTGAAAAAGATAGGTGAGTGGAGCCCACTCACCCACCCCAGCATCTGCCTGGTGCTATGCTGTCCTATTTAGCCACATTTTCTAAGCTGGGTGCATGTGTTCAAGCTGGGTGCATGAGCAAAGCGCATGCGCGGAAGGCACACGCTCACATTTTCGGTGCATGGCAAACCGGTGGTAAAATTATGTGAAACCCACCTCTGCCCTCAGACAAATAAAATTGACCCAACAAAGGAAGAAAATAGAAGAGGGGTGTGCAGTCTCTTTCAGAATGTGCATTTGAAAGATGCATGCACTCTGCTCAGAATATAAGTATCACATTCTAGAAACAAATGTGTGGGAACCATTTGTAGTAGAGGTTTCAAAGTTTTATGGAAATGACAGCCTGAAGCCCTTATTTCATCTCTTGCCTTCAAAAATTCTTTTTTTTAAAAAGTGGCCACAAAGAAGCTGGAAATACTGCTTTATCTACATTTTTACAGCATTGTTAAGTATCTCCTATTAGCTGTAAAGAAACAATGCTAAGATTCTGTAACAGTAGAGAAGTACGCAATTTGAGATTGTGGCTGAAATCTGTCCAGGAAATTTCAACCAGTAGTGATTTCATTTCACTCAATAGTGCAGTGTTTCTCAACCTTGTCAACTTGAAGATGTCTGGACTTGAACTCCCAGAATTCCCCAGCCAGGTTGAGAAACACTGCAATAGTGATTTCATAAAAAATTAATATTAATTTGATTTCTTATGGTACTGGTTGTTTTTTTTTACTAATTAATATGGTACAGTCCAGGTATGTAAAGGGAGGCAGTAACAGATTTTCAATCACTGAGTGTGCAGAAATACAACCAATCTTTAAGGCAGAGTAAAACTGAAGGAAATAATAACAACCTTCCCCAAAACTACATATTTTTAGTGGACACTTAATAGGAGTAAAATTGCAAAGATATAAATCATGACAATAAAAACACTGTACTGTACACTGCAAAATGTTCTTGCCATCGTATTTGCTTACATTGCAGCATTTAGAGAATAGCTTCAAAGCATTTTTTAAAATTAGAAGAGCCAAGGGTTTTTTGGGGGGTGGGTGGGAAGAGTTATTTTGTGAATAACATGCATGGCAGAAAATTGATTTTAGATATACATTTTTAAATGTATTGTTCTAAGTATAGAGCAGTACCTTGGTATTCAGTTAATTGTTTCCGGGAGGTGTGATGAGTACCAAAAATAATGAGTACCAAACCATTTTTTCCCATAAGGAATAATGTAGTGAGTCACAAGGCAGATGACACTGACAGGTTGTAGCTTGTACATCAAGTACCAAACAAACGAGGAGTACCAGGATAAAATTTTCATGTCAAAATATGTTGAGTATCAAACTCAATGAGTTTCAAAGCAGTTGAACAACAACAAGATACCACTGTAGTTTATAGTTTTGTTATTTTTGTTATGACAAGCAAATCCCATTTTCTGTGATTAGTAGAGCAGGAGGCAGTTGTATCTAAAAGAACATTTGCATAACTTCTTGTCAGTCAGTTGCACCTTTTCACACATTGTGAGGCACTCAGTCATTCATGCATTGATGGTTTCTCACTTGGATTACTGCTATGGCAGTAATAGCCTTTATTTAATTGTTAATTTTAATGTTTTTCTGGTTGTATTTTTATGTACATGTAAGCTACCATGAGTCCAGGGGTGGGTTGCTGTTGGTTTTACTACCGGTTCACAACCCGCGTGCACACCAGACACAGACTGCGTGTGTGCGCTGTTCAATGTAAATTGTTTTTCACGCATGTGCAGAAAAATTGACAGTGAACTGCACATGCGCGCAGTCACTAAAAACCAGCGACGGAACTGGTTCGGGGGCGTGGCAGGCTGGGTCACTGCTGGTTCTGTGACTCAGGCCTGAATTCCACTACCGGTTCGACTGACCCGGGCTGAACCAGGAGCAACCCACCTCAGCGTGAATCACTTTGGCTATAAGATAGACGGTACATAAATTTAATAAATAAATAAAGTTAAAGATTACAGGAGTAATCAAGAATACTGAGGAAATGAACTATTATTGAAAGAGCAATTGAATTCAGTATTTCTAATGTGCTGGTATACTCATTACTTTTGTTAAATCCTCTCTGCATAGAAGCCTCAAACTAAATATGTCATATATATAAATAAAGAAGCAAGAATAATAATAGAAGGTATCTTTTATTTATATCTTTTATTTGCTATGATTTCTTAACACAATGACCCATAGACTATGTTCACAACTCATGCTAAACCATAGATTTGCCTAATTAGGACTAGCTCAGTAAGGTTATTGTGAGATCCTGTTAATCAAGTTGAGCTCTAGGGATCAGGTGGGACTATTGTATCAACCTCACTGCTGCATAGCAACCTCTCTATCTGATCTCCTTGACTACATCTCCAGATTGGCCATTGAGTTCCCCATGTGATCACTCCCCTCTTAGGGATCCCAGTACTGCCCATGGTTTACTTAGCAGTACCCAGTGCTCTGCATTGGTAGCCCATTTGCTTCCAGGTCCAATTCAGAGTGCTGGTTATCACCTTTAAAGCCCTTCATGCCATGGAATTGGGTTCTCTGAGGGAACAGATTTCCACCACACGAAATCTGGCAGAATAGGCATGGTGCAGATATGATCGGCCCAGGACTTTTATCTGATGGGTCCCAAGAGATGGGCCTTCTCTGCACCAACCTCATGGAAAATTCTTCTCTCCCAAATTAGACTCTGTCATTTTTGGTATTCCAAAAAGCCCACAAGTTTTGGATATCTTGTTAGGCTTGAGACTCTCAGGCAAAGATAGACTTCCTCAGATGGCTCCATTGTTGAGGTAGCCATTTTTATCATCCCTCGCCTAAGGCTTGTATTTTTGCTTTTTGATATTTATTAAGCAATTTTTCCATATTGTACATTTTTTTGTTTTTATTTTTGGTTCTTATTAATTGTTTGCTAATCAGTGTCACCTTCAATGAGATGGGTGGCTGTATAAAGTTGATTAATTAATAAACATGAATCCTTCCTTGTTCCTATCTCATAATGGAGCATATACAGAGGCATATATACCGGTCTTATATTCATAAAAGTGGGAACTGCTTTAATCCAGAAGAGACCGTTTTAAAAATGGCCACGTTTTCTTCTGCTTCAAAGCATGGTCCATACTCCCACTGAAGGAAATTGTGACTTTTCTATATGTCAGCTCCTTGGTTTATTACACAGCAGCTGTGTAAAACTGTAGTTTTCTGAGAATCATAGAGCATGGTATTAAACCTCATAAACTTCAAATATTACCTGTCTCTGATGAACAGTTTTCTATTGAAGGGCTCCATATCTTTTAATTGTGTATGAATCTCAGCATTTAAAGTTGTGTGCTGTGTCTTACTTACCAGCAAATTACTGGGTTACTCGCCTGCAACAAGAAAATTATGGAAAATAAATGGAAATCAGAGGAAATATGTTAAAGACATAGAGCTGTGGGAGTTGCAATCTCAACACATTTGGATGGTGCCACATTAAAGGAAATTTGTCAAGAAAGAAACATGTTTTTATTCATCCAGAGTGATTCACAATTATCCCTTTGTACATAGTTTCTTTGTATGGCTGTTCTAGCTGTGAAAACTAATGAAACATGACAATAAGAAAAATTCTACTATTGCCCAGAGGTAATGGTCACTTATGTGTTGACGAAGAAAATTCCACACACCACTATCAAAACTAATAGTCTTTCTCTAATCAGTCTTCATTAAGATTCAAAATTGGATTATTGAAAACTTCCTTTTGTCAAGTTACTTATGAAATAGCATAAGTACAGTAATGGGAATTTCTTGCATTTATTAATAAAAACTTTGAAAATCTTCTAAAAATAGATCTTCTCATTAGAAAGAGACTTCAACTGTGTGGAGATTGGTAACCACATATATAGGAATCAAGACATTTCTTAATTTTGAAATATTATGATTCCAATCTTGAGGCTATTATTATTTGGAAACTTCAAAGTGTAAAGAAGGAGGAGGAGGAGGAGGAGGAGGAGGGAACCAACCAAAGAGAGGCTTTTACCGGGTCTGCGCCCCACAGCCAGGATTGTCCTTGCGCCTCAAGCCGCGTTTCTTCCTGCAAAGCCCTTCGGGCAACCCGAGAGTTCCGCTTGACGCCAGAAGGGCTTTGCAGGAAGAAACACGGCTTGAGGCGCCAGGACGGTCCTGGCTGTGGGGCGCAGACTCAGTAAAAGCCTCTCTTTGGTTGGTTCCCTCCTCCTCCTCCTCCTCCCCCTCCTTCCACAGCCTGCGTGACGCTGCCGCCCAGGCTGAGAGCTGCCGCTGCCGCTGCTGCACAACTGAGGGAGGGAGAGGGAAAGCAGAGGTAGCCTCAAATTCCACCGTTGGGACAGGGGAAAGGGCTTGTCCCTCAAGAGTGGGGGGGGGATAGAGGTGGGAAGAAGGGGCCCGGCCTGTCCCCAGCGCCCCCCACAGACGGATTACGGATCAAACGCTTCTCTCTCTGCAGCCTTTTTCTGCAAGTCCCAGCTACTCAGCGGGGCGTCATCATTTCCGGGGGGTTGCAGTTTTCCAGCTCAGATATCAGGATCCGCCGGGATTAAGTGGGAGAAAACGCCGCTGGCCGAGCGGAACAAACACATCCAAAGGTTAATCTTATTTTACGAAAACACAACTTCCAAAAGTCGATCGTGGCCTCCGTCAAGAAGCTCTTCCCCCACCCCCCACCCATTCTGGGGTCTTGGTGTCCCTCGGCTAAGATCCACCCCGGAAAGCAGAACGGGGGCAGCCCTCCTGTAATTCTGGCTGGGTTAAAGAGCAGGGATGGAGGAGCCATATCACACCTTCATTCAAAGGGTGGGGAGGGGGAGGCCCGATAAAGTCCCTCCCTTGGGGTGTCTGAAATCCCAGCTGAAGCAGCCGAAGGAAAAAGGATAAGCATCCGTCGCTGCCCAATGGCGCTTGGGGTAACCCCGCTGGGCAGAGCCAGTCGAGGCTCATCCTGCAAATGAGGGTTTCCTTTGGGGAGGGCCAGGTGGTTTCAAGCACCCCAAACAGCCAATCTCTCTCTCTCCGTCCCCCTTCCTTTGCTCCTGGGGCTGCAGAACTTTCCATGGGCTCAACAGTAATTGAGTAAAATTCTAAGCCACTGCAGTAGCTGCTTTTTGGTTTTATTTTTTTTAATATTTATCAGTCTCTCTTTTAGTTGAAGAGTTGAAGTCCACAAGGCTTAAAGCTGTCAGGTTTGAAGACCCCTGGGGTTTTTTTCCTAAAGGGTTAGGGGTGCAAGGTTCTTGTAACTTGACAGCTTTAAGACTTGCACGCTTCAATGCCAGAGTTTCTGAGCCAACATTTTGGTTGCTAAGCAGGACCGTTGGTAAGTGATACTAATAATAATATCAAGGGCAACATACGAAATCGACTGATGAACAAAGAAGTTACTAAGCAGCTATGTTAAATAATTTGTTTTTGGTTTATTAAATACAATTATATTGCAATTATATATTTTTGTAGTTTAAACTATAAATTGCGCAAAATTATGTTTTTGTCGAAGTGACACACAACGCGAGTTATGCTCGATTTTTTGCCGATTTTTGACACACCACGCCAAAAAGGTTGCCCATCACTGATCTAGGCTATAGGCATGTAGGCTGATAGCTACTAAAAAGGTGCCCTCTTCAACTCTGAAACTATGATATTTTTTTCTGCACAGAGTAAGGTACGTTCAGAAATTTCACCAAATCATTACTTGTTTAACTATAGTTAGCTGAACAATCCACAATTTATTTGGTTCGCAAAACACATCACCAAATCAGAACTAGCAGAGCTAGGGCTAGTTTTGTGTAGTTTTGAATAATGCATCTTCTCTGTTACCTTTTATGCAATAGGCAAAACTGGTTTTGTCCTTTAAAAGGAATCAATCTCATTTTCAACTACTTTCAACATTTTTAATCTGTATCCATTGCTGTTTTTAATCCATGTCTTTGATTGATTTGGATGCATTGTATTATCATGGTAAACTGCTTGTTGGTGTTTGTGCCAAGGGATAGGAACAAATGTCATAAATTAAAAGAAATAGATGTATTATTTCTATTCTGGTTCACTGCTAATCCAGCTATAAAAATACCCGCAACCAATAGAAATGTAATGCTTGCTCCTTTGTGTTGTTTCTTTTTGCTCACAGTAGTGAGCAATATTTATTCAAGCTTTTTTAGTTGTTGCTACAATTGATCCTGAATATATATATATATATATATATATATATATATATATATATATATATATATATATATATATATATATGTTTTCTGAGGTTTTCGCGGGTGTTAGTATGTAGGGCTCTAGTTGTTCGGGTTTTCTCCCGCGTAGAATTGGAGATGTCTTGGCGACGTTTCGACGAAGTCACATTCATCATCTTCAGGCTGCTGCTGACTACTTCAGGTTTGGTGTTTCCAGGAGTAGTGTGGGATCTTGGCTGTTTGTACAGACAACTAACAGCCAAGATCCCACACTACTCCTGGAAACACCAAACCTGAAGTAGTCAGCAGCAGCCTGAAGATGACGAATGTGACTTCGTCAAAACGTCGCCAAGACATCTCCAATTCTACGTGGGAGAAAACCCGAACAACTAGAGACCTACATATATATATATATATATATATATATATATATATATATATATATATATATATATATATATATATATATATATATATATATAGTATGTCACAACATAGCTTTTTTTCCTACTTAGTATAAATACACAGTAATGAACATCATTATGATTTGTAACATATGGTATATACTTGTACATACACAGTCAAGTGTGGTTTATTCAGTAAACTTGGAATAGGCAAATTAGGTTATATGAATTCAGTCAGAGCGTTTAATTCTCTTATGTATTGTTCTGTTTATTTTTCCTGATTTCAGAATTATTCCTCTCACTTGAATAGAATCACACAGTAAACTATGACCTTGGAGAGTTAGTTTAAAGTTTATTACATCCAGGAATGCCAACTAAATGACTTGTGGTCAATCAGTTTAAGACCAATTTACAGGTACACCTAATATGAAGATGTGGGTTTTCCCCCAAATAATTGCGTACAAATTGTAGAAGTCATCTAACTTTTTTAAGTATAGGCAAAGTTGAAAGCAAATGAGCAATAGATGTGGGGCTTTGAAATTTAACCTTAACTGTGACCTGCTAAGGGCTCAATTCATTTTTGCTGCTAATGAATTTTATCTGTTTTTCTAATGCCTTTCCTCCATGGGTCTACTTTCTTACTTTTAATGAGGTAGGTATATAGTATAGAACTTTATAGGGAAGTAGCAAGAATCTGATGGCGAATTGAAATCAACTGCTGTTCTTGCTCTTTCTCATCATTGCTGCCAATTAATTGACTTGGACGAAGGGTTAGAAAATACAATTAGCAAATCTGCACACAAAGTTATGGTGATAGCAAATGAACTCTAAAGTCTGCAGCATAATCTTGACAAGATGTAACAAAAACCAGAAAGATGAATTTCAGCAGGACAAATTATCTGCAAGACTGACAAAGTTCTTAAACTAGGAAGAAAAAAAAATAGTGTAAGGTGGCAATGGGGACCATACAGGGTAGTAACACATGTGGAAAAGTTCTGTCTTGGTGGATCACATTGCATCAACAGGGTAATGCCCTGCAATCCTAGGCTGAATTCGGTCTGACTGGTTCAAGGTTGACTCAGCCTTCCATCCTTCTGAGCAGAGGTGGTATTCAGCAAGTTCTGACCAGATCTGGAGAACCGGTAGTGGAAATTTTGAGTAGCTCGGAGAACTGGTAAATATCACCTCTGACTGGCCCCACCCCCATCTATTCTCTGCCTCCTGAGTCCCAGCTGATCTGGAGGAAATGGAGATTTTGCAGTAACCTTCCCCTGGAGTTGGATGGGAATTGAGATTTTACAGTATCCTTCCCCTGCCATGCCCACCAAGCCATGCCATGCCCACCAAGCCATGCCCACAGAACTGGTAGTAAAACTTTTTTAATCCCATCACTGCTTCCAAGGTTGGTAAAATGAGTACACAGATGGCTGGGGGCAATAGCTAATAGCCCAGCTAATAAGTGGCCCAGGAAGAAAAAAAACCATGAACAATGGCTGGAATCGCTGGATTAGTTTAGTTTGGAGAAGAGAAGATTGTGGGGGGATATGATAGCTCTTGCCAAACTCCCCAAGAGGTGTCAGACATGTTCAAAATTGTTACAGAAAAAAGCAAAGAATTTAATTTAATTTGTAAGGATGCAGATTTCACTTGGACATCAGAAAAAAAATCTAGACCAGTGATGGCGAACCTATGTCATGCGTGCCACAGGTGGCACACAGAGCCTTCTCTGCCGGCACCTTAGCCGGCACCTCAGCCCAGCTCCACCGCAAATGCACCTCCCGCTGGCCAGATGGTCTTCAGGTCTCTGCAGCACAGGGGGAGCAGTGCGCAGGGGGAGCAGTGCATGAGTGCATGTGCCAGGAGGCATAGTGCATGTGCCGGGGTCGCTCACATTATATTTTGGGGGGTTGCATGCAAGCATGCCACCCCGTGCCCCAATTGGGCCCAGAAGGCCTCCTGCACCAACATGGAAGCCAAAAGGGATGCGGGATGGGGTGGGGCTCATGTGCAGGGAATGCGCACATGCATAGGGGATGCACATGCATGAGTGGGGGGGCTCACATTGCATTTTGGGGTTTCACACATACACACATGCATTCACAATGGGTGGAAACTAATCAAGGAGAGAAGCAACTTAGAACTGAGGAGAAATTTCCTGACAGTTAGAACAATTAATCAGTGGAACAGCTTGCCTCCAGAAGTTGTGAATGCCCTAACACTGGAAG
Organism: Thamnophis elegans; assembly: GCF_009769535.1. Lineage (NCBI taxonomy): Eukaryota > Metazoa > Chordata > Lepidosauria > Squamata > Natricidae > Thamnophis > Thamnophis elegans. The sequence goes on from NC_045550.1 coordinate 49,584,712, forward strand.
TCTTTAAGAAGATGTTGGATAGCCATTTGTCTGAAACGGAATAGTGTTTCCTGCCTAGGCAGGAGGTTGGACTAGAACATCTCCAAGTTCCCTTCCAACTCTGCTATTGTATTGTTGTAAGAACTGTTCAATACTCGTTCACAAAAGCTGGACTCCTTATGAATTTATGAACCATTATTCATTTAACTTTGAAAACCCTTTTCCTTCATTTGGCACTCCCATCATTTGTCAATTTACCAAATGATCATAAAAATGTTCCATGCACTGACACTCCAAAGGGACCGATTGATTCAGGTGTAGGGCAGACTCATATTGTAGCTCATTTCACGTTTCATAAATTTTTATATCAAATGCTTGTCCCTGACATGCCTTTCAATTTGATTGACAAACTAGACTTCCCTTTAAAGCCGAACGAAAATTCCTTCTGGAACCACACATTATGATTCACGTTTCCTTCATGCCTTGCTCCTGAAGGTGAATGGAGATGAACTCACATCCACTTTTTTCTAACGACATTTATTTTTCCCCACGTTAAAAAAAATGTACTTTGCACTTGCAGGAAAATAATAGGAAGGAAACATTTTTAACAATTGTTCCACTTTACCACCATTTGCACAACTACCGAGATGAGCATAGACAAGTCTTTGTTTGCTTCTGCATGGAGTTAGACTAGGGAGAAAAACAGAACAAAGCAGAAGATATTCAATATTCCCACGTGTTGAAAAGAAAGCATAAAACATACTTCATATTATGTTCCTATTTAAAAAAAACATGTATATGGATTTTTAAAATATTTACAGCTCGCTCAGTAAAACAAGTGAATATGGCAAGTAGGGAACAGGTAATTCTTGACTTACAACCACAATTGAACCCAAAATTTCTGTTGCCAAGCAAGACAATTGTTAAGTGAGTATTGCCCCATTTTATATTTTTTGCTACATTGTTAAGTGAATCACTGCAGTTGTTAAGTTAGCAACATGATTGTTAAGTGAATCTGACTTTGCTTGTCAGAAGGTCCCATAAAGGGATAACATGACCCAGGGACACTGCAACTGTCCTAAATACATGCCAGTTGCCAAGCGTCCAAATTTTTATGACCTGACTATGGGAATACTACAAAACGGTCGCAAGTGTGAAAAATGAAAATAAGTCACTTTTTTTTTCAGTTCCATTGTAACTTTGAACTGTCATTGAATCAACTGTGGTAAACTGTGGACTGTCTCTAATGTAATTCTAAAGGAGGAAGAAATAGTAAAAGTTTGTTTGTAACTGCTGTAAAGATCGGAAGCCACATTTTAAATATTTTTTTCCCCCTCACAGGATAGAGAAATGATGTGACATAGGGCATGCTAAGCAGATAGCCAACAAGGCATTGTTTTCTATATGTATCCCTATTGTATGCTTGTTTATTCTCCTGTTCTCTTTCTTTATTTCTATACAAAAATCAGTCTTTGTCCGAAGTAAACATATTTCATAAGGAAATTTGGCTGCCAATAACAATATTTTCTTGCTGCCCTGTTCACAGAGCTCCCATCTGCCTAGGGCAGATCAGAGAATCTTTTCCACACTGGATGCATCAATTCACTTCAAGCTCATGGAAGCCTCCCTCATGAGGATACATGTAGTTTCCATGACAACTAAACGTTTATGAAATTAAGAGTTTTTTTGCTTCACACAATGGGGGAATTGTGGGAAGAATAGAATAGAATAGAATAACAGAGTTGGAAGGGACCTTGGAGGTCTTCTAGTCCAACCCCCTGCTTAGGCAGGAAACCCTATACCATTTCAGACAAATGATTATCCAACATCTTCTTAAAAATTTCCAGTGTTCACAACTTTACAACTTCTGGAAGCATTGATTAATTGTTCTAACTATCGGGAAATTTCTCCTCGGTTCTAGGCTTCTATAGAAGAGGTTAGAACTGGCAGGAACCCACCCCTGATGCATGCGTGTCCCCCCTGGGTTCCCCTGCCTCCTGCGTCTGCATGCATGATCTCCCCTGCATGCATGCATGACCCCCCCATACATGTGCCCAACCCCAGCGCATGCGTGCACATCCCCTGAGTGCGCCCCACCCCCATGCATGTGTGGCCAAGTCCTGAAAACCAGCTGGTCAGCGGGAGGCATGTGTGCATGTACGGTGGAGCTGAGCTGGGGCAACAGCTTGTGTGGCAAACGTACCATAGGTTCACCATCATGGCTCTAAGGATAAGGTGACCAGACGTCCTGTTTTTGGCAGGACAGTCATGATTTTCCACAATTTGTCCCGCGTCCCGTGTCGTTATTAAAAAGTCCTGATTTTTCATTTTAATTTTGACGCATTGCAACTCGCTCACTCGCTCCCCTGCCCATCCGTACTAAGTCAGCCCAGCCTGCTGCTCACTGATTGGCTGCAGTCCAGCCAATCAGTGAGCGGGCTGGGGGCGGAAAAGTTTAAGTTTAAAAGCTTTGCGCTGCTTGAGTCTGACCTCCATTTCGCCTTCCCCTTCTTGCTGCTTCAGGTAAGCAACTCCGGCAGCGGGACTCGGGAGGCTTCGGGTGGGCGGTGGCAGCCTAGCTTTCGCAAGGTTACAGTGTAAATTATTGCTGGTGTAATACTTAACAATGGTTTAAATTTTTTTTAATTTTTTTTTTAATTTGTTGCTCCATATAAAATTTTTAATCAAGACCCCCCCCCCCACCGGTCAATGGTGTCTCTCTTTACCAATCTGAAAATCTGGTCACCTTATTAAGGAGCAGCTGAAATAGAAGGCTAATTAATATAAATAAAAATGTATGCTCTGTAGATTATAGTTATTATCTCTAAGTGGGGAGAAAAAATAGTAAAGGAAACAAAAAGCAAGAAGACCTCTGAATAAATTGTCATGAACAAAATGGAAAATAGCAGAACTAGCTAGCTAGCTTTATTGGTAGGATGAATGTGGTTGATAGTGCCCCATGACTGGTCAATACAGTACATATAGGGACACTTGAACAATTTTTTGAGACAAATGAGCACAGCTGATAACAGTTGTTCCTGAGTGGTATAGGAATGATATAGGAAGCAACCCTGTCTTACAATGAGACTCACAATTTAGCTTTGTGCCTGATTATTATTGCTTGTATTCATTTCGGAATTTGTAAGCACAAGCTGAAATGGGGAGTTCATAGAAGTACAAGGAGCTGAACTTGAAAAAGCTATCTGACAAGGGCTCGATAATACAAGGAAAGACCGGATTGCTTCTGGAATTTGGGAGAAAAAATTAACAGGGGCACATTTAGTAATTAAGAGAGTTCATAAAATTGCTGCCTTCATGGAAACTACTGCTAGAGGCACTGCAGAGCTGCTATCAGGAAGAAAAGCAATGTGAAAAAGCTTTCAGTAGCACACAGAGAGCAACAGGTCAAAACAAATAGTGCTATTATTGTGGCAGACCTCTGCAACATTTCGATGCAAATGCAAAGACAAAAGCTACAGAAAATGCAATGAAGTGGGATACATTGAGAAGAAAGTTACACTCAGGGAAGTCATTTACTACAAATAAATAATCAAGCCATTACATTAAAATAGTTCCTGCCCTAGGTGAAGAATTTGATGATGGAAGTGAAACAGGTATAGCTTACCTGGAAATGTGTAGCATAAAAGGTAAAATACCTTCATCAATATGACCCCTACTAGTAGTGAATGGTAAAACAAGGTCAATGAAATTGCTGAACAAGTAGTCATTAAACAAGGATTATTTTGTAAATTCAAGCACACACACATTCTCATCATAAAATCCATTTTTCTGTAGAGGAGGATATTAAAAAATGTGTGGGAAAGCAATAATTTGTTCATATTGCAAGATTTAATTGTTGACATAATGCAGATAAAATGTTATGAGAATCTTACTTCATAGTAATCTTGTTCAGAGGTCCCCAACCCCAGTCCATGGAGCAGCACCAGACCACGGCAGGCCAGAAACTGGGCTGTGCAAACAAGTGAAGCCCCATCCACAGGATACAGGGTGCACACAAAACCGCACACCCCCCCCCCCGGTTCCACGAAAAAACCTCTCTTCACAGAACCTGTTCCCAGTGCCCAAAAGGTTGGGGACCAGTGGTCTAGTCTACTTAAATGTTTTCTGGTATAAAATATACCATGAACAGAATTGTAGAAACAAAGGAAAACAGTGAGAGATTTGACATAATTTTTTGAAGTGCTATTTAGTTGTTTGAATATCACCTTTATTATTTTTATGAATAACTCAAGATGGTGAACACATACAATACTTCTTTCTCCTACTACTTTACCCACAACAACCACATTGGGATGTAAATTGGGCTGGCAGAAAGTGACTGTTTCAAGGTCACCCAACTGGTTTTCATGCCTAAGGCAGGACTAGAAATCAAAATCTCCTGGTTTCCAGCCCAGTGTCTTCACCGCTAAACTAAACTGCCTGTAAGATACTGCTATAAACAATTATTAATTTAATTTTAAAACTATTTCTCAAAAGTTATAATTTATATACTTATAATTATATATTTTACAAAAATGGAATGATATAAGCCAGCGATGGTTAACCTTTTTGTCGTGTGTCAAAATTGTGGGTGCATGCACGACAGCGCACTTGTGTGTGCCCCCACCCATAATGCAATGAACCCCACCTTGGGAATGAGCGCACAACCTCCTCCACCCTCCACGCATGTGTGCCTGACCCCCTCTGACCCCCACGTATGCATGGCAGTGACCCCAAAATCACCTGGTCGGCAGGAGGCACGCATGCATGCGTGATAGAGCTGAGCTGGGTAACAGCTCGCGTGCCTGCAGAGAGGGCTCCATGTGCCACCTGTGGCACGCGTGCCATTGGTTCGCCATCATGGATGTAAGCTTTCTATAACACACAACGATCAACAAGTATTTATAAAATATTAGTGAAATACTAATCATGGAACAAGCCATGACTAGATGCTTGCATCTTTTGGATAATATAATAAAAGTGCAGTATGAAATTCATTCCAAATATTATACTCCAGATAAAATTGATATGAGTACTTGATTACTAAAATGATTAAGTCATTTTCTAAAAATTGTTGGAAGTGCAATGAGAAAAGTTGGATATTTTTTTTTTCATATTTGGTGGCTATACAAATAAAGTCCAATGGTTTTGGTAATTTAGAAATAAATTTTGAAAACTTAATTCCCTCTGCAACCAGAGATATTTCTATTAAATAGTACTGAAGCACATGTTCTTTGAAAGCATATTGAATTAGCTTAATATATACTAACTGCAGCAAAGACATTTTATGCTTCCGATTAGGAAAGATATTCAAGCCCTTCCTTGGAGGAATGACTAATTAAATGATGGAACTAGGCTTTGATGTCCACAATAACCTCATATTTAAAAAGTAAATTTGATGTATAATTCAGTGACACCTGGAAATGATTCTTGTATTGTTAACTACTGCATGGATTTATACTACATTCTAAATTTCTTTTTCTTTAGAGTTTTTACTTCAATTGTATAAGAAATTAAATTCCTAGCATTGACCTAATTTTTTATAGCCTATAATTCTTGTTTGTGATCTGGGCAGTGTTAAACAAGATATTTTAGTCTGCAACAAAACTTCTCTTTAATAATGATGTAACATGTGTCACAACTTTTTAAATAATAAACGATGTATCAAAAATGGCAAGTTCCATCACATTGAACCCAGTGGTGGGATTCAAATTTTTTTACTAACAGTTCTTTGGGCGTGGCTTGATGGGCGTGGCAGGGGAAGGATACTGTAAAATCTTCATTCCCACCCCACTCCAGGGGAAGTTTACTGCAAAATCCTCATTTCCTCCCAATCAACTGGGAGTCAGGAGGCAGAGAATAGATGGGGGCAGGGCCAGTCAGAGGTGGTATTTACTAGTTCTCTGAACTACTCAAAATTTCCGGTTCTCCAGGACTGGTCAGAACCTGCTGAATACCACCTCTAATTTAACCCCAAATATTGAATAAACATATTATATAAATATATAATGTGTAATATTATGAAACTTTTAGACTAGTATTTCCCTAATATCATATTGCTAATAATTTATTTCTGTTTTTAATGACTTATTTTCAAATTTCCATATATTGCTTTGAGTTACTTGCAGCTAGGTATCTTATACATTAAATGAAACAAATGCATAAATTAAATACCCAGCCTCTAGCATAGGAATATCAAAGCATTTTTAATGATCAGTTTAGCCATGTCCCCCTTTTCCACTTTGCCGTGTAATTTTGAAGCTCTTTTTGCTGACAGCAAGAGTTGCCTTCCATCTAGCAAAACAGGAGTTGTGAAATCCAGATCCATTTCCGTAGATTAAATTACTAGTTGCATCAATTAGAACTTTTTCATAGTCAGCTTCCCAGTTTTTTTCTGCGTCAACACATTTCTCCCTGGCAGTTTTACCCTTTTATTGCCTTGGATGTACTGATTCTATTGTCTCTCCTTTAGTCATCAACTCTGGAATGTGGTTTAGCTTGTTTTGCACCAGCAACAAGAGTGGGGGTGAGTGGGTTTAAATCTGAATAGATTTTGGACTACTTTGGAGGTAACATCATATCTCTCTGCTTGGTTTTAAATGCAACTTTTCTATTCTCTGCTAATTTCTTCTCAATACCTGTGAATTGAATTGAATTTGAATTTATTATATTTCTATGCCGCCCTATTCCCAGAAGGGACTCAGGGTGGCTCACAACCCAAGTCAGAGGTGGGAGGGATACAAATAAAAAAAAAGACATGGACAAAACAATACCACAATTTAAAAACACTCAACAGCCACACTATTCGAGCGGGGACAGGAACTTATCAGCCCCAGGCCTGTCGGAACAGCCAGGTTTTAAGGGCTTTGCGGAAAGCCTGGAGGGTGGTGAGGGTCCGAATCTCCACGGGGAGCTCGTTCCCTAATCGGTCTGTTGGAGGTAATTGGCAGCAGGCAGTCTCTCAAGTACCCAGGTCCAATACCATGAAGGGCTTTATAAGTGACGACTAGCGCCTTGAAGCATATCGGAAGACCTATAGGCAGCCAGTGCAGCTCACGGAGGATAGGTGTAACGTGGGTGTACCGGGGTGCACCCACAATCGCTCGTGCGGCTGCATTCCGGACAAGCTGAAGTCTCCAAATGCTCTTCAAGGGCTGCCCTATGTAGCCCTTGTGCATGTGTTAAAAGCTTCATCACTAACTACATGTTTTAATATTACCGATTTCTAGACCAGGGGTGTCCAACCTTGGCAACTTTATAGACTGGTGGACTTCAACTCCCAGAATTTCCCTGCCAGCCAAAGTTGTAGAACAGGGGTGTCAAACTCAAGGCCGAGGGGCAGGATCCGGCGTGCAGAATATTTAGATCTGGTCCTCAGAGCCATTCTGGAAACAGCAAAGGACTAGCCTGTGGTGTCTCTGCCAGCAAAAATGGAGCTTGGGAGGGCTGTGGCTGGTGCTCCCAAGCTATGATTTTGCTGGCAGGGGATTGCAGGAGGCCATTGCAGCCAAAAAGGGAACTCGGGAGCCTGCTTTCACTGGCAGAGCACTTGGGCCACCGCAGGCACCCCCTGACACAAATGACACTGAGCTTCCCATGCCCCTCCCCACCGAGGTCAAACACAACGCTGATGTAGCCCTCAATGAAATCAAGTTTTACACCTCTGTTCAAGGAAGTTTCATAGGTTGTTTAACATTAATCCAATCAAGACTATTTCCTGTTCTCATGGGGTTATCGACTGGGCATAATAACTCTAGCATCTCATTATCATATATAGATAGCCTCAGTTTTTCATTCATCCTCTTTGTATAAGACACTATTATAAAATGTCATCAGCATTTATTCATGTCCTTTGCATTTCTATTTATTCCTTAAATGAATCAAAACCAAATTGCTTACTTCTAGGAAAATCATTCTAGTTGTTTTTCCATCAGGTATTATCCCAAGTGTTCTATTTGTAACAAAGGGCATAAACTGCTGTGGATTTCTTGGCTTCTCAAAAACATGTCCATTTTGAAGGACCACTGTTCAGATTCAGGTCCTTCCAGTTTCTCAGTAAACTGAAATTTCAATCCCATTTCTTTGCCAAATTCTCTCTCTTTATTTTTCTATCAAATTTTTGTCCCCGTGTCACAAAAAGTGACTCTGGGTGGTATACAACAATTAATTAAAACAACAGTTAAATAAAAAGTCATTAAAAATGTAAAAAAATTAAAATCTCACTAGGAACAAGTGAGAATGAATGTTAACCAACAAAATGGATCAAGATCTCACTGGTTCCCTAATTCCCTGGCCATAAGATCTGGATGGACTTCTGGAACATTAACAATGGACGTAAACTTTATTAACCACCTTTAAATTATTTAAATTGAATTCTTCCATGGAACCATCTTTCCTAGAAAAAACTTTAGGTTATAACTGTTGTGGTAAAAACTACCAAGAAAACCAACAAACTGGAGGTATAAATTATCATTTAATTAGTCCAAAGATAGATTATGCTGAGTCTCTTGCACCAATGCATGTCAATAGTAAAACCCACAAGACTACAAAAGTCTAATACAGCCAGTTGCTCAGAGACAGACTTAGCATGTGTTTGAAGCAGGGGTGGGTTTCAACTGGTTCGCGGCGGTCCCCGCGGACTGGTTGGTCGGTGAACCCGGAAGTAAGTACGGGAACGCAGAAGGGCCCACCTGCCCGCCCGTGCTCCTTACCGGTCTTTGAAGGCTTCTGCGCTTCCACGCAGGAGCATGGTACATACAGCGCCTGCGCAATTCTCCGCAAGCAGCTGGAGCATCATGCAGGTGCCAAGACTCATGCATGAACTGCCCGCGTGCACGAGGACGCCACCAGCCCCATTCCAACAGTACCAGTTGGAACGGGTTGAGCAACCCACCACTGGTTTGAAGTAGCAGAAGATTCCATGAAATGAATTGCTTTATAACCAAGAAGGAAACATGACAACCATAATCATAGGCTGATGAAACAGGATTTCGTGGCATGAAAACATTACAGAAACATTGCTAGAAATGCAATCAAGCAGTTTTGATATGTAAGTTGTGTCAAGGCCTTAATTGTTATTCTAACAAGCAGGAAGTGATAGCTAGCATATATCCTTGATTTTTGCCTGCTCTTCAGATGTGACTAACAGTCAGAGATTAGCCTAGTAATAAACATTCCATTCTTAAGAATGTTACCTGAAAGGTATAGAGAAAATACCAAGAATTTAAAGAGACATACAATAGCATCATATAAATAAATGTACACATTGATTTAATTTGAGCTTTTTATTGCAACCATGGCTAAAATCGTCGAGTTGATCTGTGGGGTTTTGGAATGAAACCTCATTAAGACTCTATTTAAACAGCTTATCACTTCACAAGGTAGCGTGTTTCAGCTTTTACTCTTAGGATTTTTTTTTTCCTGATATCCAGTTGAAAATTACTTCTATTGTAAGGAAAAACCTTCTTCTCTGGGTTTGAATTTCCCGGCTGGGAAGGTGTTGCTGACGCGGCAGAAGTATTTTGAGCGGTATAAGCTGCATGAAAGCTGGATCTTTTTATTTTTCAGGAAGGCCATACAAGCGAAGCAAGGATCAGTATTCCCAGGCTAGTCAGAGTTTAAACTGTAAGTACATGTTTTTAAGGGACGCGGTGGCTCAGTGGCTAAGATGCCACTGAGATGAGCTTGTTGATCAGAAAAGCCAATAGTTTGGCAGTTTGAATCCCTAGTGCCGAGTAATAGAGTGAGCTTCCGTTACTTGTCCCAGCTTCTGCCAACCTAGCAGTTTGAAAACATGTAAAAATGCAAGTAGAAAAATAGGAACAACTTTTGGTGGGAAGGTTACAGTGTTCTGTGTGCTTTCGGCATTTAGTCATGCCGGCCACATGACCACGGAGATGTCTTTGGATTGCTCTGGCTCTTCGACTTTCAAATGGAGATGAGCACCGCTTCCTAGAATCAGGAAGGACTAGTACATATGTGCAAGGGGAAGCTTTACCTTACATGTTTTTTATACCCCTTTTCCCTTTGAAGTTGATTTCTAGGAAGTCCTATGGCTTTTGTGTGTGGTTCTTTTGTGTTTTTGATTAATCTAATGGTTTTAATCATGTTTCACTTTTGTGTTTCTCCGTCCTGAAGGCAAACTCTGTGGGGAGGAAGGGGAGTGAATGCTAGGATGTTTGAGTGAGTAAATGTGCTTAAGTATTTATGAATTGTTTTTATAATACAATCTTTGTGTTAACCCTTAGCTAAGTTTGTTTTTACAATTACTCTTTTGTGTTCGTCTTTTGCAATAACCCAGACCTTCTGTTTGTTTCCCTTCCTTGATATCATGATTTTTCACACATGTTCTTTTTCTTAATATATTTTTTTGCACTTTGTACAAAAATCACCTTACTTTTGACAGATTCTTACATGCCCTGCAAATTCTGTGACCTGAGAATTTACAGCATATCAATGAAGTAGGTACACCCCCTCACATTTTGCAAACATTTAAGTATATCTTTTCATGTAATAACACTGAAGAAATGATATTTGGCTACAATGTAAAGTAGTGAGTATACAGCTTGTGTAACAGTGTAAATGTGCTGTCCCCTCAAAATGATGCAACACACAGCCATTAATGACTAAACTGCTGCCAACAAAGTATAAGCACAATTTATGTGTACAGGACAAAGAGGTCCTCCTAATTTATTGAAATTGGCTCTTCTGAATTCTACTGTGAATATATAACTATATACAATTTCTCTTTCTATAGTACTTTATACATAAGGTGACCAGATATCCCGCTTTAGGCGGGACAGTCCTGATTTCTAACAATTTGTCCCGAGTCCTGCGGCGTTTTTGGAAAGAATGCACGACACAATCCTCTCCCCCAGCACCCCACTGATTAAAGCGCTTTCTTTCGCCCGCCCGAGCTCTAATGCGGGTGAAAGAAAGCACTTTAATCAGTGGGGTGCTTGCTGGGAGGAGAGATTCCCCCAGCATGCACCCCACTGATTAAAGGATGACTGGCGCTTTTTTCCTCAGCCACGAACTGGGTTTGATTCCCAGCACGCCTCTTGATCGGCTACCCAGTTCGTGGCTGAGGAAAAAAGCGCCAGTCATCCTCGCCAATTCCTCGTGGCCACTGATCCCAGAATCACAAGATCAAAGCCCCGCATCCACAGCCCTGGGATCCTCTGCTTCAAGATCTCCCTCGCAAGCTTCAGCAGCCCCGATGACAGTCCGGCATGCTTCTTCTTCTCCACACGCCCCCCCTCCCCTCCATTCTTTTCCTCAGTTTTCACACCCTAGTGGATCTGCACAAGTTCCTCGTCTAGTTAAGCGCGTCTTGGATCCCAGCCTTGGGGCACGTTTCTGTGGTTGGCGAAGCTCCTGCTCTCCCCACAAAAGGCAGCCTCATCGCCGCCTCTCTCTATTCCCTTTGCCCGCTGTCGGTTAAGAACAAAGTCCACGGTGGGGAAGCTGCTTGTTTGTCTGTCTAGGATTCTTTGGTGTGTGTGTGTGTGTGTGTGTGTGTGTGTGCGCGCGCGCGTGTGCGCGTGCGCGCATATGGCAGACATACCGCCAGAGTGGCCAAAAGTCTCTTTCTTGAAAGCACTCTCAAGAAAGAGGCTTTGGGACCAAATTTTTAATCAAGATCCCACTCCCCCATCAATGGTGTCCCGCTTTACTAATGTTAAAATCTGATCACCATATTTATACACCAAGGCACTATTTCTAATTTCCTACAGGTTCTACAGTTTTTATCTCTTAAGTAGCTATTTTCTATAGATTAGGTATGTATGTATGTATGTATGTATGTATGTATGTATGTATGTATGTATGTATGTATGTTTTATCCTACCTTTATTTCCTTCCTTCCTTCCTTTATTATTTTTACAAATAACTCAAAGTGGTATATCCCTACAATAATACTTGTGATACTTTTCCTTCTTTGTACTCTCACCCAAATGCTTTGGACTGGACTCTTGTGTTCAAATTTCTGGATTTCAACACGTTTGGCCTTCTTTCACATATAATGCCCCTCTTCTTCTTTTCTCTCCTTCTGTCTTTGCATTCCAGTCATAAGCTTCTTCCCAACAGCAATGCCTATGTATCATATTCCTGCAGTAAGACTTACAGTTCTTCATGTTTGTTCCTATATTCTGTGCCTTTGTATACTGACAATGGACCCAATTATTTCCTGTATTTGTTTGCTCATCATTGGGCACTATACTATGCATTTCAATCCTAGTCCTGCCCCTAGTTCTTGTCACTGACAATTTGTTTTGTCTCTCTTCCCCCTTCTCTGTTGAGATATGTTACCAAACAGTTCCAAAAAACACTACTGCAGTTTGTGTATGGCTCATAGATTGAGTTTATTACATGGGTGTCTATGAGGTTTAAGATTGGCATGATTTATTTTAATTGATTATTTTTGAATTTAATTCTTTGTTTTGACCTTGTATTTGCCATGGCAAATGGAATGGAATATAAAATGGTAAAGCAGGAAAGAAACTGAGAGCTCATTCGGTGGAGTGGTGAAGGTGCTGACCTAGAAACTAGAAGACTGTGAGTTCCAGTCCTACCTTAGGTGTGGGTGACTTTCAGCCAGTCTTTCTCTCTCAGTCCAATATACCTCATAAGGTTGTTTGTTGTAGGGAAAATGAAGGAGAAAGGAGTATTGGTATGTTTACTGTCTTGAGTTGTATATGATAAAAATTAGGATTTTTATAAGTTATAGAAATAAAAAAAAACAGTTTGATGTGGTAAAAGTGTTGATACAAATAATCAACTTTCCAATATGTTCTATTGAAGATTGATGAGACACCTGATTCGGGGTGAAAAGGTAACAATTGTGTTATATTATGATTAAAAATCTAATATTTCTTAAGGATTACAAGGCTAGCTATTTTTCATTAAATGCTCTTCAGACTTCCTGCATTAAATACCAAAATTAGGTTATGAGGTAAAAGATATATATTAGTCAGCTTATAAAATATAAATATATATATATATATTTTCTGGATTTTGAAGACTTCCAGCAATCTGTGCTTTGGGTAAATCTACCTCATTTTATCTAAGAACTAGCTGAATACCCGTGCTCCACTACAAAACTATGTGATGGGGCTTGATAAATCAACACTTATAGCTTGAAAATTAATGAGTAGTTATGATCAACTTCTCCTCTCCCCTTTTCTCACTCAGGCTTGCCCCACAGAATCCTTTCCTATTCTATCCTGTTGTCTCTCTCAGGCTTGCCCCACATAAACCTCTCCTATCCTATCTCCCTTTCTCCTTCAGGCTCGCCCCATAGAATCCTTTCCTATTCTATCCTGTTCTCTCCTCAGGCTTGCCCCACAGAAACCTCTCCTATATTATCCCCTTCTCTCCCTCAGGCTCCTCTCCAAACTCCCAGCCTGCAGACCAGATGAGTTACATGCTGGCCACGCCCAAGTGGCACTTGGAACAGGTATTTTCAGGTTGGGAGGGGGAGTAGAATATATAACTCCTTAGCATCAGAGCTTGTTAATAATAATATAAAAATACTAATGATCTGATGGTCATTTCAAAAAATCCTTTCTTATCAAGCACCTGGAAGCCAAGAGGAACATACGTGCTGAAGTTCAAGTGTGTAGGCTTTACAGTTCTGGAGCTTTTGTGTTGTGTGAGTGGCATTTCACTTTTATATACTGTTTTTTCGGAGTATGAGATGCACCTTTTTACCCCCAAAAAGAGGGTGAAAATCTGGGTGCGTCTTATACTCTAAATGTAACCCCACCCACCCGATCCGTGTGTTGCATTTTTGGTGGTTCAAGCTACATTAGTTTATTCTAGCTCTGTTCTAGTGAAAATAAAACAAGAGGCATTGGTATGTGTTAATAAATTGTACTTTTGCCTCCTATGTGAATCTTTATCTTATTTTTAAAAAGACATTATCTTTGTTTAGCAAACAAAATGCTGTTATAAAATGCATACTTGTTTTTATATAATTTAGGTTTTTTCTGTAAAGTATCTTGATTGTTAAGGGGGCAAGCATTATCTTTTGATGATATCGTTACAGTCTATTAGAAGGAAGTTTTGTTATTGACAAAACCGGGAGGTACTAAAGAATTGCAGATTATAAATTGATGCCGATTCATTCAAGGCATTACAGTATTCATATAATTACATAACATTATTATACAATAATGTGCACAGCTCTCATGTCAATATTCATGAGAGCTGTGCAATTTTTTATATAAAACATTTCCAGTATCACATTGAGATTGGAAAGGCTCAAGATAAATCATACTGCCACAAGTGAATGCAGAAGCACAATATTTTTAAATTAAAAAAGCATTTTATTCAAATATAAACCAGATAGTTAAGAAAGTGAATATTTCAATTAGGAATAAAGATTTGATGTCTTTTTCTTAGGAACATTTATGTTTCATTTTGTTTTAATTAAGAAAAGGTTATTTTTATGTTAAGTCTTGATTTGTTTAGTATTAAGATTTATATCATGTACTGCTTTTACAACTCAAAGTGGTATTTGTAATGGTCCCACATATTTTCCCTACAACAACCACACTTTGAGGTGGCTTGGTCTGAGAATAAGTAACCAGCCAACCCATAGGTTATGCAACTTGCATTCTAGGCCTAAGGGAGGACTGGAGCTCATAGTCTATCAATATCTAACCCCTTCAATTTATTTGATCTTCTTTTTAATAAACCACATTTGATGTTTGGGTTCATATCACATGTCAAGTTGGAGATGTACAACTTGGATGTTCACAGTAACAAATGGAGGCTCTATAGACTTTCCTTAACAGTTATTAGTAACAGCAATAGCACTTAGACTTACATATCACTTCACAGTGTTTTAGAGCCCTCTCTAAATGGTTTTCAGAGTCAGCATATTGCCCCAACAATCTGGGTTTTCATTTTACTGACCTAGGAAGGATGGACGGCTGAGTCAACCTTTTTTTAAATTTTTTTTTTAATTTAAAACAAACATGACATCCTTTTTCACATGCTGTAGAAAGTGTATCAGTTGTTACAAATAGACTTTCGTGCATCTCTTCCACAGTCAATAAACATAATTCATATTAACTCAAGCATTTTAACTCAAATATTTATACATGTCACCGTCATCGTATCTCAAGTTTCATTTGACTATAATTGTTTAAGCATCCTTCATTATAAAATATACCAAAATTTAATACATAACCACAAACTGGCCTTTCAATTACTATTTCTAAAATCCTCCACTAACACTAAATCCTTATGTCCTATTCTAGCTGAACATCCATACTATTTAATAACAAAGTTTTCTAATCTTCCTTTCCAAATCACTGCTTAAAATTTACATCCAGTTTCCTTATGTTATACCCATATCTATATGTATGTTGTTATTCTTATCCCTCCTTTATTTGACTATATCCTGTACCATAATATTTCCCCCCTATTAATTAAAACTTTAACCTGTATCTCTTTTTTTAATTAACCTTTATGTATAATGCAAAGGGATTTCTAATCTTCCTTACATGGGTACCATTCAATATTCATATCCAATTATACTCATCATAACACTACACATTGTATACATTAGTAACATTATCAATTATTTATTTAAACTATATCTATTGTCAATAAATTTCACTAAGTTTAACTAGTTTTAAATTATAGGAAAGGAAAAGAGAAAGGAAAGGAAATGGAAAAGAAGTAAAGGAAAAGGAAAGGAAAAGAGAAAGGAAATGGAAAAGATGGAAAGGAAAAAGGAAAGGAAAAGAGAAAGGAAAGGAGAAAGGAAAGGAGAAAGGAAAGGAGAAAGTAAAGGAGAAAGGAAAGGAGAAAGGAAAGGAGAAAGGAAAGGAGAAAGGAAAGGAGAAAGGAAAGGAAATGGAAAAGATGGAAAGGAAAAGGAGAGGAAAGGAAAAGAGAAGGAAGGGAAATGGAAAAGAAGGAAAGGAAAAGAAAAGGAAAAAGAAAAGGAAAAGGAAAGGAAGATAGAAGAAGAATAGAAAAGGAAAGGAAAGAGTGGAAAGGATTGGTACTGCTCAAAAATCAAGTCTCCCCTTTGGCTCAAGCAGTCCAATTCCACATTGGTTCCCTTTCTCCCCAAAGCGAAGCGATTACAGAAAAACAGATGATGCAATGCCTGAGAAACCCTGGATGTTCAGAGAAACGCAGGCTACAACCAGCGAATCACATTTTCCCAGGAACCAATGAAGCCCCATAGCACCAATGGAAATTCTCCCTTCTGCAGCAACATCGGTCTCCGGGCAGAGTCTTCCTTGATTTCACCAATCACAAGATGGAAGAGAGAGTTCGGTTCAGATAGAGAAGGAAAGGAGCGGGGATATTTTCAGTCACATTTAAAGAAACACTGTGCTGCAGTTTGAAACTTCTGCGCGGTGTTTTCTTGTTATGTGCGCAGCCACGCAGGTGCGCAGCTTAGAGGGAACATTGTGCCCTTCTTCTGTTTTCTTAGTCAGCTTATCTTTTATTGTCAGTAGTGTTATTAATGCTGTTGGTAATAAAATTTCTCTCTTTAAATCCATAGATTCTATGTTTTTTTCTTCTTCCATATCTTACCCTCTGGGATAAATTTCCCCTCCATTTAATTCCTCTTTCAGTATTCCACTCTTTCCATTTTCAGAGACAAACCAATCACCATAAATATCAGCAAATTTAATTTCTTTATATTCATTTTCCACTTCAATTTTTTGAGTTTAAACCATCACGTTTTCCATTTGATAAACATTCTCAACTTCTTCATCATATTTTGCTGTTATATGCTCTAAGTCTTCCAGCTTCTTCTCTATCCTCTCATATGTGTTTGATAATTTCTGTATTTCTGAAAATATCTTTTGCAAGTTTAAGATTTCTGTTTGCTTTTGAAGTTATGCCATTCTCTCCAGCAAACAAACACAGCTGCTCTAGCTTGGAAGGTTAATAAAATTAAGTATAGATTCACAAAAACGTTTTGTTTTCACTTTTCTCTGCTTAAAGATATACTTCAAAGGGACATCTGTATACTTCCCTTCTTATCACTCTCTATAACCAAGCAGTGAGACCTTGTAGTGCCAAGCCAAAACAATCAGTGAAGAAAAAAAAGTGTTCCATTTCCAAAACACAAACCTTCCAGCCTCCGAGTAGCAGTGTTATTGTTGCAAATTTCCTTATTTATTTTTGTATCTTTTTTGTATTACAAGTTAGAAAAAAGAGTCCAATTTTTAAATGGGTTAGAAGAACACACACAGTAATGAAAGAAGAAAATTTTAGACCATAGGTTACAGAGAATAATAAAAGAAAAAATAGAAGAAGAAAACTTAATCCATTTGTTTTAAACGGCTTGCATAAATTCCATCCATGAAGATAGCGTTTAAAAAGTAAGATAACCACTGTCCAAAACCATTCCAAATTTAATTCCACCGCTTGATCCTTCTGTTCTCCAATTTAAATTAATTTTAAGTTTTTTTATAGGCAGTCTCTTTTTAAACAGTAAAAGTTCCTCACCAGCTGGAAACACTTTCTCTTTCTGTATCCTTCCGTTTTGGAGCTGCCTCAACTTCTTCAGCCTTGGCTGGATTTTTTGTCGCCAGCTTGAAGAACTTATCTTGTATCGATCAGGGACTTTGCAATATCCCTGAGATCAGCAAGACGTAGTCTTCCTGTTCACCGTCTCTTCAGGACGGTTTATGTCCGATTGGACCACCCAGCACAAAAGTACCAGCTGCAGTCTCAGAACATCGAGACCACATGTCCATATCATCATGATGTTGGTTCCTCCTTGGCTGAGTCAACCTTGAGCTGGTCAAGATCAAACTGCTGAATTACAGGTAGTCAGCAGCCAGCAGTACTACATTCTAACCACTGTGCCACCATGGCTCAATACTATTAAATAGTATTAATGTGTCAGCATGGCCGAAATTACAAAATAGAAGCCAGGGAAGAAATTGAGTAAGAAAAATGGATTGGCTTGTTTATTGTAACTAAAATCAAATTCTATATTTGCAGAGAATAGGATAAATCTGAATACTCCTGTTCCAGATTTCCTGGCTGATGAGAAGAGCACTCACATGGGACAATTTTTAGGGTGCTTCCCTGATATTGTCTGGCTAAAAGGCTAGCGGTATAAGAACATAGGAGAAAAATAACCACCCAAAACATTAAATTCTAGAAAATCTTCCCAAATCCCATAATCTATTAAACCATATTGCACAGATGGCTGCAACTGCTGCTTCAGCTACATCTGTTTTTACTGGAAGTTTATCAGGTGTATCTTAATGAAGACAAACATAAGTTTTCTATTACATAGAAGCATTGTTTACCTATTAATAAACCCGCCCACTGCTTATATATTATGAATATTCACAGATTTGCAATTACCACTTCAGTTAGTAGTTGCCCTCGGGCAAGTCAAAATTTTAAAAACGTGGAAACACCCCATGCCAAAGATCAACCAGTACATATTAGCAATTCCAGTGGGCAGAAATGTAGCATAGGCATTCAAGGTGAGGGAGAGCTTTCCCCAGGGCTCCTTCAAATACTGCCACGGGACTTTTAATATCTGAAAAAAAGTAAATTAAAAACTTGAAGTGTAAGCATGTTGATTGTGTTTAATTAATGTAAATGACATTAGCATCCATTTCATTCTTGGTTTCTAGTCTGCCTTGTTTGTTTTCATATTCAGTTATGGCCTATTTCCTCCATTTGGATAGTTTGGTATTCTCAGTCACTAAGGCCAATATTCAATATTTGCAGTCCACCGAGAACCATATACTGAATTAGTGAAGTTTCTTCATCTTGCCATTTTTAATGTTATATTGTAGTGACCTTTCATTTATCAGTTTCCTGGTTTATTTAAATTAATAGTAAGACGTGGGATGGAGAATGAAATCATGCAATATGAGAACTATTTTAATGGATTGCATTATTCCACCTAATCTAATATTTCCATTTTTAATTTGATTGCTGTAACTTGCAGTGGAAGCAACTGTCAGTCACAATCGCTTGAAAAATTCAGCTGGACCAAAACGAAGTGACCTCACTTTTTGACTGGTAAGCCTTGATGGTGCCATATTGTCCTGTTGCTGCAGGACTTGCATGTTTCAAAGTGTTACTTAAGTTGTTGGTTGCCCTCTTTAAAGGCATTAGTACCCTAGGGCCTGGTTATCTAAGAGACTTTCTCTTAGTCGTTTTGTGAAGTAGACAGCCAAAGAACTGAGGTTCCCTAACCAGCAACATATGCAATAGAAAGTGAATCCTTTATTTACATCCATTCATTAGTGATTCAAAGTAGCCACGGCACTGAAAAACTGACTTACAACCAGTACTCATATTTATGACTATAGCAACATACTCCCAGTCACATGATTTGCAACTGGCATGTATTTACAACAGCTGTAACCTCCCAAGGTCAGGTGATCACCATTTGCAACCTTCCCAGCCAACTTCTAACAAGCAAAATCACTGGGGGGAAATGGATTAGCTTAACAACTGCAACATTGATTTAACAATTGCAGTTATTTGCTTAGTACCAGTGGTGGGTTGCTAACCGGTTTACTACCGGTTTGCTCATGCTCATGTGTGTGCTTATGTGTGCAACACTTCTGCGCGTGCGCAGAAGCATCCGGGCGGGCGGGCAGAGCCTCTCACTACCGGTTCAGCTGAACCAGGCCGAACCAGGAGCAACCCAACTCTGCTTAGCACATTTGGCAAAACGGTGATAAAATTGTGTGTGACCTGCTTATCAACTGCCTTGCTTAACAACAGAAATTCTGGTCCCCATTGTGGTTGTAGGTTGAGGACTACTTGTGTTTTCTCTAGGGATTCCTCTGCAAAGAGGATGGCCTACATTCTTACAACCATCCAGAGAGTTATAAAGACCTGGCTTTTCCAGGGGATCGGGAGCTGTTGATGTAAGAATTAGTTTTCCTATATTTATGGTTTGTATATTATTTGTATTATTGTATTATAGACAGACAGACAGGCAGACAGACAGACAGACAGACAGACAGATAGATAGATAGATAGACGATGTTATGTCCAATTGAATGAAGACAATATATGTATAAATATAAGTGGGCTGCACTTTCTTTAACAAAGGGTTCACTGGTTGTGAGCATGCGTGCTTCACTCGCATGCACGCTTCACTTGCATGCGCCCCTTGTGGTCCGCCAGCAGCCTGCAGAGCTGGCAGCAGATTCGGACAGTGAGGAGGTTGGGGAGGAACATGAGCCACTCCTGGAGTCTGGGGAAGGCTCTGATGAGGGCTCTGTGTCAGAGGCGGAGAGGGGGCCAGAGCCGTATGCCAGTTATCAGCTTCCTTCAGAATCAGATATCAGTGAGTCAGACGAACAGCTGGAGCCTGTTCCCAGTGTGCGCATGCGCAGAATTGCCAGACAAAGGGAATAGCTAAAGAACAGGGATCAATGTGGGAATAAGGCCACAGGTGGATGATGAATGGCCCCTCCCAGAGAAAATAAAAGAGGAGCGAAAGGGGAGTGGACTTTAAAGGAGACAATTAGTTTTCTTAATTGGTCTGTGACTCTCCAAGACTCAGTGCCAAGTTTTGCAGATATCGGCTGGCAGCTCTCCAAGCCAGATAAGGTCTATGATTGTAAATCCTCCCTCAAAAGACTTTGTTGGATGTGAATGTGCAGAATTCACAGTAAATTAATAACAGAGGTTTTTGTCAGGACAAGGAGTTTGCTTCATGCTCTTGGGAAGCCTCGGTCAGAACAAAACAGAGCTTCAAACAAGCTCCTAATCAGCTCAGGCAGTTCCAGTGAGAACAGCAGGGGTGGTGCAGAACACAGCTGGGCCAGCCAATGAGCCAGAAAGTAAGTTATAAATCAATAGCATAGAACATGGGCAAATGGGTGGGCGCAGCCAGCAATCAGAGCTAAAGATTGGCTCAAATTGTGTATAAACAAATATTAAATAAATAAATAAATGTGATTTACAAGCAATGTATAAAATTAGTGCTCCTTTCTATAGTTGTGATTGGGGTTTATTGGAAGTGCTGAAGAACCAGGTTAGGGACAGATCATCATAGAGAAAATCAATCTCCAGTAGTGCTAGAAATTAAAAATGACTTAATGGTACAGAATAGAATAGGATAGGATAGGATAGGATAGGATAGGATAGGATAGGATAGGATAGGATAGGATAGGATAGGATAGGATAGAATTCTTCATTGGCCAAATGTGATTGGACACACAAGGAATTTGCTTTTGGTGTATATGCTCTTAGTGTACATAAAAAGACAAGATACCTTGATCAAGAATCATAAGGTACAACACTTAATGATAGTCATAGGGTACAAATAAGCAATCAGGAAACAATCAATATCAATACAAATTGTAAGGATACAAGCAACAAAGTTACAGTCATGCAGTCATAAGTAGGAGGAGATGGATGATAGGAACGATGAGAAGACTAATAGTAATAGTAGTGCAGACTTAGTAAATAGTTTGACAGTGGTGAGGGAATTATTTGTTTAGCAGAGTGATGGCGTTCGGGGAAAAAAACTGTTCTTGTGTCTAGTTGTCTTGGTATGCAATTAATCAATCAATTAGAGCCTAGGAAAAACAGGGCTTTCTCAGAGGGACGTGTGTCCATAGGATGGGGATAACTATGGAGAAGTCACAATTCCTAGGTCCCATTAGATGATAACATTTACGGGAAGGGACCTGGAACCCACCCATCCTATTAAAACTATTAGAACAGGCAGATGCTTTTAAGCCATGATATTCACCTAAATCAGAGTCTCCCAATCTTGGCAATTTGTTTAAGCTGCCAAGGCTGGGAAACACTGACCTAAAATGATATCCAAAAGTAATAAAAGTCTCCAAACACCTTAAAAGCAATTCAGGATTTGAACAAATAAGGAAATTTCCAGTATGATGGGGCACATATTTTCCTGCACACATGCACTTGTTCAAACTGCCTGGAATCTTTTTGAGGGTTGATAAAAACAATTAAAGAACAATTAGACAAATAAACATCCACATAAACATATAAGGTTAATCACCAGGTGGATGGTTTATGAAAGCGTACAGTTATCTACCAGGACATAGTTTGTGAAAAAGATGATAACAACTTAAAGGAAAAAGGAAGTGATAAAGCCACTGTGGTGAAAGAATCATATTATCGTAGCAGAGAATCCAAAAGAATTCAACCCCATGGCTGCCAATGTGTATAGTGGAATGTATTAAGCATGGAGATTAAAAAGGATAAACTTGATAGCTTAATGCAGGAGTGCTTGTACTAGTATCAATAGGTATTACTGTAATGAAGTGATCATCAAAATTGCATTACAGAAGTTGAAAGCATACTTTAGTCACAAAGATGTTTCAAAGGGGAGAAGGGAAACATATACCCATAAAGGAGTGCATTCACATAGACATAAATTATTTACAGAACTTTACTGTAACAAAATTGTATTAGAAGGACAGAAGAAAATGGGGCAAAGTTATGATCCTACATTTATATATCTCCAAGCAACCAAAAGCACGAACAGGTTAAGTCTTACTTTCTTGAACATATAATAATGGCTGCATTCCAGGCTCTGTTACTTCTCAAGTTGCCCCAAGTGATGAATACAGATTCTTTACCTGGCAGAGTTTAGAAAGAAAGGAACAGTATCATCTTTATGCTGGCAAAGCTGAACAGTAATTTTGGATGTCACACTATGTAAAAGTAAGCAGTTATGTGTAGTGTCATATAATATCGTATTGTGTCATATAATGTAGAATAATCTAATAAATGTTTAAAGCATAATTAAAGTAACTATAAAAGATTAAATTAAATGTATTAAACATCCACAAATACTATTTTGCTATTTTTCTAAACCAGGGGTGTCAAACTCAAAGCCTGGGGGCCAGATCTGGCCCACTGGTATGCCATGGAAACAGCAAAGGACCATTCCGCAGTGCTGATGCCAGCAAAAATAGAGCTCAGGAGAGCTGTGGGCGACTCTCCTGAGCTCCATTTTCACTGGCAGAGAGATGCAGGAGGTTGTCACAGCCAAAAACGGAGCTCAGAAGCCTGTTTTCGCTTGCAGAGTGCTTGGGCTGCCACAGGTGCCCCCGACACAAGTGACATTAAGCTGGCCATGCCTTTCCTGGTCACGCACCCTGACCCACCCTGAGGTCAAACACAACCCTGATTTGGCCTTCAGTGAAATCAAGTTTGACAGTCCTTTAGTAAAGTAATACTAAATGTAAGAACAATTGCTGGGTTGACAATGGTAAGATTGCCAGTTTCCATGTCTTGCATGTGGACCACATACTTAATGGAGTACCAATAGTCCTCAATTTACAACAGGTCATTTAGTAACCAAGTTACGACAGGCTCCTCAAAATCTACTTATGAATGGGTTTCAAAGTGATGGTGGCTACAGTCATTTGCCCTTTGGACTGACTGCAGGGATGCTACAACACTCACTCACCCATCCTTGTCAGTCCGCTGGTTCTCTGCAGCTACTCAAGGGAGATCAGGCAACTATAGAGGCAAGAATCATCTCTTCTTTGTCTGTTAAGGAGGAGTCCCTGCTGGGTCTTCTCCTTTTTTTGGACAAAGAAGAGAACAATAAACAAAGCAATGTAGTCATTCCATAAGTTGCAGGAACAACTGAAAAGCTCAGGAGGATTTTCAACCAGCACAGCATACATGCATACTTTAAACCATACAATACACTAAGGCAGAACTTGTCCACCCCAAGGATAAAACACCTAAATACAAAACTGGGCATTGTGATATATCTGCAGTGAGACATGTGCAAATCTGTACTTTGAGAAGCAAAACAACCACTTCACAAATTCTTGGCACAACATAGAATATAGAAGAAACCCATTAGGACAAAACTCAGTAGTCCATCTGCAATTGAAAGACAAAGGCCACTGTTTTGAAGACAGCAAAGTCCACATTCTGGACAGAGAAGACCAGTGATTTGAAAGAGGAGTCAAAGAGGCCATCCATGTTAAAACTGAACAGCACTCTTTCAAGAGAGGAAGAGGGATACGAACACCTATCTCCTGTTTACAACACAGTCCTTTCAGCAGTTCCAAGAAGGTTCCACACCCATTTGCACCATTCAGGTGACTCTGAAGGCAGAGATAAATCTCCAAGTGGCCTCAGTGACTCTCAGAGAGAGTGTTAATGACCAGATGTCTGCAAGGAATATACATCCTTCTTTTCTCCACTATTCAATCAGAACTGAAGAAGCTTATTGGATAAGAAATGAAACTTCTTGAAAGAAAAACAAATAAAAGTTGTCTTTTGAAAAAGCACCTTTGGGACAACCTTGACCAGGATTACTGAGAGACTCTGTAGACATTTTACCTCGTTACTCATGACCTATTTTAAAAGTTACTGCTCATTTTCATTTCTTAAGCCAAGGAGTCAGCGTTGCTTGAAGATGTTTCTGTGATAGTGTCTGATGATATCATGTCGTAGCACAAAGTGTATGGCAAAACATGGAAAACTGTCATCTTTCCACATGCTTATATGCGGTACCTATTCATTTGTTTGCATTTACATGCTTTCAAACTGCGATACGTTTTAGCCTCCAGTCGCCTAAGCAATAAAGATGATTAGGGGACTGGAGACTAAAGCATATAAAGAACAGTTGCTGGAATTGGGTACATCTAGTTCAGTGGTGGGTTTCAAAAATTGTTCGAACCTACTCTGTGGGTATGGCCTCCTTTGTGGGAGTGGCTTGCCGCCCATGTGACCGGATGGGAGTGGCTTGCCGCCCATGTGACCGGATATGAAGATGCCGACGACACTTGTCAGAACCACCTTAAATTACCTCACACACAGCACTGGCATTCATAAGAATATGATGTAAACTTGTTTTTTAAAAGGCATCTTTGGTTTGCGTTAAAACAACTTCAACACACACAATGTTCTGATTGCACCACAAAAGCAGTGGTCATCCTTACCTTTCACAGAGGCACTCAGTTTTATAAATATGAGCATGATAGTATACAATAATCATATCCAAGGACCAGTGGTGGGTTTCAAAAAATTTTGGAACCTCTTCTGTAGGTGTGGCCTGCTTTCCGGGTCCACTGGTGGAACCTCTTCTAACCGGTTCGGTAGATTTGACGAACCGGTTCTATCGAATAGGTGCGAACTGGTAGGAACCCATGAGAACAGTTGCAGGAACTGGATATGCCTAGTTTGATGAAAAGAAAGACTAGGGGGTGACATGATAGCAGTGTTCTGATATCTCAGGGCTGCCACAAAGAAGAGGGAGTCAAGTTATCTCCAAGCACCTCCAAGTAAGAAACAATGGATGGAAACTAATCAAGGAGAGAAGCAACCTAGAACTAAGAAGAAATTTTTCTGGCAGAGCAATTAATCAGTGGAACAACTTGCTTCCAGAAGCTGTGAAGCTCTTAAGTTTTTAGGAAGAGATTGGACAACCATTTAACTGAAATGGTATAAGTTTCCCGTCTAAGCAGGGAGTTGGACTAGAAGACCTCCAAGGTCCCTTCCAATTCTGTTATTCTAAGATTCTAAGCTTGTCAGGACTTGGGACAAGTGATGGGAGAGCACTCCATCTCATGGAACATGGATCATTAACATTCTAAGACTCAGCGTCCTAATCACTGAGCCACTATATCCTTTCCAAAACAAATGAAGCCTACTTATAAAATTTAAAAAAAAATTAAAAAATATAGTATCCTAAGAATAGAATCTGTTGCACAGTAGTAGGAGTTGGTTTGCCATGTGGTTGGGTCTGAAAGAAACTGACTCTGTATCAGGCCAGGTGTCTCTCAGAAGCTACAAAAAAACAGAAAGGTAAGTTGGGTGTTGCTGGGTCCTGGAACAGGCTGAATCCTGCAAACTCCAACAAGCAAGGAAATAAGATCTAGGCCTATGTAAACTCACTCAGGGCTACCCCATCCCTGAAGCATCCTCTGCTTCATTTAACAACTCTCGCATTTAATGATTGCATCAGGGAGAACGAGATATAAGGTTGTTTAAGTGAAGCCATTTTGCTTAATGACTATTGTGACATTGAGAAGACCAGTGATTTGACAGAGGAGTCAAAGAGGCCATCCACATTAAAACTGAACAGCACTCTTTCAAGAGAGGTGTGGGGGGGATATACAATACAATACAATAGCAGAGTTGGAAGGGACCTTGGAGGTCTTTTAGTCCAACCCTCTGCCTAGGCAGGAAACCCTATACTGTTTCAGACAAATGGCTATCCAATATCTTCTTAAAGACTTCCAGTGTTGGGGCATTCACAACTTCTGGAGGCAAGCTGTTCCACTGATTAATTGTTCTGACTGTCAGGAAATTTCTCCTCAGTTCTAAGTTGCTTCTCTCCTTGATTAGTTTCCACCCATTGCTTCTTGTTCTACCCTCAGATGCCTTGAAGAAGAGCTTGATTCCCTCTTCTTTGTGGCAACCCCTGAGATATTGGAACACTGCTATCGTGTCTTCCCTAGTCCTTCTTTTCATTAAACTAGAAGCAGTTCCAAGAAAGTTCCACACCCATTTGCACTATTCAGGTGACTCTGAAGGCACAGATCAATCTCCAAGTGGCCTCAATGACTCTCAGAGAGAGTGTTAATGACCAGATGTCTGCAAGGAATATACATCCTCCCTTTCTCCACTATTCAATCAGAACTGAAGAAGCTTATTGGATAAGAAATGAAACTTCTTGAAAGAAAAACATAGTTGTCTTTTGAAAAAGCACCTTTGGGACAACCGTGGCCTGGATTACTGAGAGTCTCCATGGACATTTTACCTCATTAATTGTGACGTATTTTAGGGGGTGGTACTTATCTCCATTTCTTAAGCCAAGGTGCCAGCCTTGCCTGAAGATGTTTCTGCGGTTGTGTCTGGCATGATATCATGTCATAGCACAGCCTCCATTACAGTTGTATCTCGGGGGCTATCTGTAGCTCAATGTGCGGTGTATCTCCCTTGGGGAAGAATAGACAGAGTCCAGAAGTGTGAAAAACCTTTTAGTAATATTGATACAATATATCCATCTTTATCAGAGTTTCATTGTATTGCTTTCATTGTAAATTTGTGGTATTTGGATTTTTTGAGGAAGTGTACACATTAACATTATACTAAAGGGACATGTGATGACAAATATTTAGGATCCCTGAGGATCACAGAAATATGTTTGAAATAAGCTAATCATGATTAGTGTTTATTTAAAATATGTATATACTGAAACATTAAATATCACTAACCCTGAATCAATATTAACCTTGCCATTTAGTATTGAATTGGTTTTCCTCTTGGCAAAACACACTCTTTTATCATTCTTTCTGAAGAAGCTGAGATTGACATCAATTTTTTTTTAAATCAGGAAGGAATAAGGATTTCATGTTTTCTTTCTATTGAGATTTATTTATTATTTAGCAGAAGTAAAAACCCCATTCACACTGTCTACCTTTTCTGGAATCAGCTGTTCAAAATGTTGAACTTAATAGACTCAATTATGTCGGATGCAGGAAAAAAAATTAAGCCAAACTTGTTTTTATTATATTGGCAATTTCTAGCCAGACTTTGATATGTTACCAATATATCAGGTCAGGTCACTTGTAGAGCAAAGAAAACACATGAATTTTGATCATGAGCCAGGTTTTTCAGAATGATTTAATTAGCTGTTATTAAATGTGGATGGTGAAACAGTAAAAAGGGGTGGAGCTCTGGAGCATATATTATGTTTGGTATTGGAGACAATTAGCAAAACTGTCAGTGCAGACTGTTCACAATTGTTCACGTTAAACACTTTATCAGGTTGAGGACAGAACCTTTGGTGTATTTTATGTCAGCAATTTCTAAGAGGTAAGTTTCTTTGATATTATATGAGATGGTATGATTCATTTTCTGCTAAAATTGTTGGGTTTTCGCTTTTTATATTAAAAAAAGTTTTTTTATTGCATGCTTTTTAAAACAAAACAAAACCTTAATCTAAAATGAATATTTACTAAACATGGTGTTATTGAAGTAGAAAATTCCAAAAAAAAATAAAAAAATAAAGTAGGCTTATAACAGAAAGACAAGTTCTTACCTTTATATTTTCATCAGAAATTTTAATTTAATAAGAGTATTTATTCAAAGTTTAATAAGATCTTCACATGCATGAAGTTCAAATTCAGCATATGCTTTAATTTCTGGGAAAATGATTTTTTAAAAGTACTTTGTAAAAAATATCAGTTGTTACTGTAATTATTGAATTCATAATAACAAATATAAACAATAATATACTATATAAATATAACCATCTACTTCAAACAAAATGAAATAAACTGTCTAGAACTTAGCATGCTTTAAATTATGTATTTCTTTTACTGATCTACTTTGTGCAGTTTAAGCAAGTAAGACTCAAATTATCTATGAAATGACATTGACAGGGTCAACACTTTTATATAAAACCAAATATGAAAAGATGACAATTAGCAAGACTGAGTAAATCTTTCAGAACTGCGCAAATATGCAGTAACAGAACATGGGGCAGTGATCCACTGCATGCTCTATGTATTTATGGTAGGTTACACTGAAATTATGTTTAGTTTTGTTAACTGCTTTATATATTTTGAGAAAATGTACTGATGACTCTAATGTACTAGGAACTGTTGATATAACTCATGTTTATGCAGTGGTTCCCTGAGACCTGAAAATTGTTTCAAGGGTACTTCCAAAGCAAAAGGGTTGAGAACCGAGGCTATTATAATAGAATCCTGACAGGTTGACTCCTTTCCCTTTCTCTCCATTTTATATTCCAAAGAGCAGTCAGTCAGGGATTCTTCCCATTGCATTCTCTACTTCCCGAGCTCAGTGTTATATTTTATACATGGGGTGTAACCATCTTTGAATAATTTCTGCAAGATTTTCTTTGTGGCTCCCTACAGGCGATGCCCATACTCTGAATCAAATCTATAAGCCTACGGACAATGAGTAGAATGCCTTTGGTTTAGGTCGTATTCTAACTGGTGGGATTGCTCCAAGAGCATACTTGTTACGATGGTTTGTACCAGATGTAGCATCCAGATTGTCACCAAAGACAGCCCCAAGTACACCACATTGTAAAAGTCCAAGTGGATTTTCATCAGCATGAAGTGTGTTATTGTGGTCAGGGTATGTTGAATAAGGCAGGGTTGCAATCATCAGCTGAAATTCAATGAAGACTCCTGTGACTTGATGCTCAAGTAGATGAGCTTTCCAACTAGTGTCCCTTGTATAACATGGGGGAGAACTTTGTTCATCAAGTTCACAACGTGACACAAGTTGTTGGGGACCTCCCACTGCTTTGTCTGTGAAAATGATGCAGTAAAAAAGAGGTAAAAATGAATCAACTACATCTGTTTTCTAGTGTCTACCCTATATTATATTGCTATTTTTATATTATTTTAATTATGGTTACTACAACAATTACTATATTTCATTATACTATTCAATTACTATTACAATATTTCCTCAACTTATAACAGTTCCTTTAGTGATCTTTCAAAGTTATAACAGCACTGAAAAAATGACTTATGACCACTTTTCACACTTATGACAATTGTACCATGTTTTCCCGAAAATAAAACAGGGTCTTATTTTCTTTTGACCACCGAAATAAGGACATGGTCTTATTTTCAGGGAGGTATTATTTTGAGGTGCAGGAGGTGATGAGCGTGGTCACCTCATGGCTGCTGCGCTGCTGCAATATTTTTGAGGAGGGCTTATTTAAGCACATGCTCTCAAAAGCCTAATTGGGCTTATTATCTGGGGAGGTCTTATTTTTGGGAAAACAGGGTAGCATCCCCACTACCCCAGTGATTTAAATGTGGTTGCTGGACAATTGACTCATATTTATGATGGTTGTAGTGACCCTGAGATCCCCTTTTGCAACCTCCTGACATGCAAAGTTAATGGGGAAACCAGATTCACTTAACAATCATGTTACTAATTTAACAACTGCCGTGATTCACTTAACTGTGGCAAAAAAGTCATACAATGGGGGCAAAACTCACTTAACAAATTTCTCACTTAACAACATTGATTTTGGGATCAGTTGTGGTCGTTTAGTTGAGGACTACCTGTACTGTATTCTATAGTACAACTGTTCTATTATTATAACATTTCCTCTTTATTATCACAACTCTAAAATATTACTATCAATGCTTTCTTCTTACAAATCCTTTTGTGTCCTCTGTCTTAATTTCCACCTTACAGGATTTCATCTGCTTCCCCCCCCCCCCCATTCTCTGCTAATGGATAACATACAGACCATTTACACATTTTTGCTTTGCTTTGCTTGCTCTGCTTCTATCCTTTTTCCTACGAACACTTTGAAGAAAAACACCCTTTTTTAATTCAGCTGCGTTGCACTATTTACTATTGCTGGTGGCTGCAGAGCTTCTAAAACATGCATCTCTTCCCACACCTGTTTCAAGATTGCAGCTTTATTGACAATTCCTCTGTGCTGACACTGGGGAAAAGGCTCCAACTGGAGGGGTGGGAGGCAGCATAAGTATCTGCATTTTTTCTAAAAAAAACCTGCTCCTCCACATACCTTATCCCTTTAAGAAAAAAAAATATCATTTTTAAATTAGGTTACTGCAATCTTATGTCTTTACCATACCACAATTAGAAGAAATAAGGTTTTGCTGTCCAATTCAATGTATATTAAATAGGTAAGGTTGTAGTCAGTGGTGGGATTTTTTTTTTTTACTACCTGTTCTGTGGGCATGGCTTGGTGGGCATGGCAGGGGAAGGATACTGTAAAATCCCCATTCCCTCCACACTCCAGGGAAACGTTGCTGCAAAATTCCCATTTCCTCCTGATCAGCTGGGACTCAGGAGGCAGAGAATAGATGGGGGTGGGGCCAGTCAGAGGTGGTATTTACCAGTTCTCCGAACTACTCAAAACTTCTGCTACTGGTTCTCTAGAACTGGTCAGAAGCTGCTGAATATCACCACTGGTTGTAGTGTCCAATGCCCTCTGATGAGTCATGCATTGGCATTTTTCATATGTTACAATCAAGTGAATAGTTGATAGTCAATTATCAGAAAATTTCTAACTCCAAAGATATACCCTCAGAACATTGATTGCCTATTTTAGCTTGCAAGCTTCTTTTTCAATTGTTTGGTAGTTTTGTTTTCTTGGTAAAAGTTTTTTGCAGATGAAAATCACAGGCTTGTCCATTGCTTCATGGTTTTTGAATGAGTACTACACCTAAGCCTACTGTACATTAGAAGCCTCTATTTGGAGGTCAAACATTTGGTAAAATATAGGTTTTCTACATGTTTTAGTCCTCAAGGCTACGACTGACAGCCAGCAACAGCCAGGCCGCGCCTGATTGGCTAAGGCGCGGCATGGCTGAGCGTAGGGTGGCAGACGCACGCCTATTGGCCTCCCTGCTTGACAGCTCTGTATAAATAGCTGTCAAGCAGGGCGGAGCCCCGATCTACCGCTAGCCTGTCTACTGTTCTGTCTGTTCTAATAAAGAGCTGTTAACTTACCTCAGGAGCCTCCTGCCTCGATCTTCCTTGGCTACACTTCACTACACAATGCACACAGAGACCCCTAGGGTGGCACATATAATACTCCTATTAAAGGCTATAAATGGCTTTAAAGCCATTTATGGCATGGGTCCCAGGCATTTTATGAGTTGTTTCTTCCCAAAAGAAATAGCTCACTCCATGCAGTTCAGCAAAAAAGGATGGTTTTGACCCTGTCTGTTAAGGAAATTTAGCTGGCAGAATCAAGAAGAACCTTTTTTGTTGTGACCTGTTGTGACATTCTACCAATGAAAGCAAGATCTGCTCCCAACCAGAAGGGCCTACAATGATTTTGCTGGCTGGCTTGGGGACCCAATGGAAAAAAGACCTCATCCCCATGCTACCCTTGGTTCGAATTTTTAATTTTAAAAGGTTTAATTTAATCTTTTTATTGTTTGTAAACCACCCATAGTTGCCTTATCAGTGGCAACCACCTAGAGTTACCTTATCAGTGAGATGGATAGCATATTAAATAAGTAAGCAAGCAAACAAACATTTTTTAAAGCATTTTAAATGATTCCTGGCATTCTTTAATCCACTTTTATGGGTTCTGTTTTTCTTTTTAAGTTTGTGATGGGTTATGCCAAAGTAGAAAAAGAAATAAATCTGCTAGTCCTAAAAAAGATTAGATTTTTTTCTCTGGTTAATAAGTATTGGAGGTGTTCTTCTGAGGTATTGCTATATATAAATATATAACCTAGATTCACAGCACATCATTCCCTTCACCATAGATTGAATCACACCAAGTCAGGATAAACGTAATTTTTGAAGCCATGCATCAGAAAACTCTGTCCACAATCACTCCAGCTACGTCATCTCTGTATTAAAGAAGGCGGGTTTCACAATACAGCCGCTCAAAGTAGTTAAGTATACCTTCTGGTTTGCCCAACAAATGCCACTACTAGAAGAGATTCACTGGCGGGCAAATGCAAATCAAAGTGCTAGTTATCAGTTGGCTAAGGCTTCCAAAAAAACAAACAAAAAAAAACCCAACCCCCAAAGGCAAAATTAAAAACAATTTAAACAATTTTAAAACAAAATTATTTTGTTTATATGGTGCATAGCTATGACAAACCATAGACTAAAATAGATGTTATCATTGATTACATGACAACCATTTCTTTAGCATAAGCTCATCTTCGTAATAATAATAGTGGAGTCATCATCAGTCCCATCTGTATTCAGCCTCCAGAGCACAATTTACAGTTACCTTTCTCCCTTTTTCATTAAAAAGAAACTAGAACGTAATATACAATCAAAAACATCCTCAAAAAATGTGGAATACATGCAATTTCTATGTGAGGAAATTCAGGCACATGTATACTTTCCAATCATAAATATCCAAGGATCTGCAGTACACATTTGCAGCACAAACAATTAAGATTTATTTATATTTAGACTCTTTTTTATCCTGCTTTTATTACTTTATAAGTAACTCAAAGGAGAAAACATACATAAGGTAATACTACTTCCTCCTCCTATTTTCCCCATGACAACCCTGTGACAAAATCCTTGGCCTGGTTAGTGCCAGTGCATGAAATTTATAGCTTTGGAAGAAAGGACATTCCAGAGGAGGAAAAAGAACATAATTTGTTCCCAAGAACATAACCAAATACTGTACAAATTATGCATTCAGAAAACTCAAGATTAAGGTGACCAGACGTCCCGCATTTGGCGGGACAGGCACGGTTTATCATAATTTTTCCCGCGTCCCGGGCCGTTCTTAAAAGATCCCGCTTTTAAATTTTGGCGCCTTCTTCGATCGATCGCTCCCCCGCCCATCCGCTGCTGCTCGCATGGGCGGGGTAGCGTAGCGAGTGAGCGGGCAGATGGGCGTGGGAGCAAGCTCGCCTTTCCAGCCCCACTTCCGGATAAGCCATGGGAAAGCCTCCGCCTCTCCGAAAAGAGCCACCTGTGTATGTGGCTCTCGGCGGGATCTGGAAGCGGCGCCTTTCCGGCCCAAAGCATCCCTCGTGCACTTCGGGGGCCGGCGGGCGAGGCGAGCGCAGCGGCCGGAGACTCCTCCGCGGGACCCCTTCTGGCTCCGTCTGCTTCCCAGCCTGTCCCGGCTCTCCTGACTCCCGGGGCCGCCACTTCTCCGAACTCACCCAGAGTAAGTGACAAGCGGGGTAGCGTAGCGAGTGAGTGGGTGGATGGTGGTGGGATCGCCGCCCGGGAACCGCCAGAAGCCTTCCTGCCCAACTCTCCCTGGACTTGTTTGAGATGAGCGCGGGGCGACTGACGGTAGTTATAATCTGGCCACCTTATGCTAGCAGCCTTACTAAGAGACGTCTGGCGGGGGAGAAATGCCGGCGCAACTGCAAGAAGTCCTGGGAGAAACAAAAGAACTAGCAGCCTTACTAAGAGACATCTGGCTGGGGAGAAATGCCGGCGCAACTGCAAGAAGTCCTGGGAGAAACAAAAGGATTAATGTTGAGTTTCTTCCTAGCCTGCGTTGAATCCACCACCTAACTGCGCTCGGCCCCTTCAAGGAGGCGGGCGGGTTGGAAACCCTTAGGCGGGGAAGGAGAAACGTCAGCAGAGGAATCCAGGTGTGGGAAAGCCACTCAACTTCCTGGGAGAGGCCCTGCAAATACTCACACCCTCCCTTCGCTGTTGCAAACCACCGATCCACGCCTCGTTTCAAGCCAAGGCTGCAAAGCAACCCGACACAGCCTCTTGGGCTTTCCCTGCAGTTCTGAATTGCAAGCAGGGGGTGAAAGCAGTTTTGTTTTTTGCTTTTAAACTAACTTTGCAATCTGAAGGCCGGTTTGCAATCTGCAAAAGGCCGGAGCAGGATTGCTCCAGGCGTTGCCTTGCTACGAGCTTCCTCCCTTTCTGCCTACCCGTCTTTGCAATATCATCCCAGGTGCGCGGCGGGGCGAAGTGCGGCTGTGTGTCACCCTTCCAGGATGAGTGGTTCGGGTTTCACCATCCCTTTAAAAGGGAACCTCCAGGGCGTGGGCTCCCGGGCTCAGGCGGCAGCTTGCCTAACCGTTTGCACCGAGCATGGGTGGGGATGGCTATCAGGGAAACTTTGTTTCACGATTCCTTGGAAATTTGTCCTTATTGGCAAAGAAAATGCTGAGAGATTCGCAAAAGTGTTCAACGTGCTCTGGCTTGTAGGCACTGTTCCCTCCCACTGTTTACTTGCCATGTGCAGCCGCGCACATGGCAAGTAAAGATTGCACAGCAGTTTCCCACTGCCGCACAGTGTCGTTTGCTGGACACGGACTGCAGTCTCTGTACTCTGCAGAATGGCCGTGGAATCATGAACGAAACCCCCTCCAGCTAAACAGGAGTCTTGACAACATTTTTTAAAAAATGTTTGGGCGGAATTGGTGAGATTTATTATGCAGCTGCACCTGGGTGGCACTTCCTGATTCTCTGCGCTTCGGATCTTTCAACAAAGCCTTTCCCCACCCTGCACTGGGGGACTCGCTTGAGTGCAAGCCAGCGCCCCAAACAGAGCTGGGTCCAGTTGTCTCCTCCCTGCCTTTTCTTCCCTTTTTATGCCCTGTCTCGGATGTGCAGGCGTGCATGCTGTGGACTCGCCCACTTAGACATCGAGGTTGCTGCGTGCTTAGCTGTGGCCATATCTCCTCTTGTTTTTTCCCCTCCCTCTTACATGTCTCCTTGATGCAGCGGGCTAACGCCGGCGAAAGAAGTGGGGTGGACTACATGGCACAACTGGGTAAATTATAAACCATAGATTTTAATCCTATTTAATTTTAAATGGTATCAAATTTAGCTATAAAGTGGCTTTACCTACTTTTTTTTCCTGGGCCTGCTAAATTCTGGTCCCTGGTGATACAATGAGTTAAATGCATTCTGGCCTGGATTTCCTATTGTGCAATTTGTGTCATGGACTTCATCATTTTAAATTCCATAAAATGCCAGTACACATCCTTTCTGCCAAGAGATCAGAAAAAACAATGCTCGAATCTTCTGATATTTAAATGATTTATAATGTTGTTTAGATATATAATTTGGATTACATTTGAAAACTATGCATTGATTAAATAATACGGAATACAATCCTGCGGCAGTTCTTCTTTCTTTTTTTGGTTTTAGAAAAGGATAATTCCCTTTTTAGCCAGGCTTTTTGAATTAGATTAACACCAGTTTTTAAGTAGATTTCAATTTTAAAAAAATCTGTTAGCTGCTTTGAATACCTTGAAGATGAAAAGATGGGGTA
Source organism: Thamnophis elegans (assembly GCF_009769535.1). NCBI lineage: Eukaryota > Metazoa > Chordata > Lepidosauria > Squamata > Natricidae > Thamnophis > Thamnophis elegans. The sequence continues at coordinate 49,620,398 of NC_045550.1, forward strand.
CAAAACTTAAATAATAAAAAAACGTACATTCATTTCGAAAAATAAATGCAATACTTGATTAATTTCATACCTTTATTTAAAATAGTTTTGGCATGGCATATGATTTTATTGACTCAGTTGGAAATGATGTGGATGTTGTAGCTGATTCTGAGGTATATATATTCTTAAGTAACATAACATATAGCATATAGTCCAAACTTGCTAGACTATTTAATTGATATTACTACTTTAAAGGGGAAGAGTTTCATGATAAATTATTTTATTACATTTATGTTGCATTTATATATTATATTTATTACATTTGTATTCCAAATTATATATTTGTATTGTTATTTTAGTGTTTATTGTCAATTTTGATAGATATTATATTGATATATCAATACTGATTTTAATCATACTAAATAACAATTACTGCTATTATTTATCAGCATTAAATATTTACAGTTTTTAATATTGAGTTAGTCATATTTTAGAATAATAGGATTATCTTTTAATAGGATAATTGGCAAAATCTAATTCAAATGTGATGGGTTGCAGAATGTGAGAGGACATGTTGCCTGCAAAATGCCAGGACCCAGGCTGTTGGTCCATGTCTCCCTCTAGCCAGTCTAAAAATATAAAAGCTGAGCAGAGAGCCTTTTTTTCCCAGTGTGAGCGGAAAAGTATAGTGTTTGAGTGGCACATTTTCATGCCTGGCATTCATCAGGCTGAAACCTAGCTAGCAATCGGCGCTTGACGCTTGGAATGTTGCGCAAATGTCCAGCAGACGTGACAGCAGTTCAAACTGTTGCTCTCTTAGGTGCTCAGGCATGAAACTGTGCAGCTCAAACACTGTACTTTTCTGCTCACACTGAAAAAAAATTAGAGGGAACATTGCTTGTAGGTGGTGCGCTCCTTTTATTAATTACACCGTCCAGACACTAGCAATAAGGGCTCCCTTGGCAGGTTTGGATTAAACTAAGCTAAACTGGATGACTCCTGGATAGACACCAAATGCAGGGCTATTTATTTCTTTATTGATTTTAGTTTGTCAAGCATGTATGAGAAAGCAAGTATAAGTATGGGTTTAGTGACTAAAGTTACAATGGCATTGAAAAAAGTGACTGATGACCATTTTTCACACTTAGCGACCGTTGCAGCATCCTCATGGTCATGCGATCAAAATTTTGATGTTTGGCAACAGATTCGTATTTATGATGGTTTCAGTGTCCTGGGGTCATATAATTGAACCAGATTCACTTATGTTACTAACTTATCAGCTGCAGTTATTCACTTAATAACTGTGGCAAGAAAGGTGGTATAATGGGCTTAGTGACCAAAGTTACAATGGCATTGAAAAAAGTGACTGATGACCATTTTTCACACTTAGCGACCATTTTCACTCTTAGCGACTGTTGCAGCATCCTCATGGTCACGTGATCAAAATTTTGATGTTTGGCAACAATTTATATTTGTAAATTGTAGTTATGTTGAAATAAAAAAATATTACAATACTATTTTTGCTTTGTATGAAAATTTTTGTTGCTCCGTATAAATTTTTTTAATCAAGTCCCCCCCCCCCCCCGTCAAAGGTGTCCCTCTTTACCAATCTGAAAATCTGGTCACCTTACTCAAGATACACAAAGAGAAAGTTATTATTCATCCTTTTTTTAAAAAAGTAGCCAAGGTTTCTCTGAAGTTTTTCAAAACAGTAAGGTATATGCTTAGTTTTATGAATTAAATTTATAGTCTGCCCTCTCTCCATCAACAGTAACTCTGGGCAGTTTGTATGCAAGTGTGGGATAATGGTTAAGATGTTGGCCTACAAAGCAGGAAACTGTGACTTCTATCACTTCTTCTGTGTCAAGTGATGAAGCCCCCACAACTTAGGGCAAATCACTTTCTTTCAGCCCCAAATTATGTTCTTCTCTTTCCTCCTCTGGACTGCTCCTTTCTTCCAAAACTATAAATCTCATGCACTGGCACTAACCAGGCCAAGGATTTCAGGGACTATCCTACAAACACATTACCCACTGCCCTTTGTGTGATCCTTCCTCTTCACAGGAAATATAGGGTTATTTTTTTATCCCTTCAAATAAGGTTTTTTTTGGGGGGGGGCAGACTCCTGGTGACTATGGACTAGAGACTGCAGTTTTCTTGCAAACAGTTTTTTGGAAATGATTTGCCCTCATTTTTTTCCTCTAAGGGCTGAGGGAGAGTAACTGACCCAAGGTCACCCAGATGGCTTGGTAGCAAAGGCAAGACTGGAACTCACAGTCTCATGATTTCTAACCTGACACTTTCACATTCTAACAAACTGGCCAACCAGAAGCACTCTGGGAGTTGTAGTGCATGAAAGAGATTGTCCTATAGGGTGGTGTGCTTCTCTCCCTCCCTTATACTACAAATCCTAGAGTGTCTAGTCTCTGAGGTTTCAAGCTACAGGCCTCAGAGGCCTGGAACTTCAGGAGTAGTCAGTCTGAGGGGGTAGAAAGAGGTGTGTGACCTACAACAACCTCAGGGTAGCAAAGGAAACTTCAGACACACTAGAAGCAGGGGTAGAGAATCCAAGGCAGGTAAAAGACAAGCTCGAAAGTAGCCAGCCCTCTGAAGAGAGGCAGGATCCACAACTAAAAGTTGAATGGCTAGGACTGGAGAGTTAGTTCTGACTGCGGCCACTAAAGTGAAGAAGCAGCTGCAAACAGCCAGGGTATTGTAGCCTCAAGAGGCAAGCAGTGTTCTTGCTAATTAGCAAGGCCTGAGAGCGGCCCTTCTCTTCACCCTCCAAGGGTATTTTTCTACCTTCCTGAGGATGTGGGTCTCAAAAGGAAGCCTTAGTACCAGAAATATTTTATGACCAAATGATAACTCTTGTGGGTATAATGGAGTTGCCTTAACAGCCCTGCTCAGATGTACAGAGCCTTAACCACATGAAAAGTTTTCCGCAGAGGTCTTACAAGTCAGACCTTGCCCCATCCCTCTGAGAGAAAGGGATAGATAAAGAATAAATGGGATGGTTTTAAAGGCCATTAGGACCATGTAGTAAAGGGATGGCATTTCCCTCCTGATCTGGAGGGAGCAAGTATAAAGATTATTTCTTCATTCCATTGGCAATTCCTGGCAACCAATGGTGTTGACAAGATAGAATGCAAAGGAAAATGATAAAGTAATAAAACACAATAAAATAAAGTACATATCTAGGAGCCAGAATACAAGCCATATACCACAACAAGCTCAACTACAATCCCTGGCCTGCATCTAGGAGAGGAGCCAGGAATTCAGCTTTCTGACGTCTACCAGATTTGGGGGCCAATCAAATGTTGAGGAAGCCTTTTCCATAGGGCAGAAAATGCATGTCAGGCATGTCTTCTGGGCCTATAATGCTTACTTGATATGACATGGAAAAGGCAAACTCTGTTACATCATATAGGATGAACAGAGATAATTGGAAACAAACTGTCCCACAAATATGGAGGTTCTGTGCGAGGAAGAGGAATAACAACTACACTCAGCAAATATTGATTATCTGTGTTTAGTGCAGTGTTTTTCAACCACTGTGCCGCGGCACACTAGTGTGCCGTGACATAGTGTAAGGTGTGCCGTGGGAAAACACCTGCCTATAGTCAATATAGGCACAGAGTTAAAATTTTTTAAAATTTTCTAATGGTGGTGTGCCTCGTGATTTTTTTCATGAAAAAAGTGTGCCTTTGCACAAAAAAGGTTGAAAAACACTGGTTTAGTGAATGTTGTGTACATATATACACAATTCAGTGCCCATGTGTGTTGAACTTCTTGTCATTATTTCTACAACAAAGCTTCCCTAACCTAGCTATTAATGGTACGAAGGCTCAACACTCTCTAAGATTTGTTCACCCTCTATGATCCCATGAAAGCCAGTTTGCTGTGGGCACCAGACTATTCTTGCCTGGGGCCCCAAGCCTTTAGCCCAAGTCACTCTATCTTACCCCCAGAAAGATGACAATGATAAATCAGTTCTGAAAAATTCTGCCAAGGAAACTGCAAGGACTAGTTCAGGCAGTTGTCAGTAGTCAGCATGAATTCAAAGACACTCCTTGTCTGCCAATATGCACAATCACTTTGATACTGCAGGTTTCTTTTTACATTAGTTAATGAGAAGATAAAAGTGTTGAGAAATCAACCAAATCCAGGAAAGCAAACTTTATTTTCCATTATGCAGACATAACACATAGATATAAAGCAAAAGTCACTTTAAGAATTAGATGTTAGGATTGTATGGCATGAGTCTCAGTGCTTTTTTAAAAAAATGTCTAAACTATAGATATGGGCCCACTTATGAATAATTAACTATCTTTATTAGTCATAATTAATCTTTTTGCCTTCATCTTTTGCCTTCTGTAGTTCTGCATATTTTCTTTGTTCTGCCGTGTCCACTCCTTTAAAAGATCAAGAATACAAGCATAGAAGGAAGCTTCAGTGATAAACTACTTCGGCCAACAAATACGTAAATACTATTTACATTTCCTTCCTTCTTTCCTTCCTAGCATGTATATTGGGGGAAATCAAATTTAATTGTGCATTAGCTGCTCTAATCCTGTGCCTCCACAAATAACTTGGTAGATATTATTTCAAAATACTATCAGATTGGATAGTATGTTGGATTCTGCCTATGAAGGCACTCATGCACACATGCCATGAAAGCATAGATGTCAGATTATTTTGGGACTGAAACAGTATAGAACAATTGTGACTCCTTTTCCCATTCAGGAATGTCTGAACGCCTCTTCAATTCTACCAAGTAGCAGATAGTTCTTTGGTGCCCTCTAGAGAATTTTTGTACTCAGTTGTGTCAGCCTCATATTATAATGAAACTATATTAAAAAAAAAAAAAAAAAAACAGGTGAAACCAGCATCTTACCTGTGGGAGAAAGGAGTGGAATATTTTGCTATCAGTTCTATATTTAATATGATTACAACAAGAGTCCTAACTATACTAAAAATACGTTATTGAGTCCTAACTATACTAAAAAAAATTCTACTGAAATCTATTCTATAAGGTAATGTTATAACTTTATTATTTCCAGAAAATAATCTGAATAAGGAATTGTACAACACAATAAAATTCTATTTTCTCTGGCTTTTCTTGAATCCTCAAAAGATTCACGATTCAAAAACCTTAGGGTTTTTTTAATGTACGAAAGAGTGTGCTATATTCCTGTTCATTGTTCCACCGCTTGATTGTTTCGTATTCTTCATACATTTCATCAAATTTACTTCAATAAATTCTTATCTGCCTAATTCTATGACATTTTTGCAAGAAATAAGCAACTAACTACAGATGAAGTAAAGTAATGCAATAGAGGAAGTCTTTCTTATAATGATTCCCATAGATCTTTGGCAATAAAGAGAATACTGTATCACATAAGATTTCCAGTGGTTGTTTATGAAAGCAAGCTATGCTTATTTTCTCCATTTAATTTTCTTTATATGTACCCAGATAAATTTGGATAGAACCACCTCCATGTTTAATTGCAATGTTTACAGCTTTCACAACCACAAGAAAGAGCAGTTTTGTTCATGTAATGTGTGATTTACAATAAAAATTCCCAGTATTAGAATTTGTGACCAATCAAATCAAATGACACACCCCAGTCCTGTTTAATGCCTTGCTAGCTGTTGATAACCTTTCAGCTGCAAGCAGACACTCAGGAAAAGAAAATATATCAAGTCTCTAATGGTCAGCATAGATTACATGGTTCAACTAGCTAGAAAGTTCTGTATGAAAATCAAGGCTAAATAGTTTTATGTGACAATTATGTCATTTGTGTGAAAATTGTATGACAATTACATTATGTTTAATGTAAAACAAGTCAGGAGAAGAGATAAACTACCAGCCGGATAAATACTTTTTAAAAATAATGTTATGAAGTTTCAGCAAAGGATAAATGACAAAAAGGCAGGATTAGGAAAAAGAAAGGTTAGAAAAACAAAGCCAGGTATGCAAAGACAAAAAGAAAAAAGAAAACATTAATCCGAAACAATTCTGAACCCCAAATCCCCAAAATTAAATTGTCATTTCTTTCAATTCTTAGCAAGAAGTCCAACAGTGGTTTCCAAATTGAAACAAAGGTAGACCAAATATTTTATTTAATTAGAGTGGTCAAGTTAGCCATTTCAACCAATTCCATTAACTTCACCATTCATTTTTCCATTGTAGTAATTTGTAAGTCCCTCCATTTTTGTCTTGCTTCTGTTGTCATATATAGAAACAAAGTCCCATATTTCCCTTTAATCTGTATATCCATCAAACATAAAAGGGAAACCTCTGGTTTCAGCTGCATATTTATCATAAGAATTTTCTGGATTAAGATACATATCTGATCCCAGTATTTCTTATCTTTGTTACATATCCACCAAAGTTAGTGAAAAAAACATCCATACAAATTTTGAACTATATACGACAGTGGTTTCTTTTTTATTATATTCCAATCTAGAATAACTGAAGTATAAGAGATCAGTTATACCTAAATTGTTTTCAACTTCCATCTGCAGCGTTTCCTTTCTTTTGCTTGATTATTCTGAAATGTCAAGCAACTTGCTTTTCATAGGTTTGTAAATTCAGGAGTTCTTCGTTTTTACTGTTAAAACGTGTCTTGTAAAAACTTCTAAAAGTCAAGTACTTTTTTGCCACTCTCCTACCACTAGATGGTGTTCAAGTGACTAACAAGTACTCTTGGAACAAAATTTGAATCGCACAAAAGTACATTAAAAATCCATTCCAAGCTCAAGAAAATAATAAAATCTATCACCAACTTTATCAGCTAAAAATATTCTGACATCTTTTTTTTTTTTTTTGCCTCTAACAACTTTTCCTGATTAGGGAACTAAGATGCTCTCCATGCATTCAGAAATCATCAGAAAGCTACTGGCATAAAATTTCCTAGCTCAATTGCTAATATTTGTCATGCCTCAGAAATGAGGCAGAGAAGCAAACACAACTTTATCTTTTCTAGGTAAGCTCCAATAAGAGCTAACTTGGGATGTGGAAATTTTTTCTCATCTTGAATGAAAACAGGAAAGACAGCAAGAGCTTTAGAAATGTTCTCAGAGTAAACCTGAATGGGAAAAAATAGGTGGAAAAAAAAACAAAGGAAAGGAGACTAGTGGAGTTATTGCTGATACAAAAACCATTTGCACTCCACTCCTACACCCAATTTATTTTCTTGGTGAAAGGAACGGTGCTTTTCTTTTGGGCCCTATTTGAGTTTTTGTCCTCCAGTTCACCTCCATTAATTACCTTATTGACCTCAAGGGACATTGGTAGGCCTATGATTGAGTATGTGTTGATTCTTAGCAACCCATTCATTGATTTTCTCCATGAGTTAGCCTATTCTTCCAGCAGTTATTTCAGGTAAGCAGGATTCTACTTTTATTTTGTGTTTGCAAAATCATGGAAGCATAGGACTGGAAGTCTATTGAGATTCTCAGTCATTGTCCCCAAAGTGCTTCTTCAAGAGGCAACTGGACTTTCTGGTTTTTCTTTGAAGAAGTTTTGCTTCTCATCCCAGAAGCTTTTTCAGCTCTGACTGGATGGTGGTGAACGGAAGGATTAAATTCCTTGCAAATAGCTGCTCATTTGCATTCTTTTAGAGAGAGTCATTAAGGCCACATGGAGATTTATCTGTGTCAGCACGATTACATGAGTGGTGCAAATGGTTTGGCACCTTCTTGTAACTGCTGTAATGTATTGTAGACTGGAGATAGATGATGCCGTATCTCTTCCCCTCTGTTGAGAGAGGGCTGTTCAATTTTGACATACGGGCCTCTTTCAAACAAGCATTCTTCTCTGTCCAAAAATGTGAACTTTGGTGTCTTCAAAAGAGTGGCCTTTGTCTTTTAAATGCAGATAGACTGCTGAATTTTGTCCTGATGGGTTTGTTCTCCTATGTTGTGCCATGCTTTTATGAAGTGATAGTTTTGTTTTCCTAATGTACAACTCTGCACATATCTCACTTCATTATATTGCATATATTATGTTGCTCAGTTTGGGTGTAGGTTTTTTAACCTTGGGATGGACAAGATTCTGCTTTAATGTATTCTTGGGCGTAAAGTGTGCATATGTATTGTATTAGCTGAAGATCCTCCTGAGATTTTCAGATATTCCTGCAATGTATGGAATGACAAAAATGTTTCATTTATTGTTCTCTTCTTTGTCTATTACGAAGAAGCTCCTGCTGGGTCTTTTTTGGAATTTGATGAAGGCCCACGGGATAAACACACGTTTTGAGGGCTTCCTTGATGTATTTTAGTTCTTTTTTCCCCCATCTTTGCTGGTAGGCAGGCCTTCAATTTGGTGGTGTAAGGTTCTGATAACTCCCATTTTGTGCTCCAGTGGATAGTGAGAATCAAAATGTAAATACTGATCTCTCTGTGTGTATGTAAACTTCAAGGTTAAGGCTTCAGTTTTTCTTAATGTGTACTGCACAGTCCAAGAAGACTATACTATTTTCCTTAATATCTTCCCATGTGAATTTGATGTCTCTGTCCACAAAGTTGATATATATGATGAAAGCTTCCAATTCCGATATTTGAGTCAAGATCATCATACAGTTTAGCCTCTAGACCCCTTATAATCTTAGTTGCTCTTCTCTGCATTCTTTTTAGGCCCTCAGCATCTAGGGACTCAGAGCTGATGCAATACTCAAAGCGTGCCTTCTCTGGTGCAGTATAGACCAGTATTATCACTTCTTGTGATTTTAATGCTGTCCCTCTATTGATGCAGCCTATGATTGCATTGGCTTTTTTGCAGCTGTAGCATGCTGCTGGCTCATATTCAAATGGTGGTTCACCAGAGGATACCTAAATCCCTCTTATAGGTACTATTGTTGAGGCAGGTACTGCCTATTCTGTATGTGTATCTGCCTAAGTGCAGGACCTTACTCTCATTACTGAATTGCATCTTGTTGGGTAGTGCCCATTGCTCAAGTATATCAACATCTTTCTGAATCTTGAGTCAGTCTTACAAACTGTTAGCAATATGTATATATTTTGCTTATCTATAATTCCGGTTATCAATTCCCTCCATAAGACTATGATTTCAAAAAAAATACAATGACAAAATACAGTGTATGAAACTAGCATGCAACAAAGCCTGACCTTGTTTGCTGAGTTGCTGTAAAAGTTTATGTTGACATAATTTTTTGCTGACTGAAGGACAGTAAGAAAGCAAATTGATGCAGTTGTTTTGATGGAGAGTCTAGGGTTATGTAGAATTGCTGAACTAAGCCATTAGTTAACCCACTAGCTTTGTTGCACTTCCCCTTCTCAACATCACCTCCTGGAGGAAAACCTGTTCTCGATCACAACACTACTGTTTTGATGGATACTGTTGTCAGGTGGCTAGACTCATGGCTCTCCTTTACTGAGGAGCCCCACCTCACCCTACTGAATGAATCAGCTGCCAAAGTTCATAGCACCCACCAATGGCAGAAGTTCCATTAAAGTGTTCATTTAACACCCCCCCCCCCAGTGGTGGGTTGCAGGCAGTACGCCTCAGTACGGGTGTACCGGAGCCAGCCCGCAGCATCGGATACCATTCCAGTACAGTGCTTCGGAGGGCCCACCCGCCTGCCTGAGCTCCTTACCTGTGTTTTAAGACTTCTGCACTTCCGTGCACGTGTATGGCCTGCACAATCCTCCACAGAGCAGCTGGAGCATTGCGGAGACACTAAGACACATGCACGTGCTGCGCGCATCCATGAGGATGCCGCCGGTTGGAACAGGATTTGAAACCCACCACTGCTCCCCACCCCATAGATCAGCTTTGGGCAACCACTTTTAACTGGTAGCGGGACGTGGCCCAGGGGTTGGAGAGCCCCCTAGGTAGAACATTTTGTAATAATTTGACAGGCTATAATAATAATCTGTATCACTGTGGCTGAAATTTCTCAAAACAGACTCAGGTATAAATATTAATTTTGCTACTGCTAGAACTTAATTATCCTAGAGAAAATGAATCTTGGGATAGTCTACCTAGCTATAATCCCTATTTCCTGATTTGCTTTGTCAAATCATAAGAATGCCTCTGCTTTGTCTGAGTTTCAGCTTCACTGCTTTCATTAGCAACATCACATGCTAGTTTAATATGTTGAATAGTTTCCTTGGATTGTGGAGGAAAACTAGGAATGAAAGGAGAGATACTTTCTATTGAACCTTTCAATTCTCCCAAACAAACTCTTCTTAGCTCTTTTCGTGCATGTTAAAAGATGTGAGGAACAAAACGAACTTTTAGGGAATATCACAAGTAGTCATAATATCAAGGACAAATTTCCAGAGATTACTTTCTGAAGCTACCATCCCAAGAATGGGAATGGTCACTGAAAAATTCCAGGAGATTCCCTTTTCTACCTTGTACAGCCACATATCCAAAATCCTTCTGCCCCATGATGCTATATATTTAAAACAGGATAGAATAGCTGGACAAGAATAGATTGCTCCAGGTTCTTCATCTTCAGGTCTAGTGTGATGCCAGGCTGTGAATCCAGGAAGACATGAGACTTTCCCTGTCTCATCTTTCCAATTCTCAGACAAGGTCAGCAGACTGAAGTCCTGGAGAGCTTTTTTTGCCATTTAACAACTTTCATTTCTCACTAACCTTTGCACAGGAAAGGCTGTTGGAAAAATCATTGTGGATACTTAAATGAGGACATAGTCTAGTAACAACAAGCAACAATTCTTCTTCCTGCAATAATTTGACCATTATACCTGCCCTTGCTCATTATTATGATAGCAAACATTTTCTCATTCCACCTGTCACTGTAATTTTTAAATATCTTTTCTACTATCAGACAATAAGCACTTCGGATTTGCTTTCTTTTAACAGAAATTAATTCCCAAGTTGCTTGTGTGGCATGGGATAAGCATCTCTTATTAAAATGTATTAGGAAATTATAAGCAGGCAAGGGCAAAATAATCCTAAAATATTTGGGAGAACCACAATGGAACTTATTCCAAGTACAGGAATTTAGAATTAAATATAAATGGGATGGGTCAGAATAAGATTATAGTATCAACATAATCTAATAAAACATGCTTTCATCACAGAAATGTTAATGCTGTGCTAATGAAATTTAATGTTAACATGCAAAGAAGATGAATCAGTGAAAGAATCAAGTTAACAAAAATGTGAGTTAGCACATTACCCAACCAAAATATTTCATTTTTTATTTTATTCTTTAATTATTTATTTATATGCAATCTTTACTATTTTTACAAATACAGTAAGTCAAGGTGGCAAACATACCCATGCTATAGTTTGGTATCATCAAGTTACAAAAATAGAGAAAATAAAAGATTTATAAATAAATGGTATTTTGGCTTGGTTGATTGTAGGGCTCGAAAGGTCTGCTTAGGACATTCCCTCCCATCTGTGCAGCATTCCATGGTAAACATCTGAGAAAGATATAATCTAGCCTCTGCTTGAGCATATCCAATAAAGGAAAGACCACCATCACTCTGCGTAATTGATTCCTATTGTTCATTCAGAATTTATATTTCTATATCAGGAGCATCATTTCATGTAACACACGTGAGGGAGAAGAGGGATTGATCTTCCTTCCTTTCATTTCTTTCTTTTGGATACTTCAAGGTTGTCTGGGAAAGAAATGCTGCCAGTTATTTCCCAGTCAACTTTTCTCAGAACTAGAATTCCTTCCTTCCTTCTTTCTTTCATAATATTTTTAATATAAATTATTGAAAATTAGAGATTGACCATTGTAATATTCTACATTCTCTCAGTTTGATAACCAGAACAATTTACATATGTGCATTCATTGAGTTTGAATTTAAAGCCACTGTGCATCCATATCTATTAGGGTCTTCAGCTTATAGCTTATACTTACGGTAACTACCCTGTGGTAAACTTATTATTGGGTAGTTTGTCAAATACTTTGCTAAAGTCAATGTATACATTTCTCACAAGCCATCAGTGACGTGCAGTGAGCTTCATGGCCGGTGAGGCAAGCGCGAAAGCCCCGCTGAATCCCCAGCGCCGTGTCCGCCATAGAGCAGGACCAGGACCTGCTCTATGGCGGATGGCACCGGGACTTTAAAGCCATGCCACTGGGCACCGACTGCTCCAGTGAGGCTTCTAGCTCCATCCTGGCGGGCGGAGAAGGCGAAGGAGGACAGGAGGCGAAGGGTTGGTGGGCGGGTTCAGCAGCAGGACTTTAAAGCCCTGCCGCTGGGGCCCTGCCGCCATGGAGGCTCAGCCACCCCTTGTCCCTCAGGCTGGCTCTGCTGGTGCAGCAGCGCTGCTGAGCCTGCCCGCCCGCCCATCGCCTCCAGTCCTCCCTCGCTCTCTCTGCCCGCTGGGATGGAGCACATCAAGCATGTCCCGCTGAATGGCCGGCCCAGAAGGCATGCCGGCACTTTAAATGCCACCATCCCGGCCATACAACGGGGCGGCGGCAGGCACTTTGAAGTGCCAGCGTGCCTCCCGGCCACAAACCAGGACATGTTTCACTCTATGGTGGGCCGAGGCTGCATGTCTTTAAAAAATAAAAATTAAAAATAAATGTGCCAGCCCACGCGCCAGCAGTGGCGGGTTAAAAACACACACACACACACACACAAACAATAAAAACAAATTACAATTACTTACATTACAAATAATTTTGAATTCCTCCCCCCTGCCCCCTCCCTCTGACCCACATACCTTCCAGCTGTGTCAAAAATGCAAGATTTGGTCTAGCCAGGCCAGGGCCAGGCAAGCTAGGATAGTTGCTGCTAGAGTCATCAGGAGGAGGCGAGAGAATCACGTGCCTCATTTGCATAAGGAATTTTTTGCCTTTTAACCCTTGGTTAACTCTGAGCAACGGTTAAAAGGCGAAAAATTCCTTATGCAAAGGAGGCCCATAGTTCTCTCGCCTCCCCCTACAGTTAGCACTAAGCAGACTCAGAGTCACTGTGACTTGGAGTCTGGCAGCAACTACCTTGGCCTTTTTAATTATTTTAAAAATTCTTTTCTTTTCCTCATGAGAGTGGTGAGGCCCCGCCTCCCCTGCCTCCCCTGACTGCACGTCCCTGCAAGCCAGTGAGGAAATTCTCTGATTAAAAATGAGTTATGTGTAAGATTTGGTCTTGATAAATCCAAGCTGAATTCTGGTAATTATTACATTAGTCTCAATCTTTATTAAAATGGATGCTATGGTAACATTATGGGCTAAAAATTGGTCCTATGAAGTTTATTATATGGCGTAATCATACCACTCTCAAAGACCCATAATAAAATTAATTGCTGACTAGGAAACATGGGTTTCCTATGGGGGACACCGGTATATTCTCATATATGTTACATGTTTCTCATCTCTAATTTTCCTGAATTTTCATCTAATATATTTTTTCTTTCATAAATATGTTGATTAAATCATTTTAAATGTCTTATTTATTTTTTTACTGTTAGGTTTACCATCTGGGCACTGCTAAGAAAATGATGGATCTCAAGCGAATGATCAACAATTTCCACTGGTTCTACTGGCAATTCCAACTGATTACAATGACACATATGATGGATTCCTTTGAATGGTGGCTTTTCCATAGCCTTTTGTTTTTTACAGTGATTCTGGTAGTATATATTTTTTATGTCATTGTGCCTATGCAATTCGACTTGGTTGTAGAGACTGTTTGTCATCTGTCTGGTTTACAGTGCAAAAGTAGCAGACCAGCCATCATCTGAATTTGCTACAATTCACAGGGACTGTGTGATTGTGTGGATATTTTTCTTCTGGCTTATATTGTTGAGTTTCTTTTCAAAGCAACTTTTGGAAGTTTTCTGGGATATACAAATTAAACTTTTTTGATCCATGAAAGGAGTCTTGGATAAAAAAAAATCACCATAATTGCATACAACAAGTGCCCAAACACCGCATCTCTGTATGTGACACATGTCATATAAACATCTTAATTTTTCCAAGGAAGGTTTTCTCTCACACATTTTTAGATTGTTTAGGAGCTTCATCAGATGTTCATTTCCTGTCAGAATATTATTTTTATATACTTGTTATTATTAGACTTTTATTACAATTCATTATGTAGAAATACTCTGTAACAAGCTGTAAAATAAAAATAAAATTGGAAAAGTAGGAAGGCCAATAAAGTAAGTTTTATCTATATATCATAAAATGTTTAAATGTTGTACTACTGAATGTAAACAAACCAGGATTAGGAATTAATAGTATGCCTACATTTTAAATGTTATCGTTCTTCTGAGTGAATCTATATAGTGAATCTATACATTGAAGCCTCAAAATAGCCTTGGTCAGCTTCAGGGTTGATATTAATATAGTTACATATATTATATGTACAGTTTAATTAGTTGTGCTTTGCAGGATATCAACGGCTCCCAACCTTTTTGGCACCAGGGACCGATTCCATGGAAAGAGGTTTTTCTGCAGACTACAGGGGGTGTGCTTTTGTGTGCTGTCTGCAACCTGTGAATGGGGCTTTGCTTGTTTTCACAGACCAGTTTCTGGCATGCTGCGGACAGCTGCTGGTCCGCAGACCAGCGTTTGGGGACCCCTGATGTACATGACATCAGCCTTGCAACAGGTTCACAAGAGCTGAATAGCACTGGAGAAATATTTCTTATTCATTTCTATTAGTTGCATACACTGCAATCACATATTATATTTATGTGTATACAAAAAACTGATATTTTCCAGGCGATCAGTAAAAATTTACAAAATATTGTATTTTATTAACCAAGTCCATGACTTTTAGAAAATCATGGAATGATGTTCCATCCCATTATTACTCCTATTATTAACTCTGACTTGTTTAGTTTTCTGATCTTCTCATGATGTCAAAGTTAACCTCATAAGAGTTTTTAACTTGCAATTATAAATCAAGTATTGACATGTTACAAGATTTATATCAAGACATTGCACTTTATCTGTCTTCCTCATCCTTGTTACATATGAGAAAGCTTGCAGTCCAGACTTGCATCTTGGAAGTGTACTATTTAGCATATTCTAGGGCCTATGGGCGTATACTGTCTTAATTCAATTTGCATTCAATCATCATTTCCAGCAATATTACATAGATTCAGGGCTTTGTATGACAAATTAAGTTCTTTACATAGCAAAAATATATTGGGCATCTTTGCACAAAATTATAAGGCAGAACTCATGTATTATGAATTATTTGTTGCTGTGTGCAAATGTTTGCTCTCCTACTTATCCCCAGCTGAAGTGACTAAGTTAATCCAGTAAAAATAACTTATTGTGTCATCCAAACTGGGAGTTCTGATTCTTCCTATCTTGAAGCAATCAAGGAAAGGCAAGTGAACAAACATTTGTAATTTTGCATCAGATGGACACATGGTTGAGAAGGTTAAAAACCTCAAAATAGAAATTCAATCAAAGGAAGCATAATAATTGTATGTATAAATTATGCATTTATTTTATACATCAAGCATACTCCTGTAAGTGAACCAAAGTATAGACAATACAAACATAAAAATGACACACACGCGCGCGCGCACACACACACACACACACACAACGATATTCAATTTTCACCAACATATCTTTTAAAAAATTGATTTTATTTCCCTCTTATAGAAATTTTTCTGGAGATTTTACATCTGTAGCTCATATGACAAGCGCACATTGAGCTCTAAGCCAAATTCAAATAAATACATGACTGACGATAATATATGAAGTGTCTTGGCTTTGCTATAGGAAATTTTTAATATATATGCAGTACTTGCCTTTGGGTTGTGTTTAGCATAACAAAAAGTCAAATTATTCTCATTAAGAAAAATTGGGAGAAAACAGAATCAATGTATTTTAATGATAACTTGTCTGCTGGTATCTATTTTCATAGACAAGGAGAATGGCTATAATTCAGAGTTAAAATATATATATATATAAATCCAGAATTAAGACTCTGCCACAAAACAGTGGGAAATATAATCTATTGAAGTTCTTGAGAACTACTGAGATAGACTTATTGATCTGATTTTGAAAAAGGTGCTGTGCATCACCCAATAAATGAGCAAATGGAATAATATACAGATCTGGCAAGTGCCTCATCTAAACAGTTCATTAGAATCCTCTAGAACAAGAGTCCCCAACCCCTGAACTGGAGCCTACTACTGGGCCTTGGCCTGTTTAGAACCGTACACAGCACAAGTGTGAATGGTGGGACAGCATGCATGTGCACAGCTTGAGTTGTGTGAGTGGCGGGTTGGCATGCGCAGGCCCATCATTTGTGTAGGCCAGTTCCCCTCTGCCCCCACAAGGCGGCACGCCCTAAAGGTTGGAAACCGCTGCTCTACAATTTTCAGAGATGACATACTAAGAAAGTTTCACACAAAGCACTGAAAGTTTCTCAAGCAACTATATAGAATAGTTATCCTGAAAAACTTGTCCATAAAGAAGATAAAATGAGACTAAATGATATTGATAATAAATTTATTTCTTAGTTCTTCCTTCAGTATCGAATGTGTAACCTTTTTTGTTCAGAATTATCAACGAAAGGAATTATCCAATATAATGTACATGAGAATATGTAATTTTGTTGCAAATTGTATGTGATTTTGTAGGACCAGAATGAGAATCAATAAAGGAGATGGAATGTGAATTGTTGACATACAGCTGGACTACTGACAAATATGTTTTGGACTGAAGGCTGATTTCCGTCCAATAAATCTTAATCAAAAATCAAGAATTGTTTCAAGTCTGGATGTTAATAAAATACTATGGTATTCATTTGAGTGAATAGTGCCAGGGATTCTTTTTAAAACACGTCCAATTGATTGACCCACACTCAAGAAAGACACAAAAGTACTGGATTCTGGATGGATGTTCCTTATCTCTCTATAAGGACTGAGGATAGGTTTTATTTTGTAAAAACAAACATAAAAGTGATAGGCAAGTACTTCCTATATTCTGTTCTGCTTCTGTTTCTCTATTAATTCTATTACTTTGACAATATAGTGTTACTTATTTCTGTATTACTTGATACTCTATTACAATGACCTATTATTGCTATTATTCTAGTGTAATATATTAGCATATATTATGCTCTATAGTCTATTCTATACTATTAGAAAATTGTACAACAATATATTTAATATAGTTTAGAAATTCCTGCACATGGATTAGACAACAAAAGAAAGTTTACAAAGTCATTCCACATGACTATAACCATTTTGCTTGTATCTTTACAATTTATATTGTTTTATTTGTTTCCTAGTAAAATTTGATTGCTTATTATTAACCTATGACTACCACTAGGTAGTCATAGGTTAACATTCTTGATGAATGTATTCTTATGTACACTGAGAGCATTTTTCTTATGTACACTGAGAGCATTTGCACCAAAGACAAATTCCTTGTGTGTTCAATAACACTTGGCCAATAAAGAATTCTATTTTATCAAAAGAGTAAAAGAATTGAAATGGAATGGACTGGTCACATAGCAAGAAGAAGAGACAGAAAGGTGGGCCAAGGCAGTCATAGAATGGATCCCACTTAATAAAAAGCATCCATAAAAGAGACCTAAAACAAAATGGATCGACGACATCAGAAGGACCCAATTGGCAAAATAAAGTTCCGAAACTTATTGGTTGGAAACCTGCGGAAGAGGCTTTTATCCTGCAGTGGACAGACAACGGCTTAAATGATAATAATAGTATTGAGTCTCATTCTTTTTAAAAAGATTTTATTGACCTATCTTTTCACCTTTCTCAGGCCATAATAATACTGTATCCATGGGAGTAAAATAAGAGTTGCATTGCAAGAAAGACTTCTCCTTAGATAAGTGTATTCTTAGAAAAGTTAGAAGCTCAAGGAAGGAAGGAAGGAAGGAAGGAAGGAAGGAAGGAAGGAAGGAAGGAAGGAAGGAAGGAAGGAAGGAAGGAAGGAAGGAATTAAGTAAGTTCCTTATATGAAATGATGCTGAGATGAGAAATGGGTGACTGGGTAAGTATTCAATTGGAGAGGTTGATTGTTATGTAGATAATATTCTGGAAGAAGGTGGTCTCTGCAGTGGTCCACCTAACAGCTTGCTGTTAATTCTCTTATAAAGTAAAGAACGATTTCATGAAATTACTTGTTGTTTCTTTGATCCCTGCACAGAAACAAGCTTGATAAGGAATAAAATTTCAGCACTAGCATGCATCAACATTTCTTTCCTAAGCCTCTTTTATCTTAAGTCCTTCCTCTCTCTTCTTTTTCTATTAATACCAGAGCTCTTGCACCTTTTTTTATGTTAGGTTTTGTCTTGCTGGGCCAGTATATTGCTTCTCCTTTCTTTTGAGACCCTCCACTCTTTCTGAAGACCTTTCTATTGTTTGACTGTTGTACTCTGTTTGCTAGTAGCTGCAGAACTCTAAAAGGCAGGTCCCTTCCTGTCTCCTCCCACACCTTTGTCAAGATTGTAGGTTTATTTGCAACTTTGCTCAGCTGATGTTGTGTCAGGGGAGGTTCATATGGGAGGGAAAGAAGGCAGCCTTGCTACCTGCTTTTTTTTTTTTTTCCAAGCAGCCTGTTCTTCCACAAATAAGAACAGGTTAGGCGAAGAGGGCATTTTTCACAGATGGCTCAGAAAGCCATGATGGGAACAGGATTGGCAAGGAAACTGTCAAATGGAAGAACCTGAAAGCAGTAAGTAAATCAACATTGCTCAAAGAGGTGTGACAAGGATATGGTGCCCAGTTTTCTGAGACACTAATGGCACACTTTCTCCCGTAATAAAATCGCTATTTTATCATG
Source organism: Thamnophis elegans (assembly GCF_009769535.1). Taxonomy (NCBI): domain Eukaryota; kingdom Metazoa; phylum Chordata; class Lepidosauria; order Squamata; family Natricidae; genus Thamnophis; species Thamnophis elegans. The sequence continues at coordinate 49,639,135 of NC_045550.1, forward strand.
GCATAGGATGAAATTAGACGTTCCACCGCAATATTTCATGACTAATTTTTTTTTCTGTAATTGCCAAACTCTGTCAATTAAACACCATTAACTCTTCCAAATATTATTTCTGCTCCTCCTTCCCAGTGTTTAGCAACCCATTACAAGGTTGCAACTTCATATTAGAGTTAGCAACTCCGGCTCTTGAGAGAAGAAATACATAAGAAATATTCTATGTCCAATGTTCTTCATATCACCTTTTTAAATGTTGCTTTTTTTTTAAAACTTCTAAAAGTACAGGGGAATCTCGTAGGAGGTCTATTTAAATCAAGATTAGAGAATTCTGTCATGGTAGCTTTAGTTTTGCTCAAATGTAGGATCCACCCAACAATTCAGTCAAGTTTGTTACTTAAATTAGGCAATGACAGGTTCCAGCAATCATTATATTAATGTTTCAAAATGAGAAATTGTCTAAGTAAATCATTTATTATTACAATCTGTTCAGAAAATGTGAAGTGACAGCTGCCAGTTCTCTAACTCGTGTTGGACTTCATACATTGAGTTTTTCCCAAGAACCTAGGATAGTGTATTGGATAAGATTAGCTTAGGTGTTGATGTAAGCACTGTCTTTTGCAATGGACTTCTGGGAATTTTGTCACTCTGCAGATTTTTTTAAAGTCCCATCCAAAGAGGTTTTTTTAAATGGCATTCAGAGTGCTGGTAATCATCGGGACCACAATATCCAGTTTATGTCATAATCTTTCAATTTCTGTTTCCAGATGTAGATCCTTGTGATTTTCTCCAATTTGTCGTCTTCTACGCCAAGAGTCCCCAAATCCCAGTCCATGGCCTGGTACTGGGCTGCAGCCTGTTCAGAATCTCTGCCAGTCTACAGAGCTGGAAATGGATGTTGCTGTTCTACCACATCAATTATCTCCTGGTTTTGCCATTTCAATTATACACAATTTCTTCTTTTCAACCACAAGGACTGTATATGTGGTGTGCAATAAGACTTTGCCATCAGACAAGATTTTATCAGACTTTATTCAGAAATCCTACAATATTTTGATGTGGTCATTTTCAGTTACAGGTTGTCCTCAATGTACGGCCACAATTGAGCCCGACATTTCTGTTGCTAACGTGAAACATTTGTTAAATGAGTTCACCTCATTTTGCCGCCTTTCTTGCCAGTATTGTAAAGTGAATCACTGTAGTTGTTAAATTAGTCAAATTGTTGTTAAGTGGATCTGGCTTCCCCATTGACTTTGCTTGTCAGAAGGTCACAAAAGGGAATCACTGTAACCGTCTGTCAGGCCTGCAGTTATATTCCTTTTAGGATCTTTGGCCTGCCACACTCTCTTTTATTTCACTGTGCTGTTTCATTAGTGTAGTAGTTGGGAGGGGGGAATAGAAAGGAGTAGAATTGTGGAATGTGTTGTTGTTATTCTTTTCTAGAAGCCCAAGGTCATCTTTAGTCTCCTCACCTATGCATCTGACCTGAACTAGATGGGTGGAAATGCCACCGTGGCTGAAGAAGATTGGACCATGTGATGGATTTATGGGTGTGGGGATAAGATCATGAACTTTCAACTGGGTGAAATCCCAGGAAGTTTTAGATTTGGGATTTTCCACAGATGTGCCAACATGGCTGTCTTATTAAATTGGAACTTTGATGAAAGTCTTGTCTTGGACTCTAATTTAATTCTGCATGATATTTGGAAAGCTGACACCGTCATAAATATGAGTCAGTTACCAAGCACCTGAATTTTAATCATATGACCATGGGGATGCTACAACAGTCGTAAGTGTGAAAACTGGTCATAAATTATTTTTTCAGTGCCATTGTAACTTTGAATGGTCACTAAATGAACTGTTGTAAATTGAGGACTATCTGTACTTTTTAAACTATATGTTCTTACCAATTTGTCATTACTGGTATATGATATTTTTATCGGCGTTCTAAGAAATAATTTTGATGACTTTGATGTTTGATTGAGTGGGGGCAAGTTGCGTATATGACCTACTAGTTCTTCTGTTTCTGTTTCTTTGCAAAATCTGTACTTTGAATCAAAATCTGTACTTTGAATCACTTGATGATTTTGCAGTGACAGGAGGCAAACAAATTTAATAAATACAAAATAAAATGATTTTTCAATTCTGTCCTTGATTACGATTGTTTGTACAATCAGCCAGATGTTTTGATTTGATTAGGCATTTTTATCGATTTGCCACCTACTGAATCCTTCCCAAGGACCTGAGATAGGCAGAAGTTATTGTTTGATGGTATTAAAGGTATGGTTGCAGGATGTTGGCTGACTCTTTTTTTTCCTTCTCCTTTTCCACCCTTTCTTAGAATTTCCTCCCTTTCAGAGGGAGAGGCTGCTTTAGCAAGTTATCGCCTCCTAAACTGTTTTTCTTTGCCACACAAGCTATGCTTTATTAAAAAATACTATCCACACATTAGCTCAGCTCTGTGATCTTTGTTGGGTAATTGGCAGTTTTGTCTATTGGCAGGTTTCCTATCTGAATTTGGTATGATCCTAATCAATTTCACCCTAAATAACTTCTTTTATTTCCTTGCCAGAAGAGAGGAGGATCTGCAAATGGCAGTTGCTAAGGCATTCCTTTCCATGTGTATTTCCCATTATGTGCTTGTTTACTCTCTTGTAATCTGTTTCTTTCCAATGATTGCAAATACAAACAATTTCCCATGTTGATTATCCCAAAATTGGGTGATTTGCTTTTCCTTCCCAGCTTCCTGGTGAATCGAGTTCCAGAACATGAACTTTCCCTGTTATTACGGCTCACCTAGATGTTTGGGGTCATATCTTCCTGAAATTGTAAGTATTTAGGGACATTTTTAAAAAAAAATAAAATTTTAAAAAGTTTTTTAAGTCCTGACATCTCTCTTGGTATTCTTCCATATCCATCCTGCAAATTCTAAATTAAGTTGATATGCAGATTAACCGAAACACAAGTCGAGTTGTCTTTTGCAGTTGACTGATGGTGATTTTGTCATTGCTTGAGGATGTTCAAGTAGTGCTCCAAATGTTTTAAGTTTGCACCCAAGGCACCTATTACAAGTTGTATTATCCTTGCTTTCTTTTGCCACAGTCGTTCTACTTACATTTTCAGATTCATCTTTTCTGTTCTGCTTCTCCAGCTACTGCAACATCCACTCTCTAGACTTTTTTTTGTCTTATTAGCAATTGTTAAAATCCAGGGGATTATGTGGCAGGTGCTTGTCTGTTAAATTCTAAAATCCCAGAGCACTTTAGCTTCTGTATGTTCTATTACTTAGTCTATTTTGTGGTCCAACCAGTTCCTGCTCGTTGTCTAGGTGCAATTGCACATCTTTTGTTTGTTTGTTAGCTTGCTTGTTTGTGGTTTTTTTTGTTTTGTTTTGGGGTTTTTATTTTGTTTGTTTGTTTGTTTGTTTGTTTTTTTGCTTAGGCAAGATGTCTGATGGTGATGGTAACGGTTCCACCACAAATGCGCGTACGACAAAAGCACGTGTGACTAAACCGCGGTGACAAAACCGCGCCGTCAAAACCGCGGAGACGAATGAGCGCTGAAGTGCACCAACAACAGTGCGCCGACAAAAGCGCGCTGTAACATAACCCTAAACCTAACCCTAACCCTAACCCTAAACCTAACCCTAAATCTAACCCTAAACCTTACCTTAACTTAAATCGTGCTTCTGTCGGCGCGCTGTTGTCGGCGCGCTGTTGTCAGCACGCTTTTGACATCGCAGTTTTAGCACCGCGGTTTTCTCGGCGCGCTTTTGACGTTCGCAGTTATGTCGTGCCACGGATGGTAACCACTACATGAAATAGCCTTGTTTTAATTCCCATAGATTTTGGTTGGAATCTATGCCATGAAAGCAATAAGTATGACCCATTTGATTCTGCTGTAACCATTTAGATATTTCCATCTGCAACTTTTTTCTGAGTCATTTGTTTATTTGCTTCCAATGGTCTGGCTCATGGCTAACAGGTGGATTCTAGACAAAGGAAGCTACATTTACACAAACCCTCTGGGGTGTTATTCAGAAATTATGACCTCCAGCTCTGCTGTTCCTCATCATATAAAATCTAGTATATAGCACCCTTGAACAAGTTGATAAATGCAAACCAAGTGCGGTACTTAAGGTGAAAGCTAGATAATGTTCTGTATAGGCTTACATCCTGTCTAGAAAGATCAGTTCATAATTTAGGATCGCATTGAAATCCCCAGCTATCTTTGGACCTGCAAATTTCAGTTCAAGTTTCAACTCAAGTTATGATGAGGAAACAATGACTAAAAAGTCATCTGCAACCTTTCCTGAGGTACTTATTCAAAGCAATAGTTATTCATATCCTGTCTTGACTGTTGCAATGGACTTTACAAGAGGCTGCCCCTTGAAAAATGTGAGGAAAGCGAGATTAGCCATTGTGAGGCCCAGTTTTTGCATGACACATATATGAAAGATCTAAATGTCTGTCAATGTCAGGCACCAGGAACCAGATAAGGCAGGATGAGCTGATCAGAGTGGTATCTTTATTGTTGCTTGCTTAGAGACAGGAATCTCACCAGACTACAGCACTCACTAAATACGGGGAAGTATAAAGGAGGATCTTTAAAGGAGCTGCTTCCTCCCTATAAGCAATTTAAGGCTGATCTCCCCACAGCTCAATGTCAGATTCCACCACAGCCAACTACTTACTTAGCATATGTAGCACAGGGCATGACTGTTAAAGCTGTAAGTGACTTAGCACAGTGGTTCTCCACTTTTTCTTCACACAGACCTCCTTTAAATACCTTTTATGGCCATGGATCTTGGCCATGGACCACCAAGTCTTAATTCAAGATTTAAATCATAACATTTCTTCAAGCTTTCGCAGACCACCTGTGACATTGTGGCCCCTTAGCAGTGCGTGGACCACAGGTTGAGGACCACTGACTTAGGTCATTACAGGTATAAAGACTTTCTAAAGAAAAAACATGATCATATTTGACTTCTTAAATCAGCAGCAGAAGTCCTCTTGGAAATTACCTTCCTGAACCCTGCACTTCACCACTGTATATTTTATTTCATTCAAGGAAGAGGGCAAAAAAATAATCTCTTATTTTACTCAAGGAAGAGGGCAAAAAAATAATCTCTAGTTAGCTCTATAGGGTGTACTAGATTAGGAAACCAATGCCATATATGTGTAAACAAACAAACAAACAATAAATAAATATTTCATTGGAATAGCTATAATAATAGAACCTTGCAAATCTGAGCACATTTCCCTCCTCCCAGATTTTATCTTCATGCCAGTTTGGGAGATGCCTTTCTGATGTTGGTTGCCTTAATACTGGATTTTCCCAGAGTGGAATGATTCCTTATGCTATCTACATTTCTCTCATCAATCTTTTAACTCTTAACTGAATTTATTTTAAAGCTATTTAATTTAAATTTACTTCCAATTTTAATATTTTTTTTAAATTTATTTTTGTCTTATGATTTGAAATTTGTAATGTTGAAAGGGCAGGCAGGCAGGCAGGATATCAACTCAGTCAATTACTTTGAGAAAGATGAATATGACAGAAGGCAACGAAAAGGTTCCTGCACAAACAGAACAGAAATTTGTAAAAGAGCCTTTTCCCAACAAAGAAACATGAACTAAAATTATTTTTATCCTGTCTTTATTATTTTGAAAAATAACTCAAGATGATGAATGTATCTAATACAATTGTGATGGTGCAGTGGTTAGAATGCAGTACTGCAGGGTATTTCTGCTGGCTGACAGCTGCCTGCAATTTGGCAGTTTAAATCTCATCAGGCTCAAGATTGACTCGGCCTTCCATCCTTCCAAGGTGGGTAAAATGAGGACCCAGATTGTTGGGGGCAATATGCTGACTCTGTAAACTGCTTAGAGAGGGCTATAAAGCACTATAAAGTGTGATTTGTAGTCTAAGTGCTATTGCTATTGCTAATAGTCCTTCCTAGAATGTACTGCCTCCTGTTTTCTAATCTGGTGCCTTAATCAGGAAACCAAACTGGCTCATAGATCTATACTGGCTATTAATGGCTCTTGTAGCATTATTTCACAGAAGAAAATACAGATCATTCCTATGATTGTAAGAGCAAATGATGCCGTAACTGACATGTTAAGATCTACCAGATTTTTCCTAACTTTGTTAACATTTGCTGCCACAAATTCCATCCAATTTTCCATATCTCTCTCTTGAAAAATGGGAAAGGGAATGGAGAGGTAGTATCCACAGAGTCTTCTCAGGATCTCCTTTGATGGTATGTTGGAAAATTTCAGCATGTTTGACATCTATGCTTAAAATTCATGTTGTAATTCTTGATACAGAGTACTATTCATTGAGTTAAATAGTCTCAACATAGTTAACCTTTTATGATTCATTCATCTTGTCCAAAATATGCTAAAAGTCAAGATTCCAGGAGCTGAGCTCAACATTTAGCGACTATATTCTTGACAATAATATAAAATTGGTTTGCTATTGTCTTTTTCCTGAATGTGAATGAATTAAGAGACTACGAGGAAATCCCACAGATAAATTCTACAGTGGGATTTCCTGGTAGTCTCTTAATCCACTTCTGAAGGAACTCATCAGATCCATGCTTGCTTCTGATTAATTCCCAAAGAAAGTTATGAGGTGAAATAACATGTTCTCTTTATTTAATTATTGAGATAAAACAATAATATATAGTGTAGATACTTTTATGTTGAATGGTTATTAGAAGATGGGGACTTTGAGTCCTTAGGCTCTGATATAGAACACCAACCCAAGATTTTTCCATCATTTTAAACTATTTTAACATACTCCTCCCCTGCCTTTTCAATCATGTATGACTCTTAGGAACTGCTTGGATACATCCCTGCAGTTTTTTCAGCAAGGATTTTTCAGAAATTGTTTGTCATTGTTTCCTTCTTTGGACTGGTAGAAAGTGACTGGCCCATGGTCACCCAGCTGGCTTTGTGTCCATGGTGGGACTAGAACTCACAGTCTTCCAGCCTTATGCCTTAATGACTACACCAAACTTCATATCTAATATGTAATTAGCTTTATTAGATATTTTCATATTTACTTTGTTTGTTATTATAAAGACAGGCAAATTTGTAACTACTTTTTGCTCTTGTCGATTTTCAAGTTCCTCCTACAGGAGATTTTCCACTTAGTAAGAGCACAGTAATATTATTGTGCAACTCACAATAAGTTTTTCATGCACTACTTAAACATCAATACATATTGCTGAAAGAGGAGATTGTTTTGTTAAACCAAGGGGATTTGATTCCCTCTCCCATCCATAATTAGGAACGGAATTATTTTAAAAAAGTGATGAAGTATTTATTATATTGCTCCTTACTAATCCTGGTCCTTAGCCTTTTCTATTTAGGTAACATAAATGAAGCAAAACAAGTTTATTTATAACCATGTATTTATGTGAAACTAAAGACTCTTTTTATTTTTGTAATGATAATATGACGTTTGGGACTCAAAACTTTAGTAGGAAGTCATCAAGCTTGGAATTATATGTAGGTCAACATTGCAATAATTAAATGGAAGTCTTCTTAACTGTGTGGCCTTTAGGTTGAAATGACTCATGCCTTCAACGTAAAACATATGTTTTAATGTAGTTCTATATACTGTAGTTCAGGGGTTGATTATATTAACTTCTTGCTAGCTAATCAGGTGGCAGGGATTTCAGACAATTTTATGGGTCAGAGAGATGATTAAACATGAACAACCTCTCCACGTAAGGTAATGTTGAGTCTTAACTAGACTTCTCTTATTCAATAGATTTTCTTTTCTTTCTTTCTCCTCTCCTCCATCCCCTTTCTCCTCCCTCTTTTAAATATACATACAAAATTCTGTTTTATTTAACTATGTTTTGTTATAATCGGCTGGAACACAATGTTCTTAATTCCAACAAAATTTAGCAGGGCTTCAGCCAATATTAGATGTAATATAATTTATCGTAGCCTTACATTCTTGTAGGATTTTAGAGATTCTAGTACTACTTAGTCCTGTTATAGTTTTTTGTCTTTATAGCATTTGGATTATTCATTGTAATATTTATTTGTAGCTTTACAGGATTCTGTAATTTGAATTCTCTGCAATTTTATCTTAAATATATTTTTACTTTATTTTATTATATGAATATAACTTTATATTTTTATGCTCAACTTATACTCCAGCATAATTGTCATGATGGTCTAGATTAAAATAAAGGCGATTTATTATTTCAGTGGGTTTAAGGGTTACACTGTGCTTTAAAAAAATACTCTGAAAGTATGTACGCCTACTACATCCTGAGTCAATTTCATTTTAGTTGAAAGATTTTTTTCCAAGTAGGGACTTGAAGGACTACAGCTTGTGAAACCATAAATATACTTAAAGATGATCCAGATCAGTAAATACTTTGTTGAGGTTCCTTATGCAAAGATGTAATCTGGATTTAACCAAACTTGAAGTGGGCGGGCAGCTAGGTGTGTAGAGCAGTTTTAAGCATCATACTCTTGAAAAAGTGTTAATGAGTATCATTCCTTGGTTTTCATTGGGTTGTCTTGCAGCAACAGACACCAGGCGGAATCTCTTGTCTGGATTCATAATAAGGTGAGTGCCCTTAAAATATTATTACTATAATGTTTTTTTTTAAAAAAAAACACAACTTCACAAAATGAGCATTGGAAAGTTTTCTCCCTTGTTGTTTGTATAAGAAAAATAGTGCATGTTCTGGAGCACTTGTTTCTTCCTCTTTAATTTTTCTTTTAAAGAAAAAATGCTTCTTTTTGTTAGTCTCTTGGCAAAGCAGATGTAATTTATGTGATATCACAATTTCATCCCCACCCCATCTTACATTATTAAAAATGGATGGTTTGTAAAGAAGTAAAGCATATTAGCAATTGAATGGAGAGGTCTGTGTCAGTCTCTTATCAGTATAAGCAAACAGAGACTTTTCTAAGTTTCCGTGCATCCTGCTCCCCTCTCACTTCAGTTTCAATTACAGCTTAGCCTGAGTTCTCTAATACAATTCAAAGTTCTGTCCTCTAATCACTGCTTGAATTTTGGGAGGGGAGTATTTTTACAGAGATAGTGCAGGCATTAGAGCATCAACCTCCTTGAGAATTCAAGATTTGCTTAAAATTTTGGGATGCTGAGTGTGTGGTTACTTTCATTACTTTATCTTTCTTTCTCCATATTTAATAATAATAACAACAGAGAAAATGATCTATACAAAATATAGACTCTGGAAATTCTATACAATTTGGAAAAGAATACATTTAAAATAGAGGAGCCATATTTTATTCAAGGCAGAGAGAGTGCTTTTTTCAGACTATTCAAACTTGATAAGTGCTCCAGGAGACAGAAATGATGCAGTGCAGGAAATTCTCTTTGGTAATATATTCTGTGGGCATCATTTTGGAAGAATATATTTCCAGGTAATGGAGTAGGGATAGTCAATTCTTTGCAATTGTATGTATAATGGATAACTATAGTTTTTTTTTTTAGAGACTCATTTTGGAAAGGAGATTTAAAGGAACAATTTTAAAAAACCAATGAACTTGGTTACAAGTAACATTTGCCAAATTTGATTGAAAGAATGTTAAAAATAATCAGACAAGCTTTGTTATGGAAATGGGACAAAATAGACATGCAAACTGTAAATAGAGTGAATCTTAAAATATTTTCTGCAAAGAAAAATGTTCTGTTACACTTTTTAGCACAAAACTTCATCTTTTTTCTACATTATATAAAATTGTTGGAGAGTCCATACATTTATTTATTGATTAAATTTATATACTGGCCATCTCACTATTGAGAGGCATGACCACTGTATAATTTAAGAAAATTAGGACCACTAATGTCTGTTCAATTTAAATTTAAACAATCATTTCCAATTTTTATTTGGCTGCATTAACAAAACTGTATCATCCAGATAATGGAAACAAAAATAAGCTATTCAATTCTTTAAAAGAATAGCTGCTTAATGCTTTTCAGTGGGAATAAATAATACAAGTATACCTTGCACTTATTCTTTAGTTATTTTTTTAGAAGGAAAACTTTGTTTCAAAATTGCAGCATTCAATGCTATAATCTGGTGTAATTTCAGGATTAGGCAAACATTTCTTACATTTAAACATGTCAACATTGTGAAATGATGTAGTTCAGTTTAGCAAGAGATTGAAGTTTCACAGGATAGGATTTTCATTATCTCTAGTATTAGATAGGCAAAGGTTCCCCCACACATACGTGCTAGTTGTTTCTAAGCCGAAGAGCCAGCACTGTCCGAAGACATCTCCGTGGTCATGTGGTCGACATGACTAAATGTCGAAGGTGCACGGAGCGCTGTTACCTTTCCATCAAAGTGGTCCCTATAGCAGTTTTTGAAGTGCTTTTGAACTGCTAGGTTGGCAGAAGCTGGGACAAGTAACAGGAGCTCACTCTGTTACGTGGTGCTAGGATTCGAACAGCTAAACTGCTGACCTTCTGATTGACAAGCTCAGCGTCTTAGCCACTGAACCACCGCGTCCCTATTATTAGTATTAGTATTAGATAGACCTATGCAAAAGTTTTTTCTGTATAGATCTATCTGACATGAAAAAACATATCAACAAATGTGCAAAATTTTTACTTAAATCTTGGCGGAACTACTTTCATTTGCATGTTTTGTAATTTAATGGATATGCAGCTCATTTTCCAAAAATAAGAGTTTTGTAAAAGCAATATCTAAGACAGATATTGTAAAAGCAATAAATGTCAATATGTGGACTGGTTAAAAATTATCTATAGGTTAAAACAAATATTTTAAAAAATCAAGAAGTCCAGAAAAGAAGAATATTTCAAAGAACCAGGGCAGTTATATTCCTCTTTCATGGCATATATCTGGCTAAATGTTACATAAATGAGTATAGAGTGTCTGTTCTATTTGAGCAATTACCATAACTGAGATAATGAATTTCATAGGTAGGAGGTACATGCAACCTCAAATTTATGTTTGGGGTAATAATCAGTAAAGAACTATTAAGAAAGAAAACTCACCACAAACTATTAAATATAGAATAACAGAGTTGGAAGTGACCTAGGAGGTCTTCTAGTCCAACCCCCTGCCTACGCAGAAAAGCCTACACCACTTCAATCAAATGGTTATCCAACATTTTCTTAAAAACTTCCAGTGTTGGAGCATTCACAACTTCTGGAGTTGTGAATTGTTGTTCCACTGATTAATTGTTAATTGTTGTTCCACTGATTAATTGTTCTAACTGTCAGGAAATTTCTCCTCAGTTTTAAGTTGCTTCTCTCCTTGATTGGTTCCCAACCATTGCTTCCTGTTCTACCCTGAGGTGCTTTGGAGAATAGTTTGACTCCCTTTTCTTTGTGGCAGTCCCTGAGATATTGAAACACTGCCATTATGTCCCCCCTGGTCCTTCTTTTCATTAAACTAGGCATACCCAGTTCCTGCAACTGTTCTTCATGTGTTTTAGCCTCCAGTCCCCTAACCATCTTTGTTGCTCTGACCTGCACTTTTTCTAGTCTCCACATCTTTTTTACATTGTGGCGACCAAAACTGAATGCAGTATTCCAAGGGTGGCCTTACCAAGGCATTATAAAGTGGTATTAACACTTTATGTGATCTTGATTCTATCCCTCTATTTATGCAACTGTGTTGGCTTTTTTGGCAGCTGCTGCACACTGCTGGCTCATATTTAAATGGTTGTCCACTAGGACACCAAGATCCCTCTCACAGTTACTACTATTCAGCAAGCTGTCACATATGCTGTACCTGTGCATTTCATTTTTCTTGCCTAAATGTAGAACCTTACTTTTTTCACCATTGAACTTCATTTTGTTAGAGATCCTTCTTTTTGTCAAGATCCTTCTGTAACTTAAGCCTATCTTCTGGAGTGTTGGTTTTTCCTGTCAGCTTGGTGTCATCTGCAAATTTGATGAGTTCCCCATTTATCCCCTTGTCTAAATCATTGATGAAGATGTTGAATAGTACTGGTACTCCACTGCATAGATGCAGTTTCATTGAGGACTACGCATTGAGTGCCGTTGGTCAGCCAGTTACCAATCCATCTGGTGGTGATGCTGTCTAACCCACATTTTTCTATTTGATCTAGTAATAGGTTATCATCTACTTTATCAAATGACTTACTGAATTCCAAGTAAATTATATCGGCAGCATTCCTCTGGTCCACTAATTTTGTCACTTTGTCAAAGAATGCACTAAAATTAGACTGGCATGATCTATTTTTGACAAACCCATGTTGGCTTTTGGTTATTTCTTTGTTTGCTTCTAGGTGTTTATTGATTTGTTGCTCATCATTTCCAGAATCTTCCCTGGTATTGAGGTCAGGCTGATAGTCTGTAGTTTTACTTGTGACTGTAATGTTGTATATATAAAATATTCATTTAGATGACAGGTAGTTCTTGACTTAGAACAGTAGGCTTAGTGACCGTTCAAAGTTACAACACTGAAAAAAGTGACTTACGGCCATTTTTCACACTTATGACTGTTGCAGCATCACCATGGTCATGTGATCAAAATTCAGACACCTGAAAACTGATTCATATTTATGACCGTGGTAGTGCCCTGGAGTCATTTGATCATGTTTTGCAACCTTCTGACAAGCAAAGTCAATGGGGAGGCCAGATTCACTTAACAATCATGTTACTAACTTGTGATTCATTTAAAAAATGTGGAAAAGGGTCATAAAATGGGGCAAAACTCACTTAACAACTGTCTTGCTTAGCAACATAAATTTTGGGGTCCATTCTTGTTGACAAAGAAATGGGCCATTGGGCCATAGTCTGCCTATTAGTGGAAAATTGCTGACTTTTCTGAATGGAAAAAAAGAATAGCAGAAGCTAGGAATAGCTGAGTACTTTTGAAAGACTAATTCTTTCAAAAAGACTAAAGAACCTGTATTTTGGCTGGTACTCTTTAGGAACATTACTAGTTCAGACTGCTGGAGCTGACTTTTGGGGGTAATTTATACATGGGGTATTTTTTTTTAAAAAATGGTTACACTTTGTGTTCCTATGTACTCTGATGTTGTAAAATGGGAATTAGTTTTCCCTTGTCTCAAAACATCTCATGTTTTAGAAGTTTCTGCCAAATAGTTCTTATACTTCAGAATCATTTCCCCTTTGAATAGTATTGAGTGAGATTATAATGTTTAAAAAGGCTCTTAAAACACTTGTTTTTTTCAGGTTTCAGGTTGATAAATTTGAAAGACCTTTTCAGTAGCAATATTTGGAAGATTTAAATTATGGCATGGGTTGGATTAAAGCTTTAAATTATTGAATAGCTTTATTGTTCAATATTGATTTATACTGTATTGTTAATTTTATTGTAGTTATATTAAAACAAAGAAACAAATAAAAATACTTAGCATAATTATGATACTATCAGTTCTTGTATATCACTAGCTAAGCTTCTCCATTGCTTCCTAGGACCGGAGACAATGACTAATCTCCAGGAAATCATCACTGGATACAGGTGATTATGAGTTTAATATTATAAATATACACATTAAGTATAATGAAGCAGTTACTTTAGATTGGGATGTGTAAGGGGTTATGAATTGAAGTAATTTCCTCATGTCATGATGTCATGTTAAACTGCTGCCCAGAGCAACATCACTATATACTGTACATATAAAGCAGCTATGTGGTATCTCTGTGTACTGGGATTTCTGTGGCACCTCATAATGCATTACTTGGAGGGGCTTTCAGAATGATGTTATTAATTAGGGAGCTAAATGCAGGAGGAATGGTAGCCAACTGCTGAGAAAAGGAGGGAGTGGTAAGAAGTTGTTTTTCAGATTGTGTTTCCATAACCCCCAGGAAACAGTCTTGTGCCAGACCTGTCTTTTTATGAGTACTCCATCACTCAACATAAATTCCTCTCTCTCTCCAGCAAGCTACTTTGAAGAAATAAGAATTTAAGATCAATAAGAATCAAACTTAATGGCAGCAAAAGCAAGCAATACTTAAATTAAGCCAAGACAAATCCATCACAAACTAACACTGATGCCTTCTATAATTGATGTTTATTTTGCTTATATATTGATACCTCCTAAGGAATTTCTAGCAATACAATGCCTAAATTTCCCAGCCTTTATGGCCAACATTGTGAAAGCTGACATTCTAACATCTCTAGAATGCTAAGTTGGCAAAGGATAACTGAGCCTTTAAAATAGCACTGGATGTATATAAGCATCAATCAGGTGCTTATAAACTACTAAATACATAGAATTGATGGTTATTACTGCTAAATGTTCTTCATGTTATCTTGTGAATCTTATCTCAGAAGTAGCATTGGAAAAGGAAGATGCCTTACCCCCTTCTTATGTTTCTGTTGCCATCAGCAATGAGAAGATAGCAATCAATTTTCTACTGTTCAACTAGACTTTAGAACAAAGTTGAATGGTTTCCCAAAATTTATGGATTGCAGAAAGTGCAGTCTACAACCATGAACACCTATCTCATAGGATAAAACATACACAAACAACTTATAAACTGAAGGTCAATTATGGTCAATTATTCTCATCCTTTGCTTTCTTCATAGACCATGCAGTCTTCTCAACTGTATGGCTAAGCCAAAAGGGAAATGGTGATATACAAGTCAAAGAGATAGCAAGGAAATGTACTGTCAACAAAAAATATTGTTGACAAATGAAATTGTTATACGATCAGCATAGTTATGTTTCAGTGAATCTTCTTCAGCTAAACTTCAGAAGATATTTTTGTTGAATTGTTTTTATGAATTCAGTGGAAATGAATAATCCTGCAGAATCTTCTATGATTTCCTCTATTCACAATTTTTACTATCTGCCTTGATTCTAATAGGACAACTTTCCAGAAGCAACGATTCATGGCAGCAGCAGCTATGAAGAGAATGAAGAATTATTTCTACTGGCTTTATTTTCAATATTTGATGATTACCTGTGGCAATGACTTTGAAAAGTGGGAACAAATAGTGATCCACATTTTTACTACAACTACTTTTACCATGCTGGCATACACGGCTTATGTGTTCATTCCTATTCATCTGCACCTGGCGTATCAGTTTCTACAATTTTTAATCAGATAGCAAAGGAGGACATTGAACTATATCTATTGAAACCAAGCCTGTGTGCTTTTGTATATTTTGGCTTCATCTGTGTAAATAGAAAATTTAAAAACATTTAATATCTTTCTTTCCTAAATCATTACATCTATTGATACTCTTCAGATGTGTTAACTTGGGGGAGTTGCTAAAGGTTTGGATACTTTTCACAATGTATTTTACCACATTTAAAATTTTTTATTTTGTTATCAGACAATGAAATGAAGTGAAACTAACAGTGGGTAGAGATATTGAGAGAGAAGAATGAGTATCAAATATGTATACAAGCTGATAAACAAAAAATAATGGGACAGTGAGTTTCAGTCTGATATTAAAAGATGTAATTTAAGCCTAAACTAAAGCCTTTTGAACATGCCGTAAAATGTGTTAAGAGGAATTTTTATGTAGCACTTTGTTTCACTGCTATTATTTAGAAATCTGTCTTGGGAAAAAAAAATACCAATTGGTGCTGATATTGTAACAGCAACGTTGTATAACAATCCAGCAGATTGGAACTATGACTCGGAGTGTAAAAAGGTCTGCCCTTAATTGTGACACAGGTATTATTTGATAATACAGTATAAAATATGTATTTCATTGTCTGTCAAATGATTGGTATATGATCTATTTAAGCTTTACCAAATGGCCCGATTTAAACACTAGAGATGTGCATTTGGTAAATTAGTTCCTGATTTTAATACTTACTGGAACATATGTAAGATGGCAAATTTCAAAAGGCAATCATGAATGTAGCTAAATTAATGTAATAGGCTTTCAATAGAGTTTAACTGAAGTGGATGGCAATGATCTTCATATGGGTCATGGATTAGGTCATGTTTAGTGGTATTGTTGATAAATATCGTTGTCTTCTGAAGTTGACTCCAACCAGTGGAACTAAATATTAGAATAATGTGCTGAACATCCCTACCCATGCTGAGACAAGTACAGTCAACTGGCCTGTAGGAGAAGAATGAGCCCTTCTGTTGATTAGTTTGGACTGGTGCTATGCAGTTCTTCTGCCCTGGGCTCCAGGCCATTCTTTGCTACGGGTGGCCATATGAAGTCACTGAACAATTTATGGAATGAAGGATATGCATGGTAAACAGGTGATTTTCCTACTTTATCTTGTAGCCCTGACCACCAATCTGAAGGTCTATGGGATGAGGAGTTGCATAATAAAGCAGGAGAGAATGAATTTTATGTCAAACTTTTTCTGTCAAATGAGAAACATAGAAAGTATTACAAGGGGGCAGTGGGGAAAGCCCATAGATTTCTTCATTGTTGCTCTAATTTCTTTAAAAAAACCCAATTTTTATTTGTTTTTAAACAAGGACAAACAAACATAAAAATAAAAAAACCCATCTTCCATTACAAATTGTAGAAAGTGTGTCAGTTGGCTGCAGTATTTCCATGCATCTCTTCCATAGTCACCACCTGCTTTTCATATCAAATTGCATATTTTAAAATTCATCTATATTCATGTATATCACAATTATTATAGCTCAACCTTAATCTGACTATAATTGTTTTACATCCTTTTATATATAATATTCAAAATCTAGAATAGGATTATGATAACATTCCATTAAATCATCCTAAAATCATCCAATCATAATACATCTTTATAACATATTCTAGATAAAGCTTTTAAATCTCCTCTCATAATCTCCATATATTGTTTATATAAAATTTCACATTATCAAACTAATATATATATGTATTGTTATCATTAATCATTATTTAACTATAGCTATTGTCGCTTCATTTTATACATACTACTAGTAAACTAAATTTAGCTTAATTTTTATTATATATTTTCATTGCATCAACCTGTATCCCTCCAGCAATAGTACAGTCTTATATCTCTTGCCATTTGTAGCATTAATGTTCTAGTTACTTTCTTAATAAATCTTGTATAAACCTCCCTTGGCAACAAGCTGTTCCTTTCATATCTCACAAAAGCTTGAAACCCAATATCTGCTCTTTCCATCAGCTTATCTTTGGTTATTACTAGTGCTTCTATTAAGATTTCTCTCCTTATCTCCGTCAATTTTTCTTTTTTATTCTTCTATGCTTTGAAGTCTGGGGTAGAGTTCCAATCCATCCATCTTCCCTTTTCATATTCTGCTCTTGCAATTACCAACCACACTCATTTTGTTGTCAGTACCCAGTTTTCTTATCTCTTTGCTCATTTTTTTCTTCCATCTTTTGAACTCTGTCCTCCACTTTCTTCATTTGGTAAACATCCTGAGTTTCGCCATCAGATTTTTCTGTTTTGTATTCCATATTCTCCAAACTCTTTTCAATTCTGTCACAACTAACAGATTTTGAATTTCAAACATAATCATTTGCAATGTTACAGTTTCTTTTTCTTGCTGGGCCAATTTTGCAGATACTGCCACTATAGGGTTCAAGGCTATTTTAATAAACTTCAAACAGGTTCATTTATTATCTTTCAAGTCAAAATGTTGTCTTTTCTCCAATAGCTAATGATAGAACTTTCAAAAGGCACCTGTATAAACAACTTATGCATTTCCTACTATCACTGTCAGTAACAATCGGTAAGAAACTTGAATCTCAAGTGATCAAAGAGAAAGAAGAAAAAACAATGTATCCAGCCTCAAGCCTCTAAGTGGCAGTGTAACTGCTTTTCCTCCTGTTGTTACAACCCTCTTTATAATCTTTCTTATTTTCTTCTTTATATTCCAAGCTTAAGAAAGAAAAAAAAAACCTTAAATAGAGATCAAAAACAATCCAATCAATCAAAACAAGCATTATAAAAAGGAGAATTTTAATCCATAGGTATAAGCAAAAGTGAAAAAAGAAGAAAAAAAATAATCCATTTAGTTTAAAAAATAGAGAGCCCCGTGGGAAAAAAAAAGAAATTAAACTAGATAACACACTAAGTTCAATGCAGATCAATCACGCCATCTACAGTCTTTTGTCTTCAATCTTAATTTAAATTTTTTTCTTGGGTAGTCTCTTCCTTTAATAATAAAATTTCCTCACCAATTCGACACACTTTCTCTTTCCGCTTTCTTCCTGTTCCGGAGCTGTCCCAACTTCAGCAGCTTCATTAGCTGAGTTTCTGTTGCCGGAAAAAAAGACTATTCCTGGATCTTTCAGGGACTTTGCGGTGTCCCTGAGATCAGCAGGAGGTGACCTTTTCAATCACTGTCTCTGTGGGACAGTTTAGGTCCGAATGGACCTTCCAGTGGCAGGAATTCGACTGCAATCTTGGAGCACCAAGATTGCATGTCATGTCGTTGTGATGTCAGCTCTCTTCTCCTTTGCTCTAATTTCTTGATGTTATTGTTGCCCGAGTTTGACTTCCTTTCCCATGGATCGAAAAACTTGAGAAAATACTAGATAATATTTGAAGTTACATAATCTTAAACCACAAAGGAATAGAATGTGTACTGTGAACCACCCAGAACAGGTTTGAAAACGGGCAGTGCCTACCTTGAATTAATTTTCAAACCTGAAAATTTTGTTTCTCATATTGCAATACTAATGCTCTCCTAATATCATAATAATAGTATCAGAAACAAAACATTTATCTCATTAATGTTTAATCTTTACCAAGAGTTAAAGAGTACATGTTAGCACTTGAAAGTTTTAGTTTACCAATGTGCTTGGCTGGTAGCTACTGTGTTTAATTATCCTATGACCCTTGAGTAGTACACAGCTGATACTACTTGTCTCCTGTGCTAACACACAATAGCAGTTCTAAGAGAATGTATCTAAACATGTCAAGACTGAAACAAATATTGTAATTTCTAAAAATCATATCTATGCATTGAGCATAATTAGAATAGAATCTCTTAGCACTATACTACTTCAGCAGAAAGGAGGGAGGCTGAAAGTATTTGCAAATTTAAATTTCAATATCAGGAAAGTTTTTTTAAAAAAAAATATATATATTATGAAGACGGGATGTGCTTTAAAAGGACTAAAATAGGACATATCCTAAGAGAGATGTTTTTGTATTTTCCCCTGTAGCCTGCCTAATGGTTTTGCTCTGCAATAACATATAATCCCTGACAATAGGAAAAAATTCTGCAGCATCAGAAAAACACACATACACTGACTGATACTAAATGGAAAGCTATCTCACTGCACTGTTAAGTCATTATTTTGAGTTTCTGTTAAATAACGAAGAATAGCAAACTAAATGTAAAAAATAGGAATATACATTTCTTCTCACATATAACAAAAATAATAGGAAGAATATTAAAAATGCAACTTTTAATGTGTTTTAAACATTAGGGGGAAAGAAAAAAATGTCAAGTATTTCCATTGCTGTTATTAAAATGTGTCAAAACTATCACTCCAAAATGTATCATGGCTATCAGTGGGTGGCTTTTTGGTTGATGAATTTTCTGTATTTATTTATGTTTTCTATTTTTGTTTACTTTAACCCTCAGGGAGACACAAAATCAAAGCAAATAAATCCCATTCTATAGTCACTAGAAACCCTGCTGATTTCACATTTAATCTGCAATTTTTATAGGAATTGTCTGTTTATTTCCCGTCATAACAGAGCAAAAGATTTAATTAGCTGGCCTACTACAAATGTTATGCACTGCGGATATAACCATAAATTATGAGTCATATGTAGGCTGTTTTTGCAGAATATATAAATATAATTTAATGAGTATTCTCATTGAATTACTGCAACTGTTATTGTTCACACAACATAACTAAAAGCACATACTAGCCAGTCACATTTTCATCAAATGTTTGTGTGAATGTGACAGATAATCCCCATGTAGTGAAGACAATCGGGAATGGCAATGCGATTGGTAGATGTTTCAGTCACTAAATTTAAAATGCAATTTTACCTTTTTTTTTTTTTGCAAGTCAACAATCTAATCTTAGGAACATATAGCTGAAATTAATTATGCTTCAGTGCTAAGAATGTTTTCATGAACACCTTATAGAGACTTCGATGAAAATAAAATGGATCATGCGGCATTGATGCAGAACAAATATATTAAGTGTACAAGATATGAGATGAAGTTGAAATATAGTATCAGCAATGAATAGTTCAAGCTTGAGAGATATTTTAATGAAGGTAGTCATTACCAAAACAGTGAAACAGCATTTACAAATTCATTGTAAAAATAGCAGTGTAATTTCTAAAGCTTCTTTGATGGAACATCCGCTCTACATGTAACATTTAGAGTGAAATCTTATGGAGATGTAAATACTATCCCTCCAAACATCATATGGATTCAGAAATGCATTTTTTTAAACTACAAAAACTTTCAGTAATGATACCATTTCTATTTAATTACTCTAAAATGAGGTATTATATACCAATCTTTTATGAAATCATTTTATGGCATGTTGTCCTTATTTAGGGAAATTGTTCATTTTTTAATCATTGTAAAGCTATTTGATACTGCCTCAACTCAACTCAAGGGAGAGATCTTGAAATTCAATAGGAAAAAAAAAAATTGTGCAGACTCCTTATGTTAGCTTCCCCAAACTTTGCCACACTTGTAAAATAATTGATTTGGCAAGGACAAAACTCCTAGATTTCCTCATTGTGCTTTCATAAACACATGTGTCACACTTTCTTACATGTCTAGTTTTAGACAAGTACTTATGAAATATCATTGCATAATTAAATGGTATCTGTAATCATGAATTATCATTCTAAAAACTGTGCCTGGGCATCTATAATCAACTTATGGAAATAAGAAAAGAAAGACTTCCTTGGTGTTCTTTAAAGATCAGATAATGACATATTAAGAAAGCCGAAACAAAAGCAGTTAGCATACCATAGAAATGGTGTCAGCTTAATACAGCATATTTTAAAGAAATGCTTTTATGTGGTTTGTGTGTCTACTTCTCACTTTTATCAATGAGAGTATGTTGTGCAAATAAGTTTTTTTCAAAGAAAGTATTTTTCAGACCTGTAATACAGATACTCCTTTTTACCTCATGAACATATTTCTAACCTCAACAGAAGACTGAAGAATCATGTCCTATTGGAGAAGTTAAACAGAGTTTATTCTAGCCTGATCATTCTCTACCTGTCTGGATTTCAATCACCATTATTCTGAAAGAACTGAAGGACACAAATATAGTTTTAAATATTTGGAATATTAGCTGGTATGCTTAATTGTGGGGTTCATGTATTACACTATCATCCTAATCCTAATCATAGTTTATTAATTCACATACAGTCCTAAACCAAAAAATAGTTTATAAATTACAATAGCTGGAGAAGAAGAGAAATGTCATTTTATGGAGCATGATGTTGTAATGCAAATGATATTAGATAAATTATATTATAATAATATGTGTCTTTGCATTATCTGCATAATTTCATGACTCGCATGATATTTTGACACTTAAAGTCATAAAGTATACTAAACTTTGAAATCTTTAAAGATCTTTAAATTGTTTTCAAATAATATGAATAATCTTGATTCAAATTGTTCACTTCCTAATTTGAACAAATCAGACTTCATATATTTGTCAGCTGTAAACTATGTATTTAAAATACTAGTTTGAGGTTTAATACTTGTCAACACCAACAGCCCCAAAGTACTGAGAACAGATATTGAAATTATTGAAATAATTGGAAATATACCAATTTGATATACATATGTATATATTTAAAACTTTAAAATCTATCATTTTTTCCTTTTCTATTAACCATTATAATTATACCTTTTGGGAGCATTTATTTTTTAATCTCTTCCAAATCTTATCAATATTATTTCTTTTTCAGATCAAGAATGCCTATAACAGATTTCTTAGGGACTTTTTCTCAAGGACGAATAAAATTAAATTAACAAGACTTCCTAACTTATGCCATCAGCATATCGGCACCTTCTCCCCCTGTAGCATCTTCAGATATCTGAAGGTCTTCAAGCATTTCAGTGAGACTGATTTGGGGAATGTTCTCATCATCTGTGTCACTCTCCACTGGTATCACTGGATCTACAATATGAGAACATAGCACATAATCTACAAAGAAATTATTACAAGATCAAACACCACGGCTGTCTGCATGGTATAGAATGTTACAATCTTAAAAAATTGGTAACTTGTAAACATATAAATGTTTAAGCTATGAAGAGAACAGACACCCATAAAATAAACTAGCCAATGGTAAATTCTCACAGTCTTGTTGCCAATTTTTTATAAAACAAAGGACATCATCTTAGAAATGGATATGTGGGTAAAGATGTGTGTTTGTAATTTGTTCTTTGTGGACGTCCATGTCCAGAGAAACCTATGAGCCAATGTATCCTTATTGCTGTTATAATCTATTGAGTTAATCCTAGCATCCACTGACCGCAGAGACAAGCATTTGAAGGTTTTTTGGCCATACTTTCAGAAGTGACTCCTAGTTTCTTCTTGCTAGGGCTGAGTGACAGTCCAAAGTCAACCAGCTGGCTTTCATGCCTAAGACTGACTAGAACTCTCATTATTCCAGCTTCTAATAATCTCTTTAACTATGCCAAATTAATTATCTTAATCCTCAGATAGTTTTAAAAATGTTGGCAGATCGAATAGATAAGGAAATCACTAATAATCAAACATGTCTTAACAATAAAGCTAATTTAAGAAAAAAATATGACCCCATGAATTGCAGAGTCTATAGATGCAATATTCCCTAATGTTGCAGGATTCAAGAAGAATGAAATGAATGTGGGAAACTTACTTTTATAAATATTGACATTTTTTCTAATTGTTTCATCTTCTTCTAGATCTTCTAGGAAGTCTTGGTATTGTCTGTAAAAATATCACATTGGAAATAAAGCCAACTTTTTTTTCCATCCAGAACTATACACATTCTAGATTACTTACGTGCACATGCAAATAACATGAAGAAAACCAAATATTTGGCTCAAAGGTATGCCTTATAACTGTTACAAACATTAAATTCCTGCTCCATATGAACCTATTCTGTGTATATGATGTTCAGAGAAAAATCACTTTCCAAATTGTACAGAACAACCAAATACAATGCTGGTGATCTTCAGTGTTTAATTTAGTATATAAATTGGGTTTATATACATGTTGGTTTACACTATACTTAGCAACAACTTGTTTCAATGGTGACTTCATACTTAATACAATTGGCTAATGATAACTGGTGAATTAGGAATGGGGACTTGAAAAATGTACTGCTGCACATGAAGCTATATCTCTGTGTGGCTGTTCTGAAAACTTTTCATAGCTCTCTATGATTATAGGCATAGAAACATTTCCTTTGGTGACAGTAATCAAGCGAAGAGGTTACAACACAAGCAAATAAATAAGACAGCAAGAGAAACCCCTAAAAACAGCTGTACCAATCTTCAAAAGGATTAGAGTTGCTTTAATACACTCAGGAGTGCTTTGTGTCAATGCTTTGCAAAGGGCTTTGGTTCTGCCAATGTGCTTTGCAAGGTGCTCTTTTCAAAAAATTTGCATAGCCTTACTGGCTAGATCAATTTATTTCTGAATAAAAATAATTGAGATTGTATAATAAGTCAAGCAAAACCAGGCAACGTAAATTATGATCAGGCCAATGTGCAAATTCAATCAAAATGGACATCAAGAGATAGGTGAATAAGCTCTTTCCTCACATTTGTGTTTTTCTGCTCAAATTTTGGGGGAAAACACAGAGCACAATTTAAGATTCCTAGATTTTCCCATTTTATGCAATTGTAGCTCAAATACATTAACTCCAATTTTTATATTTGCTAAACTTTGTGAGACTTCATTTATAAATGCATATGTCATGTAGATAGTTTTCACACGGATCTTCTGCAAGCAATGTAAACGAGCACAAGTAGGCAGATTAAGCTGGTAGAAAAAAAGATAAGATAAAGCATAAAAAAGGAGGTTAAAACAATTCATAACCTTTCATCATCGGTATCCATGTTATCTCGGTCTCTTTGTAATTCTTTCAGTTTCCAATTTCTGCGACGTTGACGCTTGGTGCGATCGTAACTTTTTTTAATCAAAACCTATGAATGGTGCAGGGGAAAAAACAAGTCTAGATCAATACAGTCTAAAGAAAAATATTGAGATTTCCTGAAAATCCATGCTTTTTATTAAATAGAACATTTGTAAATAATTTGACTAAAACTATTATTAGAACTGACATTTTGGTTCTTTACAGTGCAAAATGCAAAGCCAATATATTGTTTATTGAAAGCATTTTTAATTTTTACCTTTCAGATCAAAATAATAATAAACCCTACTACAGCAGTTTCCAAAGAATAAAAGTGCATTAAAGGCATTAAAAGTGCCTTCTCTATATACTCCAGCCATTTCACATATAGTGCAGATTATGAGCCAATATTTTGACCAAGAGTAGAAGTGACAGGAAATAGCAAGTTCGTTAAACCTATGTCTACACCAGTCTATTCTACACCCTTAATTTGATCCTGGAAAAAAGAAATGACTTAAAGTATAAATAAGGAGACAATGGACTTTGTTAAAAGTATTTAAAAAATAAACTAGAAGTGGTAACTTTAAAAATTACCATTTGGAAATGACTACTCAAGCTGTCTGAATATAAGATTTTTAGATCATGTGTAACTTTGGGGACTTACACGCTCTCCCTTATACAACAAGGAAATACTTGAAAAAAAAGTATTGGCCCAATTTTAATTGTAAATTAAATTAAATTTTATTGTGATTTTTTTTCATACAAACATGTAAAATTCACAGGCACTTCAGGGAGACAGAATGATCATGTTTAAGATTTGTAGAAATAAAAATGAATAGTGCTTGTTAGAGAACTTGGGCATAAAAGAAAAACAAATATAATTTCTACATCTAGCTAAGATAAAATAACATGAAGCAAAATTAATTTCTTATGCTACCAAAATATACATATAAAAATAAAGACAAGTTAGAATTCTTAGTGTGCATTAAGATGTATTTTACAATAAATTTTAGAATTTCTAGCCTATGTGGGATTCTGTGGCCAACAAAACATTTGGATGTTAATACGTTATTTGTATTTTAATATATTTGTATTGTTTTAAATTTAAGTCACCTAGACACAGTATTGTAAGATACATGGCTATATAAATAGAACAGAAGAAATCAATTAATTAAATAAGAAAGCAAAACAAAACTAAAATAAAACTGTCAAATTTTAGAATTTATGCCATAATTATGAATGTTTTCAATTTTAAGAAACAACTTGTTTAAAGAAAAAATAATGATAAAACCATACCACATCTGGAACATTATGGGGATTCATCTTATTTGCAAATTCATCATTCAGATTACAATTAACCAAATCAAAGCTGGAAAATAAAAATATGAAAAACATATATTAATCATTTATTATTCTATAAATCTTAACAAAAATATTATTTCCAAAACAATACTATTGAGTAGGATGGAGAAAATATACACCAGGATTAATTACCATCGAGCATTTTCATGAAAAAATTAAAATGTGTCATTATGCAAATAACTAAAATATTAATGAGAGACTTGACAGAATCTGTGTCAGTTTCCAAAGCATATAAAAATATTGAATCCCAATGTGCTTTGATCCAAGAGATTTACCAAGGCTTTAGAGACCCCCTTTCTACTCTTTCTAGAAGCAAATGCAATTTCTAGTTGCAGGGATATCTAAAATGAGACGTTTTAATGTAGGTTGTGGACTTTGGAGTTGGACTAGCATAAGGAACCTGGTTTAAAACTGCAAAGATAAAGCACTGTAGTATTTTCTATCTTTTACCAATGAGCGCTCAATTGGACATGATAGGAAAAACTGACTGGAATACGTCCATAATTTGGCCAATAACTTTGTTTTCAACTCTTCCCTCTCCCATTTAATTTTATCATGTGTATCAACCATAACATTGTATGTGCAGAGAAAGATGCAGAATATTACACACCCCAATACAAGATCTCCAGGATTCAGAAGATGCCCCAAGTGAGTACGACAGAAATACTGATGGTCTGTATTCAATTCTGAGGTTTTCTGAACCCAGGCTTCCGCAAGGATATGCTTAGAAATGTCAAAATAAAAAGAGTACATACATGAAAAGGAGTTCATTAACTGAAGCAAAACAATTACAAATTACTTTCTAGCCAAATGATTCAATCTTCTAAGCTGCAATTAGTAGTTTCACATGTGGCTTTTCCAGCAATACATGTTTGGTGTTCACCACCCATTTAGCAATCACTACTGTACACATGAAATCCACTATAGGCTCAGTTTACTTTCACATGTGGTTTTTCAAGTAATATAACAAGGTCATTTTGTATATTAGTAATACTAAATCACGGATCTCATTTGGCTTGGCACTGAACTGCAAACTAAAGTAATAAAATTATCACAATGCATATATGATTTATTTGTACATCGCAAAGTAAAGCTTT
The DNA here is from genome assembly GCF_009769535.1 of Thamnophis elegans. Lineage (NCBI taxonomy): Eukaryota > Metazoa > Chordata > Lepidosauria > Squamata > Natricidae > Thamnophis > Thamnophis elegans. Next base: position 49,665,596 of record NC_045550.1, read on the forward strand.
GTTTGATTGTTAAAAAACCAAGCAGAAGCTGATCTCCTCTAGAAATCTGTGTTGTGGTTTTAACCCACAGGAAGCTAAGCCAAAACTTTTCCTTTTAGAACTAGTGGTTCTCTGTGCAAACTTGGGAAAGATATGCTCTCTTGGCAGAACCTTGGGAAAGTGAGGCCAAGTGTTTTTTTCCTTTATTTAAGAGCCGTGGTGGCACAGTGGTTCAAATGCAGTACTGCAGGTGACTTCTGCTGATCATCGGTTGCCTGCAGTTTGGGAATTCGGGTCTCCCCAGCTCAGAGTTGACTCAGCCTTCCGTCCTTTCGAGGTGGGTAAAATTGAGGACCTAGATTGTTGGGGGCAATACGCTGACTCTGTGAACCTCTTAGAGACGGCTGTCAAGCACTGTGAAGTGGTTATATTAGTCATAGTGTTATTGCTATTTCAGCGCAAAGCTAGCTCTACCGGCTCCAGGAGTTAGGTAAAAAGGGGTATTTTAGGTGCAGCTGCTGAAGCTTTAGCTGTTTTTCTGGCCTTTGATTCCTGAGCCTTCTGCCCTACTTTTGGGTAGGTGGAGCTGCTTTATACTATAGTGTGCCCCTGGACCCTCCTAACTGTTTGGACCTTCCTGCATTTTCCCCTGCTGTGGAGGTTTCCTAGCATTCAGCCCTTTATTAGGGTCCTGCTTCATCCTGAGGCAGTCCTGTACTTGTTACTTGGGACTCTGTCCACTTAATGACGCGTGACTTCATTTGATGACTTACAAGGGGAATTGCCAGGATTGTACTGTATATACTCGAGTATAAGCCTAGTTTTTCAGCCCACTTTTTGGGCTGAAAAAAGCCGCCTCGGCTTATACTCGAGTCAGTGAAAAATTTGCCCGAAATGGAGGAGAAAAAGGGGCAGGGCCATGCCGCTGGGTGACACTCGTGAATGGCCCAGTGCCCCTGTGAGTTTCCCCTCCCTCTGTGTCAGTTTGCCGCGCAGCGCGCACCGCACCATCCCCCCTCCTCACGTTCTAATGTAATGCAGGGCTGTCTTACGATTCCCCTTCCTCCCCCTCCTGCCGCTCTGCAACGATGTCCCACCTCCTCCTTGTTATGGCAAGCAGCCACATAGCGATGTCCCACCTCCTCTGGTACAGTGATCCAATGATAGGAATCACTGTGCCGTGTGTCATAGGAGGCGGGACATCGCTCCCGCGGCTGCACGGGACATCATCATCACAGCGGGACATCAGCATCATGAGGTGAGTGAAGTATTTCATTGAATACACCGCTAGTTTACTGTTTTTCTTTGAAATAAATATTCAAAAACATTATTGGTATCTATTTTTATTTTTGAAATTTACCGGTAGCTGCTGCATTTCCCACCCTAGGCTTATACTCGAGTCAATAACTTTTCCAGTTTTTTGTGGTAAAATTGGGTGCCTCGGCTTATATTCGGGTCGGCCTATACTCGAGTATATACGGTAGTTGTTGAATGAAGTATTCCTGTAATGCATCACTTAATGACTGCTTTGTTCAACAACTGATTCTGGTCCTAATTGTGATAATTAAGCTAGGAATAACCTATACTTAAATACAGAATGTTACTCTTGTAAACTTGCTTACGTTAGACAAGAACAATTATAGTAATTTACAGCATATGTCTCTTTCTAAGACTAATTGTATCACATTTATTGTCATGACATCATTGAAAATAAAGCGTTTGCATATATTTCTAAAGCAAGCCAAGAATCCATCTTTTCATAAATTCAAAGATTGTGGTAAAAGTTGTTTTCCTAAATAAAAGTATTCTAATCATACCCCTAAATTATAAAATCTGAAGTTTATCATAATTTCAATCATCTGAATAACTCGTTTGAGCTTATTCATGATTAATCGCAAAATACTCTTCATTTTAAAGGATTTCCTCCAAGTATAGCATGACAAATTTTAGATCAAGCCTTTAAAAAAGCAAAGAAAGTTATAGGGATAATCCTGAGCATACCTCTGTGGATGAAATTATGATCTTCTTGGCAGTGTTACTCCAACTGCTGAATATAATTCTAATTAAATATGCTATAGATTAATATTTATTATTTCCTTATTTATTTTATTTTTCTTGTTTTACAATTAATAATAGTGGCTTTACTTAGTTATTTTAGCTTTGTTGTATGCCATCCAAATTCACTTTTGGTGAGATAACTATATAGATTAATTATATAAAAATAGACAACATTTAATTCATTCTGAAGAAACAAGGACTTCGCTGGAACTATCATATTTATATGCAATATACCTGCAAAGAGAAACAATGTTAATCAGGAATCAAGATTTGCTCAAGCTTCTAGCAGAGAACCAAACAAATATGCTTACCTTATTGGATTTCATGCCTGCACCAGCATTTTGCTTCTGTTCATAGGTTCTACTGATATCCATTACAATAAATTCTTCTAACTGCTTTGGATGAAACAAGCTATTAAAAGGATGACGCCAATAAGTATTTCCATCTATTTCTGCAACTGAAAGAGCAAAAGAAGAAAATAGGAACCAGATTAGATATTTATGAATCAATTGTTGACATTTCTGGATATACATGCTGATCATGGTGGATTGCAGGTGGTACGCCCCCGAACAGGCATACCGGTGCCTGCCCTGAGCACCGGATACCTTTCTGTTACGGTGCTCCAGAGGGCCCACCTGCCTGCCTGAGCTCCTTACCTGTATTTGAGCTCTTTGGCGCTTCTGCGCAGAGAATGCACAGTGCCTGTGCGACACTCCACAGAGCAGCTGGAGTGTTGCGGAGGCTCACGGGGGCATCACAAGAGAGAAGGATGCATGCATGCGCTGCACGCATGTGCGCGTGCTGTGCGTGTTCATGTGGTGGACGCCGGGCCCGTTGCACCGTACCAGTTGCACCGGGATCCGGAACCCACCACTGATGCTGATATGGTGTTCTGGTTAATAACCTGATATTGGTGAAGTAGTTTTTAGGCTTTGAATGGGGAAATAGAACACACAAATTATGGAGGAATCGCAACAAGTATTTATTCTAGTTAAGTTCTAATGTCTTAGAAATTCAGATAGCTGGAAACCTAGGACTCTAGCTGCTAAGGGCAAATATGAGGTCCATATTGTTCATTCACAGCTTAATTGTAGATGAGTAAGTGTATTTGCATATAATATCAAAGCATGACTGGATGAGTTTATTTCAAGATTTGCCTTTCTGTGTTTTGGGTCCTTTTGATTTCAAGGACAAAACTCTTGTGAAGAATCTTGAATGATACCATGCCTATGATCAGAATCTAAGAATCTGCTTTAAAACAGCTGTAAGGTGGTATCTAGTTAGCAGGTTTTCATTTATTACATTATTTTATTATCAATTTACATTTTTAAACTTTTGAAAAACATGTTTTAAATTTTTTAAAATAATATTTTACTTTTTAAAATGTATTTAGATTCCTTGAATCCGCAATCATGAAAACAATACATTAATGTCAAAGATACATGCATTTTCAACTGTAGATTCAAAGCTTAAAAGTAGTTCAGTTTTTAAAAAATGCTTTAGGACTGTATTGACATTAAGATTCATGCCAAGTTTTTGTTTTTGGTATTGTAAGATTACAGTTCATACAGAAAGTATCAACAAACTTACTTTGAAGAGTACTTGGATCAATGATGTGAATAGCACTGGTTACCCGGACACAGATGCAAATCTGGCTCATATTGCCAAGGCTTTGAGCCAGTTTTGGTGACAAACACACAACATTGTCCTGCAATTGAAGAACAGTAACAAAAAAATGGTATTTATTTCAATTTTCTATCTTAAACTGTTTTAATAAAAATTACAGTCCTGAAAGACATACGGAGATCAGAAAAGTACACCGATATGTGTCCGGGTATTAAAGAATTAATGCAATAAGGTTAATGAATTAATTAATATCAGCTAATTAATGCTAAATGGAGATTTAAATAGTATTAAAATTGATTTGTTTAGATTAGCTTATTAACCACTGCAGTTGATGAAGTATGTACATACAAATCTATATATCGAATTTTTAAATTTTAGATAGTTGCTGCTACCGTCTGTATACTGTGGTTGGAAGAACATTCAATTGAATTAAACTGCACTTACTTATGAGATTTCATACCAAAACCTCTACTGACATCAAGATGTAAGTCAGGAATGAAAAAAATTATCTGAAGTGGTTAGAACACAAGTACCATCTTCTGACCACATCTAGTTAATGTAGTCTGGTTGAAATTAAAAGGCAATCTCCAAAGAGCCACAGATTATCCATCTCTGAGAACTGCAAATAATGTATTAATGCTCTTACAGGAACCCCATATTCAGAGTCCATTTCTCACTTCTTTTTCTCTCATAGTGAATAGTATCCATTATATGCTGCCCACAGTGAATTAGGCAGCATATAAATGTAATAAATAAGTAAATAAATAAATGAATAAATACATGTACAATAAATACAATCTGTAAGGAACATCCAACTCCGGGCAAAAAGGATTTGTAGTAATCCACAAAGACAGAAAATACCTTGCATACTGGAACGATCTCAACAGAGAAAGTGCTTTTGTAATTATATGTATTGCTGTGAATGTCATGAGAAATCAAACGCTGTGATGATTTAATTCTGAAATTAAAAAAACAACGACAAACTCAAATCAGAGCAAATAAGACTATAGGTATAATTCATTTTTTTTAAAAATCATGGTTTTCTGAAAAAGTCATGATGGCCTGGTTTGTAGACAATCATAATGAACAGATCCTCATAAGACAATCATAATGAACAGATCCTCATAAGCTTACAACAAAAAATCATATTTGGATTAGATTAATAGATGAATTAGATTTCACAATAAAAATCCTTCCCTCCCCATCCTGTAAAATAAGGTAGCAAAGAAGGCCTATTCACAATTACAAATCTAAATCTTGGCAGTATTCCTTGAATCCCTTCTAGTTTGTAAAAGTGAAAATTGAAAGAGGACATTTCAAAAGAATCAACATTCTCCAAAGATATAAACTATCATCTCCATAATGGTTAATACGTGAACAATTCCGACTGTTAAATATTCATTAAAAAGTAAAACTGCAAGGATCTCATTCTACTATTAGTTTTCAGAGCATAATCTTTCTCTCTTTCCAAAAGACAGAAGCAGAAAAACTTCAGAGATAAAATGCAAGAACATGTATTGGATTTTGGATTCCACCACAAAATCGCGGAGGACAAAATCGCGCTCGACGAAAGCACGCATTTGACGTCATCACAGCGCGACGAAAACATCGAAAAATAAAGCTAAAACCTTACCCTAACCCCCCCAAACCTAACCCTAAACCTAACCCTAAACCTAACCCTAAATCTAACCCTAAACCTAACCGTTAACGTAACGCTAAACCTAATGCTAACCCTTAACCTAACGCTAAACGTACCCCTAAGGGTCTAAACCTAACCCTAACCCTTAACCTAACCCTAACCCTAACCCTTACCTTTATGTGAATCGGCTTGCGTTAATTTTAATTTTATTTCAATTTTTAATTTTTTTCGTCGCGCTGTGATGACGTCACATGCGCGCTTTCGTCGAGCGCGATTTTGTCCTCCACGGTTTTTACGGATCACGGGATTTTGCTCCCATGATATATGGTATAACTTTACTTATTTATTAAATTTATATGTTGCACATGTCACTTGTAAGATGACTCTCTCAGTATCTTGTCTTGAAAGGAGAAATCTTCTTCCAAGTACATTTCACTATTCTTGTTTGGGAGATTGCCAGATCTAATGTTTCACTATATTTCTATTATCATTATTGGAACTATAATAGGTAAATCTTCAAATATAATATCAGACAAACAAGACAGTACTTAAAGATGAGTATGTCTGCTATGGGTTGTTAGTGATGATCTGGGGTACATCAGAAAATAAACCAAGTGCAGGGACTTTTTTTTCCCTTCCAAATGTTTAACAACTTGGGGTTTGTTTACTTTTTTTCCAATATGTGTACAATGCCTTCAACAACTATGTGCAATGGACGATTTAAAGAACAAAGTCTTACCTACAAGGTACAGTACACTGAAGGAAGTCCACCATTTTCTGAGCATGCTGTTTGGAAGCAAAATAGAAATCCAGACCATCTGTAGGTAGGTAAATGAAATTGAAATGAAGATTTATTTATAAAGGATCTTATCTTCCTGGATTTTCATGAAAAGCTGTTTTGATCTTTCATAGACTAACATAAGTTGACTTCTTTAATATGTTTAATATAAACATATTAATAAAATTTTAATTCTACTCTAAAGCTAGTTAGGCAGCAATGTAAATTTATTTATTTAACAAACAAATAATAATCCTCAGCTGACTTTCCTGTGTGACCCGGTTTCTTTAAAAAGCAAGCATCTTATTCTTGACTGCCAGTAACTCATGCTATCAGTATTGAAACTCCAATCACTCAAAGGCACACAGAGCTTTACATAAAGAATGTAAAAGCATATTACTTACCATGAATCTCTTTGATCCGAAGAGTATTCTGGTGAAGCCTGTGCTTTAAAATTAATTGCTCCAAATAATAGAATGTTTTTTTATGCAGTGTCTATAAATAAAACAAAATTTATACATCGATTGTGTTTAGATTCCTGTAAAGGGATTAAAGGCATTTAAAAAAGACTATGAGAACTATCATTTCGCTTCACTTCCAAAACTATGTAGCCCGTACAAATTACAAAAGCAGGAATAAAGATATAGCTCAAAATAAATACGTTTTCTAGAGAAACCTGGAATCAATTTGTTTATTTACAGCATTCATATTCCACTATTTGGTTTGAAAGATTCCCATAGTTGCTAGCTAAGTAAGGAAAAACAACAACAACCAAGCAAGAATATTTGTGTTTTGGTATACGTAGGTATATTTCTACATTTCTACACATCAGATGAAATTTTAGCAGATGAATTATGTCTTCAGCATTTATTATTAGTGATACATACACACATATACATACCTTTTGCCTAACTTGAACTACTGATTTCCAGAAGTCCTTAGCTTCAATTCGATGGCAGTCTTCACACATCTGTGACTGAACAATATACTCTACTACAAAGATTTGCTGAAGAATTGCACCATTCATTACCTAAGTGAAAACAAATAAGATTTGCCACCTTGAGTCAACTGGCAAATAGGTGGTTTTGCAAACTCAATGGATAAATACATCTCTCCCTAATTTTTTTCCTTCTCCAAAACTTATCAGACATGTAGTTATGGTTGTCATTTTTTCTTCTGCTAGAAGACTTTCATAAAGCACAGATAAATGATGAAATATCTGGAAACTATGTACTACAACAAATAGTTAAAAATACATTTACCCTACGGAAGAAACAACTTGAGGGAAAATATATTCAAATGTTACACAATCTTCAATAAGGGGTGTCATATAGAAGACAGAGGGGATTTATTCTCTATTTTCATGGCGGACAAGACTAGAAGCAAGGGAATACTTTTCATAGAAGACAAGACTGGATTAAACCTACAAGGGAATACTTTTAGTCCAGAAAATAGGAGGAATTTATTGATTCAGCATAACACAATGATCAGTATTCCTTTGCTGAAATTCTTGAACAAACAGATGATTGGTAATCTGTCAGAGATACTATAATGGGAGCCTGTTGTCAACCCAAGGCCATTTTGAAACTCTAGTATGGCAATAGCCTGCATTAAGTAGGGATTGGGCTAAATGACAATGAGTGGACATGCTCCCAGGCCCTTCCCCTAAATATTGCTAACGGATAGGAACTAGGAAGTGTGTCTTTTTCATCTAAGTCGCTATCGTTCTGTTCCTTAAAGTTTGGCAACCCTGAGATAAGATTGGATAATTACACATTAGAAGGTTGACTTGGTGCTAGCTTGGTTTTAATCTGGTTTAATTTATATGATATTATACATTGTCTTGACTTTTGACTGAGTTACCCAGGGTTGGTTAAAAGATGGATAGCTATATAAATATTTTAATTAAACAAATAAATAAATGAGTAAAAAATTCAATCTATGATAAAAAAAATATTTTTAGTGATGTATATGTAGATTGCGAATAATTACTCAGTTTGAATTTAAGACTTTGCAGAGGAATCTGGATATGCTTATAATATGAACCTACTACAAAAAAAGGATTCCTTAATGTTTTATTGATCTGCATAAACTCCCAAATCTATACATGTTTAGAATAGAATTCTTTATTCTTTATTGGCCAAGTGTGATTGGACACACAAGGAATTTGTCTTGGTGCATATGCTCTCAGTGTACATAAAAGAAGATACATTTGTTAAGAATTATAAGGTACTACAAATAATGATAGTCATAAGATACAAATAAGCAATCAAATTATATTAGGAAACAATTAATATAAATTGTAAATATAAAAGCAACAAAGTTACAATCATACAGTCTTAAGTGGGAGGAGATGGGTGATAGGAACAATGAGAAGATTAATAGTAGTGCAGCCTTAGTAAATAGTTTGAGAGAGTTGAGGGAATTATTTGTTTAGCAGAGTGATGTTGTTCGGGGAAAAAGCTGTCCTTGTGTCTAGTTGTTCTAGACACAGTTGTGCAGTGCTCTATAGCGTCATTTTGAGGGTAGGAGTTGAAACAGTTTATGTCCAGGATGTGAGGGGTCTGTAAATATTTATTGGGAAATGAGATGTTTTGCAATTTATTTGTGTAGAATAATATTTGTATACTGCCCAATTTCAAAATACATTGCAAAAGTGTAACTACAACCTAAATCCACCATCTACATAAAAAACCCATTGGAATAATATGGTTTTCAGAGCTTCATGAAACACAGACAAGATAGACATTCATTCTATCTCCCAGTACGAAGTGTTTTTTCTACTAAAAGTGACCTAGTTCCTACATACTTAAATTGATATCAAATGGGTAAGCTGACAATCTTCCTAAGAATCAATGCACAGTGTTCCAGTTCTGCTTAGGAGAGACAATCCTGCCATGTATATGATGCCAAGCCATGTATGACTTCAAAGGTTAAAAACAGTATCTTGGAAGTTATCAGTATTCATTGTAGCAACTTCAATATACACATCACATAATTAAACTTATTCCCCTAATCAGCAGCCAAGCTGCTGCATCTAGACCAATCTGTGCTTCTGAGTTATGTTTAAGGCCAGCCCCTTGAAGGCAGCTTTATAACAGTCCAACCACAAAGGTTATGGACTATACTGTACACTCCTAGAGAAAATACATTTAATGCATGTAAATCATTATTAGAAACTTAACAAATAATGAACAAGAATATCCTCAAATTTTCCTAGTTAGCATAACTTGGGTTTTTGATAAAGATTTAGATTTAGATTTTAGATTTTAATAGCATTTATAGGCCGCCCTTTTCCCTGAGGGGACTCAGGGCGGCTTACAATAACAAGGAAGGGGAGTGAAGACAAAACATAAAAAGAAATGTGCAATAACTGAAAAATACTAAAAACACAACATTCTCTCAGCATTCGGGAGGGGCGGAAGAGTTTATCCCCAGGCCTGACGGGCTAGCCAGATCTTGAGGGCTGTACGGAAGGCCTGGACTGTGGTCAGGGTACGAATCTCCACGGGGAGATTGTTCCATAGCGTCGGAGCAGCAACTGAGAAGGCTCTCCTCCGGGTAGTCGCCAGTCGGCACTGACTGGCGGATGGAATACGGAGGAGGCCCGCTCTATGCGATCTGATGGGACGCAGGGAGGTTATTGGCAGAAGGCGGTCTCTCAAATAGCACATTAATTCTGTAATTTTGAAAAAAATAATAATTTACTTGCCTCTTTTTGTATAGTCAACTTTACTTTAAGTCTTTTAGAATGTGGTTCAGTCCATACAAATCCTGCATCGATCAACCGAACCTATTAGGAGGAAACAGCATGATTATTGTATGACTGCTCAAAAAGGCAAACATAACAGAGACGGAAACATATTGACTCAAGTTTAGCTTTTAACTAATGTTACCACGAATAAAAATACACATGCTTTCTGTATATTAAAAAATAAACTCAGTGCATGTTATAATTACCTAACTTAAATCATTTGTTTTCAAGTATGTTGGTCCACAGTGACTAGGAATTCTGGATTTTGGAAGTAGCAAAAAGTTGAAAAAAGTCTGAGCGATACTTCTGGGTACTGAACTTTTTTGTTCAAGAGTGATAGCAGTATCCAACCTAAGTAAAATTCATACAAAAATAAACATATGTATGACTAACCTTACTAAGAGAAGCCTTAATTTTTTTAAGGCATAATGAAAGTAGTTCTCTTGATTCCAAGGCACACTGTAGCCAAGCCGCTGGTGGTTGAAGATATCTGAAATATAAAGAAAGGGGTGGGGGGATCAATTGAATCATTTATGTTTAAGGCAACCTCCCGCCCTACCCCCAGCAGTCAGTTTTGATAACACAAGTGCATACATTTTTTTTATTAAATATAAAAGTATGTTTTAGAGTAATGGACATCAAGAAGACTTTTAACATGTAGCAATGACTAATTTTATTAATTTCAATGGTAATAAAACATAACTTATAGTACAATCTTAAAAAGTTCCACTGAATTCACAAAATTTATTTTATTTTTTAACTACATTATTCTAATCTAAATCTGAGCAGTGATTCAATCAATGGGCTTTTCTATCAGCAATATACCCCATTACACAAATCTTTGTATTTAAATTCACAGAACTTAATTTACTCTGGATGAATATCAGAAACGTTTTAGAATTTGAGCTAACAGAATTTCAATTTAAAAATACTGCTATTTCATTTCTTGATACAAATGTTTGGTAATTTGGTAATTCAGTAAATTTGAAATCTACATTTAATCAGAAGCAAAGGAAAATAAGCTATAATTATTTATTTGCACACAGACCCTATGGTTTTCCAGGTTTGGTACGAGTACTTGCTGGCAAGTGGAACTAAGTGGGAGTGCTTGCGTAGCATATAAAAGATTTACAATTCTAATCTAAATTATTAAAAAAACTGGCCTATCATAACATCTAAACATAGCTGTTAATTTAAAATCCAGAAAGTAGATGGTACCTTTCACACTGTTTGCAGAAATGAACAGTGACTTGCTTAGGAATCCCCTCAGTGATATCCACTTGAGTTCTTAAACAGTTTACACACATATTGGCTGGGTTTGGTGGGATTGCAATGCCACACTGGCAACATAAGCTATAACACATACAATTATCATTAAAATAAAACACATTGTTTATTAAAAAAACCAAGAGGATAACGAATACATAACTTTGCTTTCTACGTAGTGCCAGGAGTGTTACACAACTATCAGTACAATTTTGATTCAGAGATTCAAATACCAGGATGGTTTGACTGAAGCTGCACATCAAAGCATATTTCTGAATCAAGACAGAAAGTCCCAATTGAATCAGTGAATCAAATCTGAATCACAAGCAATCAGTACACTCTTACTGGAAAAAGCAACTTTATCATTTTGTTACCATTTTTAGTACAAATATAATAATTCTGGAATACTAATGCATTTTACATTGAATATAAAACTAAGTAGGCAACATTAAAATCGATGTATAAAAAATGGTATCCCAAGGATTAAATCTGTGTAGTGTAATTCTCATTTTCAGAATATTTTGTTGCACAAATGCATATGCCACAGAATTTGTTTATATTATTATTAATCTCCAAATGGCTTATATTCAGAATCATTTGAGAATACAACCACACTTTAAGAAGTAAGAGAAGATATTTAAGATGTAAAGCCAAACCATTTATGCAGATACTTGATAGACCTCATGGAACAATACCCTCCTCATCAAATCAAAGAATAAAATTAAGAACTACTTTAAGTCCTTTTTGACATCTGGTTACTTTGTTCATATGTCCATGTTCTTAGCATCAATATAGAGTTAACTTGTCGCTTCTTTTTTCCACCTTTAATTTACCTGTCTCGCCTACAGATCTGGGATTCTGTGTTTGACCTTGTGTACTATTCTATTCAGTCACTGCACTGCTTAAAAATCATTATAACACCCTGATTTAAGTTTGTCACCTAACAATTTATGTTTCAATATGCAATGACAGTCTGTTATAGCGTTTTCAAATAGGCAATCCCCTGCATACATTTAATCCTATGATTTCATATTTTCTACATGTTTAGTTTGACTTTTAAAGTTATGTTACTCACATGTTCCCCTGGTGAACCGGAGTATACTCTTTCATATATTCCATGTCTTCTTCCACATGTGATTCTCAAAAGTTACAAACACTGACACCTAGTGGAAGAAAGTCAGACCTTGGTAAATGGAGTTATGAAGCTTAAATCTATTACATTCTAAAATTCTTAAGGTGGAAGGATACGTGCTTCAATTTCAACCAAGAAACGAAGATTTAATAATTCCATAAAATACCAAGTGCCAAAAGCAAAATATAAAAGCAATAATTATAGGACTGGCTTTAGCCACACTATTAGAAACTAAAGGAAGGAACTGAGTTATAGAACCAAATAGAACCAAACTACCACAATTCAGAAGCAGATACCACTGCTGGGGAAGAGATGTTGGACACTAGTGTGCTTACAGAAATGCACCATTTTTATTTTTTTTAAAATGGCAAGTTAGCATTCTGGTAAATCAGTATTTTTAAATTTTTTCATACTCCGGAACAGTCATTATGTGAATAACAGTATTATTTTTTAAGAACCATTCAAAATTTATCCATAAAACTTCAAATATGTACAGGGCGGGGCATAACCTTTTCCTAGGGGGTCACAGCAAGATCGACAGCAGTTTACAACTTCCGCGACACCTCATTTTAAAGCCCATAAAAAACTGAATTGAATGAGCTATTAAATGTTAAATTTGCTTTAAGAATGGCTGGAAAATTCGATTCGGAAGAACAAAGGATCATTGACAGAATAAAATGCATTGCCTTTCGAGAGGCTCGCGATGCTGGAGCGACGTTTATCAATCGAAAATGGATTGCAAACAAATTGAAACGTCATCCGGATTGGGTTACTGATAATTGGAACAAAACAGCCCAAGAATGTTTCACAAAATTTGGAGAAGGGCGTCCTCTGCAACTGTCCCAAGAAAGCAAAGCCATCATTGCAACTGGCAGTCGCAAACAACGAAAAGGAAACCGAAAAGTGGCCCAAGAAATCCTTCAAATTCGTGGAAAACGAGTTGATCAAAGGACAATCGGCCGATATCGAGAACGAGAAGGTTTGAAGCCATTCCACGTCATTTGCAAACCATTGAAAACTCAAACACACGTTCAAGATCGGCTTTGGTTGTGCGATTGGTTGTCTGAATGGACCGAGGAAGATTTTCTTCATTTGGCGCCATCTGACGAATTCTTCGTTTATGCCATTTGAAAACCGAATTTCCAGAACGATCGAATTTGGGCTAAAGACGTCGACGACATCGCCAAACATGAACGATATCGACAAATCGTTCGCAATCCGACTTGCATCGGGATTTTCGTCATTTTCACAGCCAAGAAACTGCATTGGGTTTTGAAGGATAAAGGGGAATCCTGGGATGGCAGTTATTTCCGTGAGAAAATTTTATTGGAGAATGTCATTCCATTTCTCAGTGATCCAGACAATGTCTTGGTGGTTGGTGAGGCTGTCTTTCTTCATGACAAAGCTCCTTGCATGCGTGCAAATGCGACTCAGCAATTGTTAAAGGAAAACAATGTCGAATTTTGGGGCAATGACGTCTGGCCGGGAAATTCGCCAGATCTCAATCCGGCAGAGAACATTGGGGCCATAATTAAGGATGAAGTGGAAGCTCTGATGATTCAGGAGCAAGGTCAAAATCGATATTCGGTTGAAACTTTGAGAATGAATTTGGAAACTGTGTTGAAAAATCTGGAAAATCGAACGGAACTGTTTGAAGATTTGTTGTGTTCTTATCCACCTCGTTTGAATGCTGTTCGAAGGGCTAATGGTGGTCATACTGACTATTAAATCGTGTCAATAAACTCAGTTTTTGATGGGCTTTCGAATGGTGTATGAATTATTTGTGTTGTTATTACAAGTGTTGCTGTGACCCCCTAGGAAAAGGTTATGCCCCGCCCTGTACTCCACTGAAAAATATTTATAAGAAGCAATACAGATAGTGCTTGACTTACAACAGTTTAGTGACCGTCCAAAATTACAACAGCAATGAAAAATGAATTATGTCTATTTTTCACACTTGCCGCTGTTTGCAGCATCCTCCATAGTCACGTGATCAAAATTCAAATCCAACACGGGCAATTGACTCATGTTTATGATGGTGCGGTGTCGTCCCTGGGTGATGTGATCCCCTTTTGCAACCTTCTAACAAGCGAAGTCAACCTAAGTGGCACACCTTTGGGTTCTTATTAATTAGGGACTTTTCTTTCTTTGCTCAACAGCAAAGCAGGCAGTAACAGTTCTTCCCAATTTGTTGGCTCATTTCTCATATTTTGGGAAAAGAAAACAGATGAATTTTGAACTACTGTATAAAGGCAGTGCTTCTGGCCATTTTAAGATGGGCGGACTTCAACTCCCAGAATTCTTCAGCTAACATGCTGGGCTGAGGAATTCTGGGAGTCGAAGTCCACCACCTTAATATGGCCACGATTGAGGAATATTGCTCTAAGGCATGAAAATGATCCTCCCGGAGAGCACATTTGCGACACCCACCCTCTCTAGATCCTCCTGAACACAGATCCTGGGTTTAACTCCGAAGCTACCTGGGGCTTGCGAAGGGACATCGTTCATATCAGCCCATCCCACCCACCCACCCACCTCCAACTGCACGTGGCAGCTAAGCTGTCGCGGGGACGCCAGTCAACGGCCAGTATGGCACGAGCTCTCTCGCCACCCCCACTCCCCTCCCCTCCCCAATCGCGCGTTCCCTCCCCAACCTGCAACACAACGGGTCGCGTTCTTGTCTTCTCGATCTTAACTTACCCTTCCCTAACAAGCAGCACTTCGCCGCTTACGCCAAACCCTACAGAAACGAAGCAACTCTCGCGAGAACGCCTGTTACTCCATTCCCCCCCTTCTCAAAAAGGGGGAAGTAGAAAGTTAGATGCTTAGAGAAAGAAATAATCACTTCCGGTAATTTTCGCCTCGGATCCTTTCTAGGCAGGCAAAACTTTATCGCCCATACAGACCTCGTGGAGTCTACGGCGTGTTCATTGGGGATCCGAAAGCGTAGGGTTTTGTGTGCGGGTTTTTTGAGATTCCTTTTACCGCGTTTGGAAGGAAAGCTTGTGAAAACGCAACGCACGAGGAAAACCCTTTCATAAAGTTTCTTCAGGCAGCTTTTCCTCTTGGTGGCAGTCGACTTTGCTTTGGAATAAGTAGCGTTCAACTCGAAGACATCCAAGCTCCCTTTCCAGCTCGTTAATATCCTATTAACGTATGCAACACACTGCAATGTATTGTTGCTGGTTTAACGAATTCGTGTTAAATAGCAACAAATACAAAGTCTGTCTTAATCAAAATAATTGCATTCAGCATACTCTAATAATTGATTTGCCATGTTCTGAATCAGACTATGCTAAACTGCAACTCTTTTTTATATCTTGCAGAATTCTGTAGAGAATTCTGATAGTTTATTCACATAAACTGTGATGTCAGTCTAATTAAGAAGGACAACCAGACAAAAAGAAAATGTCCTTAATATTCCATTGCCCAGTGATGGAACACTGCTTTTATTTACAAAGTACTTTATACCAAAGGTAAAAAGGAAGAAAGGCTTCCAATATTGTTGGCTTAATACACCTGGGAAAGCAGTTTCTGTCTGAGCCAAAAGAACTTCATAAGAACTAGAAGAATTAGAAATATTTGTAGAAGAAAGGAGCTGTGAGTATGTTTTAGAGATAAAAGTATCAAAATAAATGTGAGGACACTCAGGTTCAAGTTTGCTTTTTTGTCAATGTCATTTCTTGTGTGCTGCTTCTTTGGAAAACAAAAAAATAGGAACAGCGTTGAGGATTATATGGATGAATAACAAGTCAGGTGACAAACTGAAAAACCAAAATGAGATATACAAGAAATTGGAAGCAAATTAAGAAGAATTATCAAGTATAGCTTAAGCCTTGTAGGAATAAAGTTAAAGAGTAAACCTCAGTGAAGCTAGTGAGAAATGCAAAGTAAAGGGATTTGAGGGAGTGGGGACATGACATTTTTAACTAGATTAGAAAGCTGTTTATCTGTTGCACAGGGAAGTTAAGGAAATATAATTGGATATATTATGTGTGAAAAAGTCCTGCACGCTTTACAGTTTATGGTTTATGACATTTTTTGGATAGGATTTTATGCAGTGGTGGGTTCCGGATCCCGTTCCAACCGGTACGTTCCAACTGGTACGGTTGAAATAGGCCCAACGTTGCCCAGATGGACACATCGTTCCTGTCAGTAACGCTTCCGCAAGCCTCCGCGATACTCCAGCTGCTCAGCGGAGCATCACGTAGGAACAGTACCCAACAGGCACGTGTGCGGAAGCCTTAAAAGACAGGTTGGGTAGGCTTTCTGGAACACCATAACGTAATGGTATTCGGTGCTCCGGCCAAGCTCTGGTACACTGGAGCCTGCAACCCACCATTGATTGTATGATATTTTATGCTAACTATGCAAATATTGTTATATTTAAATAAATACCAGGGTTTTTTAAGTGAAAAGCATAAGCTTTTTGCAATTTGGTGCTGTTTGGATGGGGATTGTGAATTTTCTTGCATGCTTATAATGCATGCTTACAATGATTATGAAAACAAATTAACTGATGCATACCCAGTGGCATACATGCTGCAATTACTAAGGCCGATGCTAGTGTTTTGTTAATATTTTTTATTGTTTGTGGCCCTGAAAAGGACTGTTTGGGTAACCAAACATGGTTACTAATATGAAATTGGCCAACCCTTATTGCTTATCACCAGGCAGCATCGCTTCGGCATAGACTGTATAAGCCTTTGCACATGATCTTTGGTGACAATGTGGTGCCAGGCTGCAATAATGGATTCAATCAGCTCCTGCTTGGTCTTCGGATGCTTCTTGCTTATTTCGTAACCAATCTTTGCCCACAAGTTCTCAACTGGGTTCAAATCTGGGCTCTGAGTGGCCAATTCAGGAGTCGAACACCATGCTTCTTCATCCATTGCTGGATGGACTTGGCTCAATGGCAAGGAGCGTTGTCATCCTGGAAGTAAAAGTCCTTCCCTACAAGTTGCTGAGCTGAAGGAAGCATGACCTTTTCCAGGACTTCAATATACTGCTTGCAATTCATGATTCCCTGCATGATGTATCTGACCAATACCAGAAGCAGCGATACAGCCCCAGATCATGATGTGCAATGGATGCTTCACAGTTAGATTCAGGCTGTCGGTCTAAATTCTTCAGCTAGAAATCCTCTGACATACCTATTGCACTGATTCTCAGTCAGGTAGAAATTGCTCTCACCACTGAAGATGACCTTGGCCCAGTGGTGGGTTTCAAATTTTTTTAGAACCTGTTCTGTAGGTGTGGCCTGTGTTGTGGTAGTGGCTTGGTAGTCATGTGACCAGGTGGGAGTGGCCAACTAGATGTCACTCACCAGGAGATGTCATGGATTGGGTAGAATGTGGTGAAGCTCACTTAACACTCTTGTAGTCATAGGTCAAGGACTATCTCTGCCTTCCTCTGCATGGCAGCCTTCTCCTAGTAAACTCCTCCTTTCTGGCAATTTTCCTCTCTTAGAGGAACCAAAATAATTCATACAAGGTAAGGTTTCCTGCTCAGCAGGAGATTGGACTAGATGACATGTGGATAAAGCTATGCAAAACTTGCATCCAGATAATGAGAAATAATTATAATCCCATATACAATTGTAATTATATACTGTATTTTTGGAGTCATGTGTTCAGTTTTGAGTACCAGATTTTAAAAGGAAAATGAATAAATTGGTAAGGATTTAAATGATATTAAGGGCCCTGAATACCAAACCCAATAAGGCGCAGTTAAAAACAGCTGAGCATGTTAACTGGCAGATGAAAAGAGAAAATATGATAATGGCTCAGATGCATGAAGGATCAGACATATTTTCTATTGACTGAGGAACAGGCAAGGGTTGAAAGATTCAGACTGAATATTAGGAAGAATCTTTTGACTTTAAAATCTGTTAAGTATACAAAATAATGCTTAAAACAATAGTAGATTCCTTTCTGAAGACTTTCAAATATTTCTAAATGCCCATCTGTCATACATATTTTAATTCCTGCATTGAACAAAGGATTGGATTATATGATTTATATGGTTCTATTTGATTTATTCTGATTTTTTAGATGGCCAGAGCAAATTAAGTAACATAAATGATCCCAGCAGGTGGCAGAAGAATGTTGTTTGAACAGACAAGCCCCAGTAATCCTTAACAGAATGTTTTCTCAGCTATTAGCATTGTGGTTTCTTTTTACTTATACATTGCAAAGGTGTGTAATTGCCAATCTTAATTCGCATCTGCTCATTCTCACACATGCCATAAATGTTATTCATCACCATCTACAGAATCTTTTGAACAATGCTTCTAGCGTATTACACCACATAATTTTGAATATCCCAGGAAGGGCACATATAGTCTGAATCATTTCTCTTTTCTATTAGGAAACATCAAGTCATTTTAAAAGGTTCCTGAACTATGTTGAAAGCATACTATGGAGCAGTAGTGATATAGTATGGTGATTTACAGTTAATGGACACTCTTGTGAAGAAGAGGCATTGGGGCTGACTTAGGAAGTTCTTTGTGTAAGTCCTGGAGAAATAAAGATGTCATTTGGTTGATTTTAGTGTAGAAGGGAATTTCTATGTTTTGCTGGCTGTTTGCTGTATTTGTTGGTGGATCATTTATAAAACAAGAAATCATTACTGGAGCCAGAAATCTCAGATTGGGTATTTCCACAGAAAACCTGATTGGTTTTTCATATTTAAGAATATCCAAGCTGGGATCTGATTTATCTTGGTGCTCACCATTTAAAAGTCTGTTACTATAGTGCTTCTTTTTGCCTAAATACTGAAACTAATGCATACGGCTGTTAGCTTTTGATGCATTCTGCTTACCCATAACCAGATCATGGACTTTTCAAGATTTTCCTTAGACTTCTTGGGCTAGAATGAACCCTAGGCAACTGTTTTGGTGGGATTAGGTTAAATCAATGATATCTAGTAGATGTGATGACTTTGTAAAGCATCATGTGGGTTACAAGTTAGCATGTCAGCCATTTAAGGGCAAAAAAATCATTGAACTAACAATAGGCCAAGCAATAGTAATAGCGTTTAGACTTACATACTGCTTCGCAGTGTTTTACAGTCCTCTCTAAGCAGTTTACAGAGGCAACATACTGCCCCTAACAATCTGGGTCCTCATTTTACCAGGCTGAGAAGGATGGAAGGCTGAGTCAAACAAAGGAGAGAGACAGAGGGACAGTATGCAAAAAACCTTTCCTTCATCTATGTCAGTATTTCCCAATCTTTTTTTGGCCATGCCCCACCTAAGCATCTCTAAAATCCCGATGCCCCTCCCATGACATATAATTTTTACTTTACTCAAAAAGTTAACTCTACTCATGAGGAGGAAGCCCAAAAAACCATTAACTTGGTTTAAACAAGGTTCAAATTGCCCCCCTTAAAAATCAAGTTGCCCCCCCCCTGTGAGGTGTGGACCCAGTGGTGGGTTTCAAAATTGTTTAGAACCTCTTCTGTAGGTGTGGCCTGCTTTATGGGAGTGGCTTGCCAGCCATGTGACCTGGTGCGAGTGGCTTGCCAGCCATGTGACTGGGTGGGCATGGCCAACTTGTAAAATGTGGTGAAACTCACTTAACAACACTCTTGCTTAGCAGCCAAAATGTTGGTTCAGAAACTCTCGCATTTGAAGCACGCAAGTCTTAATGCTGTCAAGTTACAAGACCCTTGCACCCCTAACCCTTTAGAAAAAAATCCCCAGGGGTGTTCAAACTTGACAGCTTTAAGACTTGTGGACTTCAACTCCCAGAATTCCTCCTCTCTTTCTTCATCTTGATGATGTGTGGACGGGGAGTGGGAGGGAGTTGGAACTGGTTCTAAACAGCACTGTAGATTTATGGAACCTCTTCTATAGAAGAGGTTAGAACTGGCAGGAATCCACCCCTGCGTGGGCCGCACATTGAGAACCACTTATCTATGTCTTGCCACATGCCTAGTGGTCAAAGGGTACAAAGAGACGAGGCAGTCTCTAACAACTCTGCATTCTTTCTACAACTGAACAAGGAAGAAAAAAATGGAAGTAGATGAAAATACATACCTACTGTAGGAGTGTGCCCATTTGCCCGTTTTATAGTAAACACACTCCTAGGTTTGCTGATTTTATAGTAAACATACTTTTTTCTCTTCCTTGAAAGATTAGATAAAAATATATTATAAAAAGAAATGAAAGTTATGCTGTAACTATACAGTAATATGATTATACTTTGGTCTTTTGATAACCCTGTATTCCCTTACATCAGGGGGGAGTCGGGCCAACTGAATGGAGCAGCGTATATACTGGCTGGATGCCATTCCTGTCGCCAATGTAGAGTTCACAGCAGATAATTACTCCTTGTGCCCAGAGAAAAATATCTGCCATTACCTAGGCTCAAACTCATAGCCACTTGATGGTAAAGTGAGAGCTCCACTGCACCACTATTATAGTTACAAAGAAAGTCAGAAGCTTTTTCTTTATATTTTCTTTTTCTCTGAACTTTTGGCTCTGCCCTCCCTCCCTCCCTTCTCCTAAATATTATCCCAAAGGTGCTTTTTCAAGAGGTGACTGGACTTCCTTTATTTGTCTAAACAAAGCCCAGTTTCCTCTTGAAAAAACAACTTTGGGACAACCATGACGTGGATGATTGAGAATCTCCGTAGGCCGAAATGTTAGTTTCTGTTAGTTTGTAATAAAATATGTGTATGTGTATGTGTACAGACATATACACACACACACACATATACACATATGCATACATGTGTGTGTATTTACTTCAGATCATGCAATAAAGTAACAGAAAAACAACAACAACCCTGACACCAAAATGTTTCACTTTCATATCTCTTGGTTTCAGGGTGCGTAGAAGATAAGATAAAAAATAATAACTTGAATCAGTAAAAATGCTCAACATACAAGTTCTAGTATGCAAAGTAGCTGTGTTGTTCGGTTCCCTCAAACATTCACATTGTTGTAATGCATCAGCCTGGGATTACTTTGATCATGAATCAACCTGAGGAGGGCATACCTTCCAGAAATGGGTATTTCAGCCGAGAACAAAGCTTTATAAAATAGGCTTGGTAGACTCTGTTTCTTACACTGATATGGATCTGGCTTATGCTGTTTTGGACTAAAAGCAGCAGAAAAGTTTTACATACTAGCCAGAAGAAAGGAAGCTTCTGAGATGACATGCCCTGCTTTCTGAGCCTATTTGTTTTCCACTGAGAATTGGCTGTAGTTTTGGTTTTGTCAATGTTTTTCTCAGCAAGGCAACTGCCATAAAAAGCTTCTAAGGGAGGTATAACACTTTTGTGGCTTCCGTACTGTGTTGTCACATGAGGGATGTATCCATTCACACACATACATCTACACGGTGTATCACACATGTATAGGCACTCCTTTCTTATCCGCTTCTCAGTCTTCAGGAAAAGAAGTAGGACCCTCCAGTGGTCCTACTTTCAAATGGCTGCTTTCCCACTGTAGTGACCCAAAGGTGCTTTTCCAAGAGGCAGCTGGACTCTTGGAAAGAAGATGTTTTGAAGATGTTCTGAGTTGAAGCAGCTTCTTGTATGAGAAGTGAAATTTCTCCAAATAAAAAAAAACAGGAAGTCCAGTTTCTTCTTGAAAGAGCACCTTTTGGGACAACCATGAACTGGATGACTGAGAATCTCCATAGCCATTGTATTGAGTGTCAGTCTTGAATAATGTTGACCAGAGCATGCTGAGAAGTTCCTCTTCCTAGTGATACTAAACAGGTCTGGTAGGATGGGATGAGAACTGAGGCCTTCCCCTTCCAGCACACCTGGATTTCTTGCTAAGGAAGACTAATGATGTTGAAAAAGTTTTCTTGAAGTGAGAGACTTTTCACCATACCTCCTAGCAATCTTGCTCAAGACACTGGTTTCTTTCCGCCAGGAGTAGCTAAATAAGTTCTTCTTTGGCACTTAGCTAGCTCATCTGACCATCTAGTCAACAAGAAAACCAAGTTGGGTTCTCCAAACTGCATTTTTGTACGTGTGACACCAAAGACTATCATTGATCACTGTTTTAAGAAAAGATTGCTTATTTGTGAGTCAATCCAAATGTCCAGCTGTCTGCAAGGAGTATAAATCCTTCCATTCCCCACCATCCAGTCAGAGCTGCCCCTTTCTCTCCAGCAGAACCAGGATAAGAGAAAGAAACACCTCCCTTCCAAGAGTGAGGCAAGAGTAACAATGTGACAGGGAAGGAAAGAGAAACAGAAACGGGTGTAGGGGGGAAGATAACTGGAGTGCAAAACAAAAAAGAGAAAATATGTTTAAGTGTTACTAAATTAAATTTACCAGGCAAATGGTCCTACCCAAACAGCAACTTATCTTCAAAGTATAGGGCAACCATTAAGTTTTTCAGCAGGGTATTTGCAGTCATACTCACTTTTTCTTCATTCATGGGGTAGCATCTGGCTGACTTGGGCTGACCTCAAAGAAAATAATCCATCAGAATAGAGCTGGTCTTCTAGTCCAACCCCCTGCTCAAGCAGGAAACCCTATACCAGGGGTGTCAAACTCAATTTCATTGAGGACCACATTGTGGCTGTAGTTGACCTTGGGCGGCCAGGTGGGTGTGGCTGACTGGGTGGGTGTGGCTGACTGGGTGGGCATGGCCAGCTTGACACCAATCCTCAAACTGCTGGCATATTCCCTTTTCGCATTGGGTAGATTGGGCGAAAGCAACACCGGTAGGCTGTGCCAAAGGGATGTGGGTCGACCCCTTACATCTTTCAGGACAGCCCCGTGCCCCGGATCCCATCTCATCGTGGGCCAGATCTGGCCCGCAGGCCTTGAGTTTGACAACCCTGTATACTATTTCAAACAAGTGACTTTCCAGTCTATTCTTAAAAACCTCCAATTATGAAACACCCACAACTTCTTAAGGCAAACTGTTCTACTGGTGAATTTTTCTCACTGTTAGGAAGTTTTTCCTTAATTCTAGATTCTCTTCTTCATTAGTTTCCATTCATTTTTCTTGTCCGGCCTGGGGCTTTGGAAAATAAATTGACATCCTCTTCTTTGCGGCAGCCTTTCAGATAATGGAATACTGCTATCATGTCTCCCCTAGTCCTTCTTTTCTTTAGACTAGCCAAACCCAAATCCTGCTACCGTTCATCATATATTTTTGTCTTCAGACCTTTAATCATCTTAGTTGCTCTTCTTTGCACCTTTTTTTTTCAATATATCAATATCTTTTATGTAATGTGGTTACCAAAACTGGATGCAGTATTCTAGGTGTGGTCTTACCTAGGCTTATCAAACGGTACTAATACTTCACATGATTTTGAGTCTATGCCTTTTTTTTATACAACCAAGGTTCGTATTATTTTTTGGCTGCTGCTGCAGACTGTGGACTCAGGTTTAAGTGATCGCCCACTAGGATTCTGAGGTCCCTCTCACAGTTACTGTTTTTAAGCCAGGTTTCACCTAACCTGTATTCGTACCTTTGGCTTCTCCGGCCAGGTGTAAAACCTAGGTGGGATCAACTGTTAGGTATTTAGGTTGGGAGAGCCTTGAGAACTCTGAGGACCATAGGTTGGACTGTGAAGTCAACATCTTTCCCAGGTAACTATTTGGGTAGGGCAAACCCTCATTTTCCTATCTAGTCAGTCTTTGGTCTTGATAAAATTTCCCCAAAATCTGAAAAGCTGAAGCATCTGAGATCTTGGCTTGATATGTTTTCATTCCATATCACACCAATATGGCCATCCTGGAAGTCATTTGGTAGTTGAAAATGTGTAACTGATGTAGTGGTAAAATTCTTTTTTTTTTTTTACTACCGGTTCTGTGGATGTGGCTTGGTGGGCGTGATGTGGCTTGGTGGGTGTGTCAGGGCAAAGATACTGCAAAATCTCCATTGCCACCTCATTCCAGGGGACTGATGCTGCAAAATCTCCATTGCCATCCCATATCCTTCCAGGAAGGATATTGCAAATTCTCCATTCCCACCCTACTCTGGGGCCAGCCAGAGGTGGCATTTGCCAGTTCTTTGAACTACTCCAAATTTCCGCTACCTGTTCTCCGAACTACTCAAAATTTCCACTCAGAACCTGCTGGATTTCCCCACTGAACTGATGTTCTTCTTCATTCCGAAGCACAGAACTCTGGTAATCAAGAAATATACTACCAGAAATATTTGTAATCATGCTGAGCCATTGCTAACTCTGAAATATGTTTTTTTTTTTTGGGTTGCAAAATATGCACTTGTATGGATTCATTTAAAACAGGAAGAATGAAACCGTTGGAAATGAGGAAGTAAGGTACACATGCAATCACATGCAAATATCAAAACGGCTAGTAACGCATTCAATAAATAAAACTTACATTATGAAATTCCTGAAAACAATAAAACATTCATAAAATAAAAATGCTCATAAAACCATGTAAGCTCAAAGGAATATTACTGTGATCTTGTCTGTGAGGTGCATGAAGAAAGCTGGACTGCAGATAAGAAAACCACACACAAATGCATTTAAAGATAAATCCAACTTTTATGGTTTTTACATACATGTTCAGATCTTTTCAGTCCAGTTTGCTGGGAGAGATACAGCAGTTGCTTTTAAAAGCTTACAATATAATGCCATCAGCATAAGGGACAAATATTTCATTGTATGTAATTGTGCAGATATTTGATGCATACAGCCACTTTTACTGCAAGCTTTGTGAACTGCAAGAATACACTGATAATGCAAGCTTGCTCTTTGACATTTATATTCCTTCTATACAAAGTACGATACTGGCATTTTCAAGAATAAAATATAATCCCCTTTAATTTTTCTGCTTTCTGAAAAGAAGCAGTACTGTAGTCCTGAATCCCCAGTACAACCATGTACATGCTTTAGAGCCTTTGCAATTAGAGTATTACTTTTACACACATTTGTGTGCACATGCATTTCTCTCAGCTGAACAATAACAGAATAAAAAGCAATCCTCGGCTGGTATTAAGCAAAATTAATGCCAGTTTGCAAAAACATCCCAATAAATATCAGGTGAAAGTCTTAAGATTACTTCTTGCAGAAACCCAAGGCATCTTAAAAGGGAAAAATGTTAATATTTCAGTTGTTATTCTTTTTCTTGTATCCTTATATATTATTGCCTGTAGAACTAAAAAAAAAACAATAAGATACTGGAATTCAAGGTATTGCTAATATAACGATTGATGATTGAGAGAGGTGGACACAATAGTTCTGTGGCCAGTCCCCAGTGTTAAAACCTATTTCTTATAAGAATTGGCAAAGATGCGTACATGAAAAGAGAATAGGAGAAAATGCTTTACTGAGGAGAAAAGGTCGATCCACGTTCATCTGCAACTGATTGTGTGTCTTTCAAAAAATTACTCTCCTCCTTTAAATACAATGAGGCCATCTCTCTAAAACTAAACTCCCTGTTAAGTTACTTCTTGAGATACTAGTTTGTTAGGGAACATAGGGGAGGCAGGCGCCGTTGTAAAATTAAAAGTTATTGAATCTTTTGAAAACCTAACATATTTTTCCTTTTATTTCATTGTATTAAAATGTTCGCAGCTGTGTGTCCTTCCAATTAAAACATCAACCAAACCCAAATCCTCAACTTAACATAATGTGAATCCAGACAACTGAAAGGTAAAATGCAAGTCGATTGTTTCTTCCAATGGGGAACTATGTTCAAAGAGCAAATGCTTGCATTTGATTGCAATCTGTCATGTGTGAACTCAGTTCTTGAAGCTAATTCCAGAGACCGACTCATGGTTGGACTGAAGTTGTACAAGCATGCATTCCTGTGAGGACCAGCCTGATGGCATGGCTTTTTATTCAAGAGGAGGGGATGGCCAGCGGGGTGGGATATGCGCATTTCATCCAACAGGCTCACAATCATGTCCCCAAAAAATCTCGTCAGAGCTGAGTATAATAGTGTGGAGGAAGAGCATTTCCAGAGAAGGCAAAGCCTTGAGTCACTACTTGGAGGGTCAAAGTGTGTTTTCAGTTTGGCATCCAAAGACTTGGGAGAAAAAATCAAAAGCCAAGAAGACATGGATGGGGATGAAAACGTAGGCGGTGTATACCACCATAGCAACGACAGTAATTAAGATAGTATTGAATATGGATCTTTCCCAAGGCTCCAGGACATAACAGCAGGTGACCAGGAGATATTGATAATGCAGCCAGCAAATGTAATCCTTAATTTTCTTCAGATCCATTGTTGGCTCAAATGTCAGGAAACCTAAGAGAAAGCAGACAATGTAGAGTCATGGTGAAAAAAACAAAACTGATTATCTGGTTATCAGTTCTAAAAAAGGAAATAGCAGATATTGAGCCTGAGCCTCTCCTTCTCTCAGTGTTTGCAGGCTGCAAGCTACTGCTGCAATTTAGGTCAGAAGAAACATCACTGATGTAAGGTGTTAAGCAGGGTTGTCAAACTCCCGGCCTGCGGGCCAGATGCGTCACGTGCTGGCTACGCCCACACCTGGTTTAGTGAAGAGGGAAAAAGTCCCGATATGACATGTGACGCCATTGTGATGACCCCTGGTGTAAAGAGTGGCTTCCCTTTAGACAGTCTCAGGGGACAAGCCACTTTAGGAAGCTATAACAGAGTAACAGAGTTGGAAGAGACCAGACCATGGAGGTCTCCAAGTCCAAACCCCTTCTCAAGGAGGAAGCCCTATAATATTTCAGACAAATGGTTGTTCAATCTCTTCTTAAAAACCTCCAGTTTTGGAGCACCCACAACTTCTGGAGGCAAGTCATTCCACTGAGTAATTGTTCTAACTATTTATCCATTGCTTCTTGAACCTGCCATCAGTTGCTTTGGAGAATAGGTTGACTCTCTTTTGTTTCTGGCAGCCCCTTAGATATTGGAACAATACTATCATGTCACCTTTAGTCCTTCTTTTCATTAAACTAGTCATAATCAGTTCTTCCAACTGTTTCTCATATATTTTAGCCTTTAGTCTCCTGATCATCTTTGTTGCTCTTCTCTGCACTCTTTCTAGAGTCTCAACATAATTTTTATCATGGTGACAAAATCTAGATGCATTATTTAAAGTGTGGTCTTACCAAGGCATTATACAGTAGTACTAACACTTCACTTGATCTTAATTCTATCTCTCTGTCAATACATTTCATTCTGTATTCACTGAATTATGCTGTTAATATAAGTATAATAAAATCAAAATCAATCAATCAATAGTGAACAGTATTCACTATTCCATTCAGTATTGATTTTCATCTCAACTATTTCTGAATCAATCTTACTTCTATCATACACGTAAACTGGCAGGTTAGAAGAAAGAAGGCTGGGTTATTTTTCCATGGGAATTCCATGGACCCAATCTAGTATATATGTTCTCAGAAGATGTGAATAATCTAACCTCTTGCATCAGACACCTAACTGAATAATGGAGTAATTCTTCCATACAGTGATACTTTCACAGCAGAATATTGTCAGGTACAAGGAACCAGAAATGATACAAGGAGCTAATCAGGATAGTATTTTATTTTATTCTTATACCAGCGACCAGAACAAATAAAAGCACTCAGTATATATATACACTTAAAACTTCTAGTATAAAATAATAAATAACTACTAAAATTTATAATAAAATCCAGTGTCAATTATACATGGTCTGACTATAAGACAGTTGCAATCTCTAAACTCTGTGGCCCATTGTAGGTTCAATGCTAAAAGGGAAGTGACTAAGCAATGCAGGATTTGCCACAATCGTTACTGGTCACCTGTGCTGTAATTATGGACTGGTCATCCTTAAGCAGCCACTGGAGATAGGTAGTGTCAGAATGGCCAGGATACCGAGCAGTTATTGGCAGAATATGTTTTTTCCTAATCTCAGTATAAAGGGAACATCTAAGGAACATGTGATCCACAATATCCACCTCTTCTGAGCCATAGGGACAGAGTCTTTCCATGAATGATGTCCATTTATACTTGCCATACAGGATGGCCGATGGAAGTGCATGGCACCATATAAATGCAAATGCTTTCTGGTGGTTTGCTGACTCCAACTGACTAAGATAGCTGGCAGGGGCAACAGCACATCTAATGGCATCTGGAGCAAGAAAGCTTTCCCTAAGTCCTGCCTCTCAATGTCCTCCAGATCAGGGCAGTATGTTTATCATTACTTGCCTGTAGACAAGAATCTTGCCAAACTAAAATAATCACTATACAACTCGTAAGCTTTCCCTAAAAGCTTTCCCTGCCTCTCAATGTTCTCCAAATCAGGATAGTATGTTTATTGTTACTTGCCTATAGACAAGAATCTTGCCAGACTAAAGTAATCACTATACACTATACTCAAGCAGATTTTAGGAGGATTTCCTTCATCCTCTTCTGCCCATCAGTGACTCTAGCCACTCTTCTCCTGACCGGCAGACCATCACAAATGCCAAATACCCACCTGGTATTTATGTTATGTATATTATTTATTGTTATCAGGCAAAAAGACTTGTACTTATCCAATTATTTTAAACTATTGTGAAACTGAAAGAGCAATACAATCCCTCACCCCATTTCACTACCCCACTTCCTCAAAAATATTTTTCTTGGAGCAACACATAAGGGAAAACCTGAAAAACAGCTTCACCTTCTTCCATCAAAGACTGGTTTTTCTAGCTCATTTGATACTTAACATATCTAAGATTGGTTCAACCTGTAGAGATAAAGTCAGAGGACTCGTTCCCAATGAGGATATAACTGTTATTTACAGAAAAGCAATAGCTTAAATGTAGAAAACCTAGTTTGTTTGCAGATGTTCTCAATTGTAGCATTCCCAGCTACATCTCTGAAATATTCCTGCTAGTCAGTAGAAACCAAATTGTTACATGGAACAACAATCTGGTGGTATACGTGCATTTTTCTATTTATCCTTTTTCAATATTAAGAATATCCAAATATGTTAAAGAAAGACTTTGTTAGAACTCAATATTCGATATGGTCCAAAATGAATGTCAAATTAGATAACCTTGGGTAAAAGTGTAGATGTAACTCAAAGAAATGATTCTAATACTCTCAAGCAGCATGCGTGGTTAAAATCCAAACCAACATCATTTGTTTCTTATGGGTGGAACATTATAATAGTAAAACTACCACTAATTAATATTATCTTAAGCTGTTCCCTACATACATTATCTGGTTGTAAGATCAGTACAACCAGACAATGTTCAGATAGAATTATGTCCAACATAATTCTTTCGGAATAGATATTACTGAATTTCTATACTGCCTTTCTTCCAAAAAGAAAGTGGACAGTTCTTTTTCCATCTTGTGTCTTTACTTGCTTAATACTCTTCCAGTCAATATTCTGAGTAGTTCTCTTAGAATTATTCATTAATCCATTTGCAGAGCAAACATACGCTCCAGTTGGAGCACTCCAACATACCTCAGATCTTGTTAGATGCAGCCTGCCAGGTCAAACAAACCTTTGCCTTCATGTTTTTCCAGCTTCTTTCTAAACATTTATTGCCATCCCTTCTATGTAACAAGTGGACAAGTCAAGATTTCACAACCCCATGAATGCTTTCGAGCAAGTAGAAAAGCAGGGCCTGAACATTGCTACCCCAGAGGCCAAAATGGTTTAAATTTTTTTAAAAAGGCAACAATCTGGTATTGAGTGATATTCATATGTAACAGAGAGCAGGCACCACTTTAGATGCATTTTTACATATTTAATGCCTGCCTGCCTGCCTCTATCCATCTATCAATAAATAGACTTGCTATCTACTGATAGAATATAATAGAATAGAATAGAATTCTTTATTGGCCAAGTGTGATTGGACGCACAAGGAATTTGTCTTTGGTCCATATGCTCTTAGTGTACATAAAAAGACATTAGTCAAGAATCATAAGGTAGAACACTTAGTGATAGTCATAGGGTACAAATAAGCAATCAGGAAACAATTGATATCAATATAAATTGTAAGGAAACAAGCAACAAAGTTACAGTCCTGTAGTCATAAGTGGGAGGAGATGGGTAATAGGAACGGCGAGAAGAGTAATAGTAATAGTAATGCAGACTTAATGAATAGTTTGACAGTGGTGAGGGAATTATTTGTTTGGCAGAGTGATGACATTTGGGAAAAAACTGTTTTTGTGTCTAGTTGTCTTGGTGTGCAGTGCTCTATAATGTCTTTTGAGGGTAGGAGTTGAAACAATTTATGTCCAGGATGTGAGGGGTCTGTAAATATTTTCACGGCCCTCTTTTTGACTCGTGCAGTCAGTGGTGGGTTTCAAAAATTGTTCGAACCTACTCTGTGGGTGTGGCCTCCTTTGTGGGAGTGGCTTGCCGTCCATGTGACCGAATGGGAGTGGCTTGCTGCCCATGTGACCGGATATGAAGATGCCAACGACACTTGTCAGAACCACCTTAAATTACCTCACACACAGCACTGGCAT
Source organism: Thamnophis elegans (assembly GCF_009769535.1). Taxonomy (NCBI): domain Eukaryota; kingdom Metazoa; phylum Chordata; class Lepidosauria; order Squamata; family Natricidae; genus Thamnophis; species Thamnophis elegans. The sequence goes on from NC_045550.1 coordinate 49,696,215, forward strand.
GCATAAGAATATGATGTAAACTTGTTTTTTAAAAGGCATCTTTGGTTTGCGTTAAAACAACTTCAACACACGCAATGTTCTGATTGCACCACAAACGCAGTAGTCATCCTTACCTTTCACAGAGGCACTGAGTTTTATAAATATGAGCATGATAGCGTAGAATAATCATATCCAAGGACCAGTGGTGGGTTTCAAAAAATTTTGGAACCTCTTCTGTAGGTGTGGCCTGCTTTCCGGGTCCACTGGTGGAACCTCTTCTAACCGGTTCGGTAGATTTGACGAACCGGTTCTACCGAATAGGTGCGAACTGGTAGGAACCCACCTCTGCGTGCAGTGTACAGGTTTTCAATGGAAGGCAGGTTGGTAGTAATGGTTTTTTCTGCAGTTCTAATTATCCTCTGAAGCCTGTGTCTGTGCTGTTGGGTTGCAGAACCAAAGCAGACAGTTATGGAAGTGCAGATGACAGACTCAATAATTCCTCTGTAGAACTGTATCAGCAGCTCCTTGGGTAGTTTGAGCTTCCTGAGATGGTGCAGAAAGAATATTCTTTGTTGTACTTTTTGATGATGTTTTTGATGTTAAGTGTCCATTTTATGTCTTGAGATATGATAGAATCTAGAAATTTGAATATCTTTACTGTTGATACTGTGTTGTCTAGTATTGTAAGAGGTGGTAGTATGGGAGGGTTTCTCCTAACATCTACCACCATTTCTATCGTTTTGAGTGTGTTCAGTTCCAGATTATTCCGGTCGCAACACGAGGCTAGTTGTTCAACCTCCCATATGTAGGCAATTTCATCGTTGTCTCAAATGAGACCAATTTTTGTTTTGTACCAATTGATTGTATAGTCTATCCCAATAATCTATAAATCAATAAAGTTCAACAAATGACCTCCATCCCAGTAGCTGATGAAAACATTTTAAACTGAATGTGGTAACCTTGAACAACGTATTAAAAGGTTATGATGAAAGTTGAAGTTAAAGAGACTTCTTTACAAGCTAAAGTTTTTCTTCAGTCTGCCCTCTGCAAAATACTACAAGAATACAATATAAAGAGTAGTAATTGTAAGTCAAATAATGTGGGACCAAATTATAGTCACATGATTGCAGTGATGAGGCAATGGTCATAAGTGTGAATAGCAGGTTGCAAGTCACTTTTAGCGAGACAATCATAACTTTGAACCGTCTTTAAGTGAATGGCCATAAGATGGGGACGACTTGTAAAGGCACAACAGATCATTTGCCAGTTCAGTACAAACAATGCAATATAAATGCTTTTTTAAAGACTGTTTTCCAATAATTGAAATAACCATTCCATTCATGTCATAAACTGATCCAGTAGTTTGAACTCTGAATAAGAAGTTGACATCCAATATAAAGAGAAAATTGTAAGAAAAACTAAGAAAATAAAAATGGCAAACCCAGAGAGCAATTGGAATAATTTCTTTTTCCTGGACTCACAAAAGAGCTAAAATTGTTAAAGATATTCATAATAAGACTCAACAATCATCCAAACAGATTATAGAGTATAGATTGTTCTATAAAAAAAAGGAACATGAAGTCAGTTTATTTGACCAGGGTTAAAAGAGGGATAGATTGTTACTTTGGGTGGTTATCTTTGGATTCACTACTATGTCAACTGATAAATATGGTATACTGAATAAAATAAACTCATCAAATTTGCAGATGACACTGAGCTGGCATGAATAACTAACACTCCAGAAGACAAGCTTAGAATCCAAAAATATCTTGACAGACTTGAACAATGGGCTCTATCTGACCTGAAACTTAATGTGGAGAAAAGCAAGGTTTTACACCTGGGCAGGAATACCAAGGGTACAAGTACAGTTTAGGCAAAACCTGGCTCAAAAACAGTAGCTAGGAGAGGGACCTTGGAGTCCTAGTGGACAATCACTTCAACATGACCCAGCAGTATATGAGAGCAGCCAAAAAAGCTAATACAATCCTTGGCTGTATAAACAGTGGCATATAATCAAAATTACGTGAAGTATTAGTACTGTCTGATAAAGCCTTAATAAGACCACACCTGGAATACTGCATCCAGTCCCTTTGCAAAAAAGATGTTCAGGCTTTGGAAAAAGTGCAAAGAAAAGCAACTAAGACATGGATGTCAAACTCAATCGCATCATATGACATATTGTGACACTTTTTTGCCTTTGCAGAGCTGGGATGGGTGTGGTCTGTGCAAGAAACATTTAGCCCACAGGTCACCAGTTTGACACCCCTGAACTAAGATGATTAAGACCCTGGAGACGAAAACATGAACAATTGCAGGAATTGGGTATGGCCAGTCTAGAGAAAAGAAGGACTAGGGGTGACAAGATAGCAGTATTTGAGAGGCTGCCATAAAGAGAAAGGGGTCAGTTTATTTTCCAAAGCACCAGAGGGCACTATTCTGATTATTTCATATTCTAGTCTTTTGTTTAAACTAAAATGCTGGAGTTACTTTATATTTGCAACATGTGGATTTGTTTATGGTTTACAGTTGAGATATGGAATATTTATTTAAATGAGATATGTTACTATTTGATGTGGGAGTTTTGGAAATTGTTGGTATTCTGTTTCCTGAAAATAAGACCTCCCCTGGATAAGCCCAATTGGGCTTTTGAGTGCATGCACTAAAATAAGCCCTCCACCAAAAATAAGCCCTCTCTGAAAATAATGCAACACAGCAGCAGCTATGAGGTGACCACACTTGCCGCCTCCTGCACCTCAAAAATAATAAGACCCCCCCCCCAAAAAATAAGGCCAAGTGCTTATTTCGGGGGTCAAAAGAAAATAAGACCCTGTCTTATTTTCAGGGAAACACGGTGTTTGGAATGGGATAAAAATTATGTTGGAGTTTGTTCTTTTTTTGAAAGAGAACTGGTCTCTTTTTTCCTGAAACTAAGTTTAGTTTGTTTACACTAGGATCGGACCATCTTATACCCTTTAAATCGAATTTTGCTTACAGCTAAAAGTTGAGATGTGAATGCTGAGTTTTATATTTGTTAATTAATCAATATTGTCAATATTTTAGAGCTCTTTAGACTTTTTGTCAATAATTGGATAAGGAAGAGGTGTTAGTTGATTTCCCTAGTATTAATAAATTAATTATTCGATGGAGAATTTTATATTTGTTAATTAAAAGGAGGTGAAGAGATTATGAAATTGCTTATAATGGTTGTGATGAAAATGTGATGCGAAGTCATTTTCTTAATGGGGAGGTCTTTTTAACAAGTAGTCTTTGAATTACAGGTTAATGACCATCTGAAGTTATGATGGATCCGCCCCCCCCCCCAAGTATTTATGAGCCAGTTCAAAAGTTCTGGTCTTTGTGCCCCACCCCAATGGTGACATGACTACATTTTGTGCATTGGTAACCAGCCCACATTTAAGATTCCTTGTAGCACCCCTTGGTCACATGACCGTGATTTACAATGTTTTTTTCCCTAGAAGTTGGTGTTTACTTTTGGTTTCCAGAAAAAAAATTCCCATTCCACAGCAAACACTGGATTTACTTAACAACCATGTTTACTTAATGTTTATTTTTTTGTTTTCTTGCACATTTTTCTATTACTTTCTTTTTTCCTTCATATTTTATTTTATTGTTGTTACCTAAGCTTTTAATCTTATTATTATTAAAAAAAAGAACAAAGTTATTCCAATGAGAAAGTTCTTGCATTTAACCCATTTTTTAAAATCTCTAAGTGTCTCCTTTTCTAATTTGGTGCCAAAAAGTGAACGGCATAGCTGTTTTGAAAACTTTTTAGTTCTTTTGAACAAAAGAGCGGTGAAGACAGCTAAGCTGAAATTGCCTCCATCTGGCTCCTGAAAAGGCTCAATTTAGTCCTACTACTGGTAGAATAAACCACAAGTATAGATATCTACCTGAAAAAGTTTCTGTAGGAATATTAGATCCTGCCTCTGTAGAACTGACCTTCTTTCCAGACTTTTTCTGGGTGGGATAAGTACCTCTTCACTATTTTAATTAGAACTCTTAAGAAATAGAAATTACTTATTACCGCCTACCTATCAGTCATCAAAAGGTTATTCTACTAACACCAATTAAATAGGCAGGAAGAAGTCAGAAAGCTTTTGAGTTCCACAAGGCTTTTTATCTGGAGTTGGAATGGAGGTTGAAAAGAGGAGGGGGGGGGAAACTGGCTTATTACTGCGGGGCAAAATTGGGCCTGGCATGTATTCATACCTTTAAAAAAAAACTTTGTCTTTATTGATACAATTGATTTGATGTGACATCGAAGAATTTGTATTGCAGACAACTTCACACACAGATATTCATCAGCAAGATTTTTAGGTCCAAGCGGCACCTGGAGGATCAGAGCCAAACATAAAAATTTCAAAGAGGTCCTGCATGAAAGAAGTACTCACCTTAAGTGTTTCCAAAGGGAAATAGATGATGCTGGAAAGTCCTTTGCTAGTTGGCCTGGCTACTAAGAGTGAGCGATTTGAGAACATAGCAGGGTTTCTCCACAGCAAGGTAGCTCCACCCTGCTATAGTAAACTCCCTTCTGCAGCCAGCCCAGTTCCATAGATTTGCTCATTGATAGGGACGAAAATTCCCATGGCTCTGCTGCCTCCTTTTTTTACAGATCAAAAGCAAATACAAGTCTCAACTTGTATGTATCTAGATCTCAAGTCTGGTGGGTGCCCATCACCATCATCAACAGAAGCTCTGCTCAGGTGCGCTGCTGCTTAAACCCAGCCCGCGGGAAGCCACCAGTAACTTCTGCAGTGCCGCAGTGGCAGGGATGTTTTAAAGAAGGACAACCCGCCGGGATCGGTTGATGGAAGAGGAAGAAGATTATTCCCTCTCCCCCACCCCTTTCCTATTTAGCGATTTCTTCCTTCTCGAACGTTCAGGTATATTTTAACGCTTTTCCATTTGGGAAGCTGCGGAAAAGATCTTCCCCGCGGTCAGCCCGCCCTTAACCTTCCAAACGATGCGGAGAAGCAGCCCCTCTACCCCCCGTCTGAAGAGGCTCACGCATTTATAAAAGCCGGGCTCGCCGTTAGGTTGCGGGGAAGATTCCAGGGAACGGAGATCTCCCGCCGCAAAACACTCGGGCGCTTTTACGCGCCTCTGAGCCTCGCCGGCGTTTTTTTTTTTTTTTGGGGGGGGGGCTCTTGTTCTTTTCTTAAGCCGAGCGAGGCGTGTAAAGGCGGGGGGGGGGGGAGCACAGCGGCATCGCTGCGCAGGACCTGTAGCTGTTTTGTCATTCCTTGCCGGGCAGGCGAAAGAAAAAAAGAAAAGAAACAACAAAAGCAGGGAACAACCCACACCAGTATCTGCAGCCTGAAGGAAGGAAGCTTTCTCCCTTCTCAAGAATCACCCGGGAGCCCGCTTAGCTTTCGATGCATTATTTAATAACCAAAAGAAGAAGAAGGAGGAAAGGGAGAGAAAGAGAGGCGGGGACGAGGGACGGTTGGAAGCAGCGGAGAGACGAAGGGCGCCGAGGCAACATGCGCACAAGTCGGATGGAGAAATCGCCGAGACTGCGGAGGCGCTGCGTGCGGCAGGAGGGGCGGTGAAGCCAGCCTTTTCCCTTCCTCGCCAAGGATGCCCCACGCGGACGCAAATCCTTGATTTACCGCCAGGAGTTTCCGCCCCACCCAGAGAGACGAATTTCTAGCCGTTCCTGTCCTCCTCCCGTACCCTCCCAGCCCTCGGGAACTTCCCAATCGCGCTTTTTGAAGGAACGAATGGATGGATGAAATTAACCGGGAACGCGCGCGCGCTCTCGTTGCAACGCATGGACCGCCGCTCAGTTTCTCCTGTTCCCCCCCATCCCCCCTCGTCAGATCCGCAGTGGGGTGGGCTTGGCAAGTTGTGCAAGGAGACGAGGGCGAGCTGTCGCTCAGCTCTTTTGGGGGGGTGGTGGTGGAATGAAATAATATCAACCCGCGAGAAATAAGTGAAATAAGCCTCAGTGAAAGGCTTCTCTTCGCGCCCGCACGAATAAAACGCGCCCTGATGAAACCGCGTGTGAGATTCTTCGCAGTACAACGAGGAATAGAATTCCTTATTGGCCAGGTGTGATTGGACGCACAAGGAATTTATTTTTGGTGCATGTGCTCTCAGTGTACATAAAAATACGAGGTACATTCGTCAAGAATCATAAGTACAACACTTAGTCATAGGGTACAAATAAGCAATCAGGAAACAATGCCACTATAAATTGTAAGGATGCAAGCAACAACGTTGCAGCCATACAGCCGTAAGTGGGAGGAGATGGGGGATAGGAACGATGAGGAGACTAATAGTAATAGTAATGCAGCCTTAGTGAGTAGTTTGTCAGTGGTGAGTTATTGGAGGATTATTTATTTGAATCGCGGGGACGGGAAGGGGGTCGGCTTGGGGGGGGGGAGGTCAACCCGCAGCCCCTCTTCTCCTTGGATGCAACCTAGCATGCAAAACATGGACATCTCTTATAAATCTTTACATTCTCCACTGTCCTGCCAGAGCAAAAGAAGCTGCTTCTTGGATGAGAAGCTAAATGTCTTTAAGAGGGGGAAAAAAAAAACAAGTTGCCGCCTGAAAAAGCACCTTTGGGAAGACACCTCTTGTAAGAGCAATTAAAAATGGTTTAGATTGTGGATTGCTGGTCCCTTGATGTTGGAAGTCTGGCTTCCTTTATTATTGACTTACTTTACCAAAGGTGTTGATTATAGGGCTTCTTTCCAATTGTGAAGCAGTTTACACTCACAACTCAACAAAACTATAAAAACAGGTTAAAAGCGGGCTGGAACAAAATCTTGCATCTGTTTATACATTTTCTCTCTTAGACCTTGCATGAAATAGCTTGAGAGTCTGTCCACTGTTCCCCAAGACTTGATTCTTCCCACCTGAATTTCACCTAGCCTAGAGAAAATATAAACCGCTAGCTGTTTCATGGTCATTAAAAGGTACAGGAGTGAATTCAGCTTTTCCAAATTTGTTTTACTCCAATATATAACATTTTTAGCTGGCACACTTGTATTTTAACATTCAATTTGTATATTATATTTACATCCTACGTTTTGTCAAAGAGAGCAAAGACATGTTGCATCCATTTCCAAATTAATCCAACAACAATCCAAAGACAATGTATTGTCTTTATGTGTGTATCTTGTTTTGTTCCCCCCCCCCACCTGGATTGTGAGCCGCCCTGAGTCCCCTCAGGGAAAAGGGCAGCATATAAATAAAGTTAAAACTAAACTAAAACTAAACTAAACAATCCTGTAAAAAATAAAATATTTGTATCTTGTGGATGAACTGTTGGACTCCTGTTTCCTCTCTGAGGTTGGTGGTTTTCTTTTTCTTTTTAAATTTTTTTAATTAAATAAACATTAAAACATTGGACATAGAGCAACCGTTCTGGCTTTGTCATTTCCATACATATTTTAATATAACAACAAATACAGTTTCTACTTATCCTACATAGCTACTTTGATCTTATAAACATAGCCCTTGTCCTCCTTTGTATATTTATCTATGTATTATCAAGTTCCAATTTTACAAATCCTCAGTATATTCTGTTCCGACTCCTTTTCCTCATTTTCAACCATTAGTACATTTTATTCCAAATTTCATAATATTTTGTCTCGTCTTTATTTTTGATTTCTAGTGTTAGTCTGTCTATTTCTGCACAGACCAAAATTTTCTTTATTACCTCTTCTTCGGTGGGGGCATCTCTGTTTTTCCAATTTTGTGCACACACCAATCTTGCTGTGGTTATAACATGCAGCACTAGATATATCAATCTTTATTATATTTCTTTTTTGTAATTCCTAATAGGAATAGTTCTAGTTTTAGGTCTATCTTTTGATCTAACATCTGTTCCAACCATGTCTTTATCTGACACCAAAATTCCTTGGCTTTTGTACATAACCACCACATATAATTTAAAAAATCCTAAGGCCAAGTTGTGTTTCCTACACTGTGGAGGTTAATTCTTATTCATTTTTGCTAACCTTGTAACATTATGTGGCTAGTGTTAATTTCCTATTTCTTTCCCATAGATCTTGCCATTTATCCAGTTCAATGTTGTAACCAAAGTTCTTGGCCACGTTATCACAGTTTCCTTAACTTGCTCTTCCACCATTCTATATTCCAATAGATATTGGTAAATTTTCTTTATCACCTATCAGATTACATTATCAGCTAGAAGGGATTGAGATTTGTTCTTATTTTTATATGCTAGTGACTTGCCCTGTCAGTGCTAGAGTGTTTAGAGTGTTTATTATAATTTATAGGCCGCCCTTTTCCCTGAGGGGACTGAGGGCGGCTTACAAAACACGGCTATCTGGCATGGTCTTGGTGGTTCCTTGATTAGGCTGTTGTTGACTGCTAGCTTACCAATGTAGACAACAACAAGCTAACAAGAAACAACAGGCTAATCAAGGAATCACCAAGAACATTATACCAATATTGAAGGGCCAAGCCAGTATCTATCTATCTATCTATCTATCTATCTATCTATCTATCTATCTATCTATCTATCTCTCTATCTCTCTCTCTATCTCTCTATCTCTCTATCTCTCTATCTCTCTATATCTATCTATCTATCTATCTATCTATCTATCTATCTATCTATCTATCTATCTATATCTCAATCAATAAGAGCAAACCCCACACCATTACCTCATTTGGTAATGAAAAGTCTGCAAGAAAACCACTGAACTCGGAGGGTACCAAGGACTCCAAAACAATCTTGTAAGGCAGTTTGGACTAAAAGAGTGTCACTGGCCCAAAATCAACCACTGAAGGAGTACTTGAAGCCAGATATTCCAAATCCTATATCTAGCAGTATAACAACACACATTGGCTCTCTCTTAACTTCCATCCTTGTTGTATATCAAACAACAGAAGATGGAGAAAGTTTTCACTTTGCCAGCATGTACTGATTGGAAGGACATGAGAAGTATTCCCAGGTCTCAATGGATAGCAGCCAATTTCTTTAATTTGATTGTATGCATGCACCGAACTATTTAACTATAATAGCAATAGCACTTCTAGCACTTAGACTTAGAAACAAACTGCTTCACAGGGCTCTCTAAGCGGTTTACAGAGTCAGCATATTGCCCCCTTTTCTTCCTCTAACAAGTACACAACTTACTTCCTCCAACAAGTACAAACTAAACAAATAAAGGAACTCACCTTCTGAAAAACAGATTTATCCAGCAAATTGCAAACCGTTTTTTACATTCCATGCTTAAGTGCAAATGTAAGCAATACATTTTTTGCTGTTTAAGACGATACAAGACATCAGGTGATTTGTACCTGTATGGTCTGCTACTGCCCAGTTGTCAATTATTGTAGATGGTAATTCCAAGGCCCAGCTCTTTTTCTTTTGATCCTTTATCCTTCGTTCTTATTTGACGTGCATATCCTTTCAGAAAACTGTTCATTGCAATGTAGCAAATACTGTACTGTTGCACCTCTTGACAGATTGCTGGTCTTACATTTTTTTGGGGGGTCATATGTTATTGTGAAATATTGTGTGTGCAATACATTAAAAAGTCAATAGATAGAAAAAGTGTCTGTACAGTATTTCTATAGTCCTAAAAAGAGGTTGAACCTACTTCACACCCAATCCTGGAATCACTTGTACTGTTGTACTTATATGTAGGAAGTGTTTCTAAAAATTCCATCAATAAAAAGTTTTAAAAAAACACACTAAGTTTGACTCAGGTTTAATCTTGCCGCTTATCCTCTTCTGTTTTCAATTTTAACTTTACTTTTGATCTTTTGGGGTGTTTTCTTCTCTAATAATAAAATTATCTCACCAATTTGACACACTTTCTCTTCATTTTGCTTCTATTCTGGAGCTGTCCCAACTTTCAGCAGCTTCAATTGCTGCTTCTCTGTGGCCAAAAAAAGGGCTTTTCCTGGATCTGCCGGGAACTTTGCGATGTCCCTGGGATCAGAAGGATGTGCCCTTCTCTATCACTGTCTCTATGGGATGGTTTAGGTCCAAAAGGACTGTCCAGTGGCAGAGATATAGATGGCAATCCTGGACCTCCCAAAAACTGCCCATTTTTTTTGCAAAAATGGGCCCATTTTTTTTCAAAAAAAGGGCATGAATAGCCTTTAAGAGCCTTGTAGAGTGCTCCTGTGGCACTGGGGGGCAAAAACGAGCAAAAAACCAGCACGTTTTTCATGAAAACAGGTCCATTTTTTGTCAAAAAGGGGCATGAATAGCCTTTATGAGGTTTATAGAATGCTCCTGGGGCTGCTCAAAATTGAGCAAAACCCGGCCCATCCTAAAGGCTATGTACATCCATTTTGGTGAAGGGATGGGGTTTTGGGAGGCCAAAAATGCGGTATTCGGTATATAAGACGCACCCAGATTTTCAGCCTCTTTTTTGAGGGAAAAAGGTGCATCTTATACTCTGAAAAATATGGTGTGTGTGTATATATATACACAAATCCCAGTAAGGGTATGGCTAGCTGATGAGAGCTAAATAGCTTGAAATAGATCTATACTAGTCTCCCTTTATTTATTTATCAGCACAAATATAACAAAATGTAACAAAAAGGCAACAGTAAAAATATTGGATTTCTGCCTGGATGGTCTCTTGTGACGAGCCGAAGGACAGAGAATGGAAGTAGTGATCTTCCTCCCATATTTGGGCATACCGGGGGTTGTAAAAAAAATCATATATATATATATGTGTGTGTGTGTGTGTGTGTGTGTATTTGTGTGTGTGTATTTGTGTGTGTGTGTGTGTGTGTGTTGCATTTGTGCTGATAAATAAATAAAGGGAGACTAGTATAGATCTATTTCAAGCTATTTAGTTCTCATCAGCTAGCCATACCCTTTATTGGCATTTGAACCTGGGCTGATTTTTACATGGTAGGTAGTTGTATTAGCCACTAAGCCACAAGCTCCCCTCCCTTAACAGCTGAGCCATAGAAATAAATAAGTGTTATGTCAAACACTTGGTATGTGTAAATATGGGAAGGGGCATATTAGTTACTTATCAGCACAAATGCAACACAAATGCAACACAAAAATGGAAGGCTCCTAGGGTGGAGCTGAAAGGCAAAAGGGAAGCAGTATCCTCCATCCCATATTTGCGCATACCAGGTGCTTTGACATAACACACACACAAAAAAATAGGTGCATATATAATAATATATACCTAGAGTTTCCTCATTACCTGCATCTTATTTTTATATTATTAGATGATAAAGCATTCCTTTCTCTTTTAATTTTAAGCTAGCTCAATGAGTTTTTCTTCTATCTTGAGTGATTAAGTGATTTAAATATGTTTTACTGTATGTAGACAGCCCAAAATAAAATTATGATTTTTTAAGTTACAGCTTTTTTTTTAGATGTAATGTAATTTAATATAATTTAAGCTATAAATGCAAAGAATAAGGCTAAGTGGAAATATGGATGGAAGAGTATTATTTTGTTTTCATTTTGAGGGTCTTGAAAATGATTAAGAACAAAAAATGATTACTTTGAACCTTTCAACATACAAATGAAAGCCCTCCATTATTATCTAATATAAGTGAATAGTGGTGGACAAGGAAATAATTATCATAAATTCAGGACATGTTTCAAGGAGATTTCAACATGGGAAAATGACAACTTGGTGTCTTTTAAAATCGCAAGTCAGCTTTTTTTTATAGGAAATATATATATGCAACGACCTAGCATTCTATCATATAAGTCAGTAACATGTATTAATACACTCTGGTACTTTGCCTACAGGTTTTATCTTACAATATCATATCTAGCAATTTTTATTTTTAGAAATTACTCTTCTCTGTTCCTTGGGTGTGGAATTATTATTTCACAAAAATATTGACTTAAGCTTTATTGTAGGAATAGAATTGTCAATGAACAGGTAAAATGGTTACACATTCGTTAAATCGGTTTGTTTATTTTTTTACCCCACCTTCTTCTTTAAAATGTTACAGTTTTGTAAAAAAAAAAAATCATTACAGTACAGCACGCCCACAAGTTTGATAAACTGATAAAAGATTAATATGGTCCCAAGCTGTCCCACCCACGAAAAGATAATGTATCACTTGAACGTTCACCTTTTGAATGGCTAGAATTAGGAGAACAAGTTTTCAAATATTTACATGCGAAAGAATCTGAAATAACACAGAAGAAAAGGGAGTGGTAATAGTTATAGGCATACAAGAATGTGGAAATGTACCCTGTGTAAGATGAACAAACTGTATCAACATTCCCTGGGGGTTTTCATGAAAGGTTAAGAGTTCCCAGATTTTTCTTTCTTTATAACTGTGGGTCCCTTCACCCTTAACCTTTATTATCTAGCTGGCTAATACTCTTCTCACTGACAATAGTCTTGCATTCCTTTATGAGCATTCAAGCAATTGGCCTGCGCTGCAATGAGCGAAGAGGAATTGTCTCAGACCCCATATAGCAGTAGACTTATATACCGCTTCATAGGGCTTTCAGCCCTCTCTAAGCGGTTTACAGAGAGTCAGCATATTGCCCCCAACAATCTGGGTCCTCATTTTACCCACCTCGGAAGGATGGAAGGCTGAGTCAACCCTGAGCCGGTGAGATTTGAACCGCTGAACTGCTGATCTAGCAGTAGCCTGCAGTGCTGCATTTAACCACTGCGCCACCTCGGCTCATATATTACATATATAAGATATGTAATATAGTTTTATAATATAAAACCACATAATGAAGTTTACAATCTTGTGGGACCATATTACTTGCTGTCTGGGGATGCATTGTGACATTGTGAACAGCAGGGTTTTACGATGTGTCTGATTAATGTGAGTAATTTATTTATCAATGGAATCATAGCTGTACCCTTCATCTCTTCAAATGGCAAAACTCAGCTAATGTTTGGAACAATAAGTACTCATAAACCTTGCCCTGTAGTAACCCTGCATCTGCTTCCAAAATTTCCCATGCTGTGAAGCTTCTTCTATATCTACCTAAAATGATGCAATAATGTAACTCCATAAGAAAGAATCTTTCAGGAGTTGCTGAAGAAGAGACTGTTTTGATGATTATCAATATAATGATGATGGATATTCATCCACGGTCCATCTTTGCTTTAGCAGGAAATTATCCTGACTCTGGTCTGAAGTTCTGCCAAACACACACTCCAGTGGTGTGATTCAGCCAGTTCGCACCTATTCGGGAGAACCAGTTGTTAACTTTCTAAGCAGTTCAGAGAACTGGTTGTTGGAAGAAATCTCATTTTGTTGTTTTCCACTTTACAGGGCTAATCCTGTAAGGAAGGCAGGAAGGAAACATTCTGGTGTTGTTTCTAGCCTAATCTTTACTGTCCTGCTTACAGAAACTGCCTCTCCAGTTCACCCTTATTACATTGTAACAGCTAAGGTGAAACACCCATCGACATGAGTGATATTGAGTTGGCCACACCCACCCAGTCATAAGGCCACCAAGCCATGCCTACCCAGCTGGTCACTAGAGCAGAGGACCGGTTGTTAAATTATTTGAATCCCACCACTGACACACACACACACACACACACACACACACACACACACACAGAGAGACAGAGAGAGACAGAGAGAGAGATGGAGAGATACAGAGAGTGACAGAGAGAGAGAGGTGGGGTGGCTTAGAGGTGGAGTTCTAGCCTCAATCAGGAGGCTGTGAGTTTGATACTAGGTGGAGGCAGATATTTCTCTCTCTCTGGGCACAATGATAACTATATCTGCTGAAAAAACCTTAGCATTGGCGACAGGAAGGGTCAGTAAAGATTCCGCTCCATTCAGTTGTCCAGACTCCATCCTGCAAGGGATTATGGGTTCATTAAAAGAAGATCATGACACATGTGAATTGAATTGAATTCAATTTATTATATGCCGCCCTTTTCCCAGAAGGGACTCAGGGCGGCTCACAACCCAAGTCGGGTGTGTGTGTGTGTGTAGGGGATACAAATAGGGAAAAAGACATGGACAAACAATACCACAATTTAAAAAAACAATCAACAGCCGCACCATTCGAGCGGGGACAGGAACTCATCAGCCCCAGGTCTGTTGGAACAGCCAGGTTTTAAGGGCTTTGCAGAAAGTCTGGAGGCTGGTGAGGGTCCAAATCTCCATGGGGAGCTCGTTCCAGAGGGCCGGAGCAGCCACAGAGAAGGCCGTCCTCCAGTCGGCATTGGCCAGTGGATGGAATTCGGAGGAGGTCTAATCTGTGGGATCTAATCGGTCTGTTGGAGGTAATTGGCAGCAGGCGGTCTCTCAAGAGATGTTTGTATGTGCACACACACACACAAACACACAGCGATACGACTGATAGTCCGGCAACCAAAGGCTTGCGCCTATTGGCTAAGACGCGCCTGGCTGGAAGTAGACTTTTTACTGTGTTACCATTGGCTGCTCTGCTTGACAGCTGTCAAGCAGAGCAAGGTGCTGAACTGTTCTGTAATTGCCTTCAGCATTGTTCTGGTGAAATAAAAGCTGTTCCGTTTACCTCAGGAAGTCTGACGCCTCGTTTGTGGTTTCAGGCTTCAATAGTTTGCACAATAGAATGAGCTATACATTAAGTAAATGGACTAGATTTGTACACATCGTATGCCATGCACACATATACAAATATACAACACAAATCAAGATTCACACTAACCTAATAACAATGAAATGACAAGGGATATACTTAATAATGTACAGTATATATGTACTGGCTCAGTAAAAGGTATTGGGATAAAATAGTAAAAGCAACTTGGAAAAGAGGATTAGAAATTTTGTTATCAATCATAATTAATTCTTACTTAGAACATATTATAAAGGTGTTGGATGATATTAGAAATAGTTAATGAAATGCCATTATGTGGTTGTGTTGCTGGTTTTTATAGAAAAGTTCTCATTGTGAAATAATATCTACCAAGCTCATCTCCTTCCTACGAATCACATTTATGATCAAAATTTACTACAACATGGTAAACTGCAACATTAAGCTGCAGGCGATAATTACCTTCTGTCAACAGTGGTATTTATGTGGGCTGAAAAATGATTAATTTGAGTTGCAAAACTTCTGTTTTTCTTGCTTTAAACAAGAATGAGAAGGAAGATTTTTGTAATGCATCAGAGAAAGAATATAAAAAAGAATTAAAATAATTATAGTAAGTGCAGGGATATATGTAATAGAATATAGTATCTAGTTTGGTTAATGGCTTTTCTTCTGTGTATGAGTGAAAGGTAGAAAATGTGGATATTTATTTATTTATTTAACCAATTAATTAAATTCAATAGGATGTCACCAGACATACACAATGCAAATATCCAACTCTTAAATCTGCTTTTAATTGAATTTGGAAAAAATTGCTACTGAAACTCACTGGCCATGAATTTTAAAAAGACAACAGCAGGTAAATAATAATAAAAGAAGTATTAAATTCTAAAATATTATTTTATTATCCATTAAAATAATAAAACATGCTGGTTTGAAAAGGTGCCACCAAACTCCTTTTGATTTTTGTCTACACAGACTAACATGGTTCTTCTACACAATCCATGCAAATAGGGTAGTTAAAAGGATGCTCAGCCAGTTGTAGATTAGAAAGGCTGGATCCATTTTCATGCAGAGTAAATGGGTCTATGGCAGTGGTGGGTTTCAAAAACTTTTCAAACCTACTCTGTGGGTGTGGCCTCCTTTGTGGGAGTGGCTTGTTGGCCATGTGTTCTATCTATCTATCTATCTATCTATCTATCTATCTATCTATCTATCTATCTATCTATCTATCTATCTATCTATCTATCTATCTCTATCTTTTTTTCCTTCCTTTTGTCTCTGTCCCTTTTTCCTTTTTTTTCTTTCATCTCTCTTTCACTTTTTCTTTCTCTTTCTTTCTTTCTTTCTTTCTTTCTTTCTTTCTTTCTCTTTCTCTGTGTGAGTCTCTCTCTCTGTGTGTG
The DNA here is from genome assembly GCF_009769535.1 of Thamnophis elegans. Classification (NCBI taxonomy): domain Eukaryota; kingdom Metazoa; phylum Chordata; class Lepidosauria; order Squamata; family Natricidae; genus Thamnophis; species Thamnophis elegans. Next base: position 49,712,109 of record NC_045550.1, read on the forward strand.
TGTGTGTGTGTGTGTGCATGCCAGTGGTGCGTTTCAAAAATTTTTGGAACCTCTTCTGTAGGTGTGGCCTGCTTTCCGGGTCCACTGGTGGAACCTCTTCTAACCGGTTCGGTAGATTTGACGAACCGGTTCTACCGAACTGGTGCGAACTGATAGGAACCCACCTCTGGTCTATGGCCATGATAGTGAACCTATGGCACACATGCAAGAGGTGGCATGCAGAGCCTTCTCTGTGGCTATGCGCACTATTGCCAGATGCTCTTCTGGTTTCTGGTGTGTGCATGTGTGCTGGCCAGTTGGTCTTTGCATGCGCCAGAGTGCTGGAAACCCAAAGAACAGGTGGCTGGTGTGCACATGTGCACCGGCCACCTGGTCTTTGGGTTTCCGGTTCTCCAGTGCGTGTGTATGTGTGTGACTCTATTTGGGCACTGAGTACAGAAAAGTCTCACCATCACTGTCTATGGGGGGAAAACACAGTTTGCCTTCATTTCAATTATTTCTTGTTGCTTACAATTGAGGTTGTCAGGTTTGGTGTAGTGGTTAGAAACCGGGAGACCAGTTTTATAGACCCACCTTAGGCACAAAGCCAACTGGGTGACTTTGGGAGAGTCTACTTCCCTCCGCCCTGGCTAAAAGACAATGGCAAAACATTTCTGAAATCTTGCCAAGAAAACTACATGGATTTATCCAGGCATTTAACACGTGTTACCATTGACTTAAAGTCACTCTCACACAAGATAAGATGGTTCCTCTAATGTGTATTCAAGCATTTTTCTTTTTCTGATATATGTACAATGGAGGCTTTACTAACTTATTTGCCAGCTGTATAAAGGTAAAGGTTCCCTTGCACATATGTGCTAGTTGTTCCCAACTCTAGGGGGCGGTGCGCATCTCTGTTTCTTTTTTTTTATAGTATATTTTATTTTCATTTTCATTTTCATACGCTCACATGTACACACCATACAGTATTAAACAATAATTGCATCAATTCCTCTTGTCGACAATGCCCCAGAAAATAAAAGCCCAATATACCTCTTCCATTCTCCATACACCTCTTTCTTCCACCACACTCCAACTTTCTATCTTCCCTCCATCATCCCCCTCTACCCTACTTCCCCTCGCCCTCTACCACTCCTCTCTCCAGATCCACTCCCCCCCTCCTTTTCGCCTTCCCCCCCACCCTCTCTCCCATCCCTCTCTACCCATCTTTCTTCTTTCCTACTCCTCCCCCCCTTGGTGTATTTCCACTATATGTTAATGTATTTGGCTTATCCTATTTTTAAAGAAAAATTAGAGAAAAGCAGTATACATGTGAAGTCAGATTGCATTGAGATCTAACACATCGTGTCTAGCCTAATATATATCCCTCCCTCCCCCCACCCTCCCCCCCGACCCCACTCCTCCTTCCCCCCCGACTTCCCAGAACCCGTACACGGTATAGATTTTTAACAAACACAGTGTAAAATCTATTGAGAAAAAAGAAATAAAGAAATTAATAACATCTCTACATTGATCTTAGCTTCTTCTTGCTAAGCTAACTTTAAACAATTTAAATCATTCCTGATCTTAAGCACAGGCTAACTGGTGCTCATCTCTGTTTCAAAGCCGAAGAGCCAGTGCTGCCAGAAGACGTCTCCGTGGTCTGCTAGGCCCCCACCTACTAGGTTGGCAGAAGCTGGGACAAGTAAAAGGAGCTCACTCCATTATGTGGTACTAGGGATTCGAATCACTGAACTGTCGACAAGCTCAGCATCTTGGCCACTGAACTACCACATCCCTGCTGTATAGATGATGTTGTGAAGTTTCCAAAAGATGACCTAATTAATTTACGAGCCTCGCGACAAAGTTAAAAAAACATCCAGTCATTTATTAGGATCAACATTTTGGCATGTTCTCCTGCGGAGTCAAAACTGATTTCTGGTTGATGTTCTTTGCACTTTACCCCTGTCTCTCTCCTTCCCTCAGTCTGTGTCATAAATCATATCCATCAATGAGGTGCTGCAACAGGCTGTGAACTTTGCACCCCACACACTGGCTGTAGAAATATGAGATCCGACTGTGGCCAAAGGTGTGCATGAAATCCTCCTCTCTTTTCTATATCTACTTGATAATAGATATGGAAATGCTTTACAAGTTGACATACAGCTCCCTCACTCCCTGAAAATGACCTGTTGGGCACAAAAACAATTAGAGTACAGGTATATAATTTAGGGATGCGTCCCTTCCCCAGGTTTTTCTGCATGGTATTTTGCTATAAGGTGATCAGCCTGGGTATTCCTACTTTTTACCCAAGATGCCTCTGATAAGGGGTAGCCTTTCCACTTGATTAAGTATTGGAGTTGTCTCCTGTGCCACCTCGAATCAAGGACTCGTTGAACCTCATAATGGATTTGGCCCCCTATGACCACAGGGTTTGTGGGCTCCCGGGGTAGTGATCTCAGAGTGGATCCAATCACAGGTTTTAAGAGGCTATTACGAATGCGGGATGTATCTTCCCCAGCAATTGAGGCAGTTTCAATTGCACTGTGACTGGGTTGATGATCTTTACTATGGGGAATGGTCCCATAAACTTTGGCCCCAGTTTCTTGCTAGGGACTTTTAATCTCAAATATTTTGTGGAGAGGTAAACCTTCTCTCCCACCAGGAATGGCCCTTGTGGAGCCCAGTTTTTATATGCCTGTTTCTTATAGGTTTGCGCTTTAGTGAGCACCTTTTTTGACATTTTCCCAGGTTGCTTTCAGCATCGACATCCAATTAGTCAAGCTGACTGAGGAGGGGGGGATCCCTTGGATACTCAGGCATTGGGATGAAGTCCATGCCACTCACTAATTTGAACAGTGTGAATCCTGTGCTACTGTGAACAGCATTATTGTTCGTGACCTCAGCAAAATATAAGAAGTCTGCCCAATTGGACTGCTGATAGTTCATGCAGCACCTCAGGTACTGCTCTACCATGGCATTTAGTCTCTCTGCTGCCCCATTGGTGCTTGGATGAAAAGTTGAGCTAAGATCCTGGGATGACCCAATGGACCGCAGGAACTCCCTCCAGAACTTAGCCATAAACTGGACCCCTCTATCTGAGATAATTCTTCGAGGTACTCCATGCAGGTGGTAGATGTGCTTCACGAACAGTTTGGCCAGCTTGTGAGCCTAGGGTAGTCCACTGCAGGGTATGAAGTGTGCCTGTTTGGAGAATAGGTCTATTACAGTCCAAATCACCATATTTCCCCCACTTTTCAGCAACTCTACTATAAAGTCTATTGCGATCTCCTCCCATGGCCTCATTGGCTCTGCTACTGTTTGCAAAGGTCCGAGGGGTTTTCCCGGTTGTCTCTTCATTGTGGCGCAGATGGTGCAACTTTTCACATAACTATCCACATCTTTCTTTATGCCAGGCCACCAGAACTGACTCCGGACTAAGTGTAAAGTCTTTAGGAACCCAAAGTGGCCTGCTGGTTTGACGTCATGGCTCCTCTGGAGAATTAGGGTACGAAGGGATTCTGGGACATAGAGTTTTGTCCCTTCCATGCGAGGTCATCTCTTTTTGTCAAAATGTGTTGGTTGTTTCGGAACCAGGAGTCTGCTAGCAGTTCGGTTTTGAGTCTTGTGGTTAGGTCACTTGCACGTTGGTCTTGCCAGTCACAGCATTGCTGCCTGGTAGTCACTTGGGGAGCTATTTGAGTAGAGAGAATGATGGCTTCTTCCTGCTTCCATTCACATTTGTATGGGGGCATGTGGGAGAGGGTGCCAGCTAGAAAGTTCCTCCCCCCTGGGATGTGCTTTAAAACAAAATAAAATGGTGGAAGTATTGAGTCCATCAGACTTGTTTGGGTGATAGTTTCCGCAGAATCCTGAGCACCTCCAGATTTTTGTGATCAGTCCAGACTTCGAAGTCCAGGTTTCTAGCCTCCTTCCAACAGGTGTCTCCAGAATAGCAGTGTCCATCTCACCACAAAAGCCTCCTTTTCCCATGTGTCCCATCATCTCTCTGTGTCTGTGAACTTGTGGGAGGTGTAGGTACAGGGTTGTAAGCTTCCTTGGTTGTTTCTTTAGAGTAGCACCACTCCCACTGCCATGTCTCTGGTCATCGTTACCTTGGTTCCACCCCTTTTGCCTGATCAGGAAGGGGCCTCTGCAGCCTGGAGGGCTTTCTGGAATGTGTTGATGGCCTGTTTGAGGCCTCATTCTGGTCATGCCCTGGGTGGTGGGTCTGGCCCCAGTTTCGGGGCTGGGGTTGAACACACAGATGCCATGTGGCCTATCCCCCCACATCTGTAGCATCTCAGCGGACTTTGAGGGAGGGTTTGTCTCAGGGCCCACTGTGGTTCTGTGGTTCCCCATTGGTTGGGCAGTTTTAGGTCAGGTTGACCTCTCTCTTTCATGTCCAGTTGCTTTCTCATGTTGTTGACAGGCAGCTCACTGTTGACTTTTCTTGCTACTCGGAACCACTCAGAGAGTTGATCTGGAATGTGGCAATATGCGGTTACCTGGGCAATTTGCTTGTCCAGGCTTGTTCTGAAAAAATGCACCAGCAGCCACTCTGGTAAAGGGGGTAGCCTTTCAATGACCCTCCTAAATTCACAGATATGCTCTTTGATGGGGTGGCCCTTCTGCTTTAGGTTGCTGAGTTCCTCTTCTGCATCTGGGTCCTCCTCTGCCTCCTCAAATCTGGCCTCTAGCAGTTGCAGGAAGTCATCTATGTCTTGCAGTTGGGGGGCTCTTCTCTTGTGGAGGGCTGCTAACCATTTCCTTGCTTCTCCCTCAAGCCCCTCTGCGATGGTATTCACCATGGCTCTGGGGGATGGTAGAGGTGCCCATAGCATTCTAGGTGGCTATCAGCTGAATCAAGGAATAAAGCTAGTTGGTTTGAGTCCCCATCAAACTTTCCCCTGAATTGGGGCGGGTCATTCAGCCCTACTCCTCCAACCTCCTGTCAGCCTCTGTATGGTTGCACCTGATATGGGTGGCCATCTTCCTCACTTTTAGTTCAGAGAGAGGGAAGGGTTGCCTGCCCTGGGCAGCCTGCCTGTTGTGTGGTAGAGGCACTGGTTGCAGTTTCGTGCTCCTTCTCTTTCTATTAGGTGGAGGAGGGCGGCTGCACTCCAGTCTGCGTCTCCTCCCCTCCACAGGATCAGATGTCCCTCCCCTCTCTTTTGGGTGGCATGATGGCACCTCATCATGAAGGGTGGTCCGGTCAAAATCCTTCCTCTGTTGCTCTGTTGTTGGGGATAGGGCTCTTTCAGAAGACCGCTCTATATCCAAAATATCCCAGTGGACAAAGGATGCAATGCAACTCTGTTGGGCAAATTGAGGGGTGATTAAATACATTGCTCTAAGCGCTTGCCTGCACTTGCCAAAGAGGCATCCCACCTCATTTTGAAGGGAGTGATTAAAAAGGTAAAGATAAAGCAGTGGTGGGTTACGACCGGTACGCCGCAGTATGAGTGTACCGGTGCCTGCCAGGAGCACCGGGTACCATTCCAGTACAGTGCTCTGGAGGGCCCACCCACCTGCCCATGCTCCTTACCGGTATTTGAGCTCTTCAGGGCTTCTGCGCATATGCACAGAGTGTACGCCACCTGTGCAATGCTCTGCTGAGCAGCTGGAGCATCCCGGAGGCATCGTGGAGCATTGCAGGCAGTATGTACGCATGCACATGCTGCACATGTGTGTGCACATACTGCACGTGTTCCTGTGGTGGATGCCGGGCCCTGTTGCACCATACCAGTTGCACCGGGATCTGGAACCCACCACTGAGGTAAAGGTGCCCCTTTCACATACGCGCTAGTCATTCTCAACTCTGGGGGACGGTGCTCATTTCCGTTTCAAAGCTGAAAAGCCAGCGCTGTCTGAACACGTCTCCATGGTCATGTGGCCAGCATGACTAAACACCAAAGTTGCATGGAATGCTGTTATGTTCCCACCAAAGTTGGTCCCTATTTTTCTACTTGCATTTTTACATGTTTTTGAATTGCTAGGTTGACAGAAGCTGGGACAAGCAACGGGAGCTCACTCCTGTTACATGGTGCTAGGGATTTGAACTGCTGAACTGCCGACCTTTCTGATCGACAAGCTCAGTGTCACAATGCTTGGTAAGAGGACAAATGAGGCTGGAGGAAGCCCTCAAACTTTTTCCTTCACCTATTATCCTAAAATAAAAATAAAGGCAGCACGGTCCTTGTTACTGTAGTGGAGAATAGCTGACAAATAAGGCAGCAAGTTTTCTATCCAGATCCTTTCCCAACAGCTGACAGAATTGTAGTGCTTTATATGTGATGCTCCAGTTGTGCCTAAAATCAATCTCATCAGTCTGTGAAATCAACCAGAAAGCTCTTGATACAGTGATTTCTTACCCTTGATCATTCCAGGAAAGGAAACCTTGAGTAGCACACATTTCAAATCCCACAGAGCATCCCACATTGGTTCAAAGTGTTTAGCTAGTCTGGTAAGGAATCGTTGAAGATGATAGCCAGAACTGCTCTCTTCTGTGTGGGATTTCTATACCTAAGCCTAGAAATTTGTCAAGTTAAAGGTAGCAAGTGTGTGTTACGTTTTTTTTTACTGTTCTTTCAAACAAGAGAATTCTATCTTGACTTACAACATTCACTTGAAGTCGCAAAAGCACTGAAAAAAGTGACCTATGATCCTATTTCACATGTACAACCATTAAAGGATTCCCATGATGATTTCATCAAAATTCAGGGGCCTGACTAAAACATATGAAGAACGGTTGCAAGAATTGGGTATGGCCAGTTTAGAGAAAAAAAGGACTAGGGGGGTCATGATAGCAGAATTCCAGTATTTGGGGGACTGCCACAAAGAGGAGGGAGTCAACTTATTTTCCAAAGCACCAGAAGACAAAAAACAATGAATGGAAACTAATGAAGAAGAGAAGCAATCTAGAATTAAGGAGAAACTTCCTAACAGTGAAAACAATTGACCAGTGGAACAGCTTGCCTTCAGAGGTTGTGGGTGCTTCATCACTGGAGGTTTTTAAAAAGAGACTGGACAGTCACTTGTTTGAAATGGAATAGTGTCTCCTGCTTGAGGATACGGTTGGACTAGAAAACTTCCAAGGTCCCTTTCAGCTTGATTCTGATTCTAGCATGTATTTATCAAAGTTGCTCTGTCCTGAAGTCATGTGGTTACTGTTTGTAACTTTCCCACCTGGCTTCTGATAAGGAAAGTCGATTGGGGGGGGGGGGACTGGATTCGCTTAATGACTGCATGATTCATTTAACAACTGAAGCGATTTGATTAACAACTGTGGCCAAAATGTCATGGAAAACACATTTCTTCTAGGCCTTGCCAACCCAGCATTTCTTAGTCAAAAGGACGTGAAGATGCCCACCTTACTTGACAACTGGGCAGAAACAATTCTTCAGGTAACTTGATCCTAAGCTATGAAGGGCTTTAAAAATGACAGCCAGCATTTTGAATTGCATCAGAAGCACAATGGGAATCAATACAGCTCATGGAATAAAGGTGTTACATGTGGCAAATAACTGCCGAGTAACTGCAACATCCACGACATTGTAGGTGTTAATAAAGTTCAGGATATTATTCATTTTATTTTATACAATTGTATGATTCTTTAGCCACTGAGCACGGTGGCTCAGTAGCTAAGATGCTGAGCTTGTTGGTCAGAAAGGTCAGCAGTTTAGTGGTTCGAATCCCTAGTATTGTAAACGGTGTGTGTGGGTTGTTGTGAGGGAATTGACACGCAGGAGCCATGTGCAAGACAGATCTTTATTGTAACACAGGTGACAAGCGATTCAAACGTTCCCTGCAACTGTCAGGGTATTTATACTAGCACTCAGACCAACTGTCAAAACGACCAACCAATCAGGTCGCAGCTGGTATTTGCATATTGAATATGCAACACTCCTTCCCCCCAGTTCTAAAGACCAAATGACCAGCCAATCACGTCGCAGCTGGTATTTGCATATTCAATCTCTCTCCTTCCCCCCAGTTCTGTGCATGCCCAGCTTCGTAGCTAAATTTTAGAACCAGGAAAAAAAAAACAGGTCCTTTGGAATCTTTGCAGCAGGGAGGCTCTCGAATCTTTGCAGCAGGGAGGCTCTCGTTGGTTTTAAGGAGGCTCTCGTTGGATCGAGAAGCAAGCGGTGGCAGTGTTGCATAGGAGCGGACGTGCTCATGGTGTAGAGGACAGTCTGGTGTATGTTGTGAGTGTGCTAGTGTTGGAGAGGCTTTAGACAGGCTGAGAGAGCGTAGCCGGTGGTGCTAGGTGGCAGCTTGGAGAACGAGGCTGTTGTTGAACGCAGCGGTTGGAACGAGGCGGTTGGAGTGCCGTAGGAACAGCTGGTGCAGGCATGCCATAGGAACAGCTGGTGGCAGGCAGGCAGGCACAGCTGGCGCAGTTTAGCCATCACGGTCCATAGCTCGTCCCTGAGTAGCGGCGGCGGCTCCAGTCGAGGTTAAGCGTAGGAAGCCCGTCCCTCGGACGGATGGAGGCCGCGCCTGGAGCTTACTGAGGTTGGCTACAACCGGAGGCTGCTGTTGATGTCGCTTGCTGGCCATAGCGGCGGCCCTGACAGGCCCTCAATGTAGGAAAGAAATTTTTTTTTTTTCCTGCGTTCACGTTGGCTGATGTTGTTAGGCTCTGCGGGAATCGCATATCAATCCCACCCTCGTCGCCAGTATTGTAAACGGTGTGTGTGGGTTGTTGTTGTGAGGGAATTGACACGCAGGAGCCATGTGCAAGACAGATCTTTATTGTAACACAGGTGACAAGCAATTCAAACGTTCCCTGCAACTGTCAGGGTATTTATACTAGCACTCAGACCAACTGTCAAAACGACCAACCAATCACGTCGCAGCTGGTATTTGCATATTGAATATGCAACACCTAGTGCCGCGTAATGGAGTGAGATCCGATTACTTGTCCCAGCTTCTGCCAACCTAGCAGTTCAAAATGTGAAAATGCAAGTAGAAAAATAAGAACCATCTTTGGTGGGAAGGTAACAGCGTTCCATGCACCAGTGGTGTTTAGTCATGCCGGCCACATGACCACAGAGACATCTTCGGACAGCACTGGCTTTCCGGCTTTGAAATGGAGATTAGCACCAACCCGTAGAGTTGGCAATGACTAGCACAAATGTGCGAGTGGAATCTTTAGCTTTACCTATGATGCTTTGATTTTATTTGACACTCACAGACACCCATACACACACACACACACACACACACACACACACCCCTACATGTATATATGTACATTATGTGTCAGCTCCAGCCGGCCCACAGACCCAGAGCTGCCCTTTGGGTGGGGGGGACTGGGGAGCTGCCAAGAATCATGCTTACCAGCTGGAGATGTACCTCCTGCACAAGCAATCCAGCTGAGAACTCTCCATAACTCTACATGACTGAGTTGCCGGGTGATTTCCAGTGACAACTCTCCATAACTGATAACTGACTGAGAACAATCCACTCAGAGCAGCGGATGTCAGCTCTATCAATTTATTCATTGCCTTAGTGCTTTGTTTGTCAGTTCAAGTTAGAGGAAGATGAACTGCATTTTCAAACCGTCTCTGTGTTTGGCTCTTTTGCTTAACCCTTCAGAACCTGACCGTTTTGTCAGAACTCCCATCAGAGCTTGCACTATGGCTGAAGGTACAGTGCTTGGGTTGGAGGCTGCGGACTTGGAGGAGTCTGCTGTGGCAACTGATACAACTGTGCTGGATGCGGTGTCAGGGCCAGCAGGAGAGGCACCATTGGATGTAAGGCTTAAGGACCACTTGGTGGCATGGAAGCCTATAGCAGAACCACTAGAGGCCAATGTGGGGGAGGCCCATGCAGGGGATTGGTGTCTGGGCTTGACAGGGTTCGGGACCATAAAGGTCTTCCACCCTATACTCCCCCCCTCACACCTTCTGGAACCCATGTCACTCAACGGCGTGAAAGGGCACATCAGATTATGGTTGGAGTTACTCCACCGCAGTGGGTAGTCAAACCATACAGGTGCTGCAGGAAATGTTTGGAGCAGTGGGCTTCTGAGATAATGGACGTGGCAGTGGTTGGAGAGATATTGAGACAGAATCCCTGGAACATGGACCCCAACAGGCAGGGGGAGTCATTGGACAGTCCAGTATAACCAGTCCAGAATGGTATGATACCCAAGGAATCCCAAGAGTATCCCAGACTAGGGTTACCCCAAGCTGCCCGGGACACCTGAAGGAGGCGAGTGGCAGGAGAGAGCTATGCCCCCACCCTCTCCTTACCCAGAGGGGATCTCTAGCTGGTTATAAGTCTGGGGTGATGGGACACTTGGACCCACCGGCAATACGTGCTACATTTGATGATAGCCCAGGAAGAGCGGCCCTCTTCTTAGGCCAGGTGTTAAATCACATGGATCGTTACGGCCATATGTACACGTTGCAGTGGGACATGGTAATGGCTGGGATGGCAGTGATGGATGGAGAAGCTGCGGACTGGGTGGCTGATTTGTATGGGGATCATGCTGTTGAACTCGGGGACATTGATAGGTTCCTGGTGGCAATGCAGGAAAGGTTCAAAGATACCACCAGGACCCAGCAGGCAGAAGTGGAGTTGCTGGCTGTAAGACAACGAGAGACGCCAGTAGTCAAATACATCAGAAAGTTCTGGCGTCTGGAGTGGCTGGAGAGGTTGGTAGTGCATCACTTCAAGGCTGGTCTTGACCGAACACAACACCTGGCCTGTGTCTGCAGAGGGTTGCCACCTAGACTGACTACGTGGTTCCAGGCCACCATGGAATTAGCTATAGAGTTCTGCGAGGATAAGCCAGGAAGGGAGTGGGGCACACAAAGACAAAGACTGCCACAAATGCATCCTATCAGCTTTGCCTCAAAAACCTCACAACCCACAGCGATCTCCACTGTGAAACTCCTTCCCCAATGGCAGCTGGACAGACAACATCAGTATGGCCACCCATAACATGTTTTCAATGCGGGAGGCGGGGGCAGAGAGTGGCAGTGTGCCCTAAGACTGGCCCTACAGCATCAAAAGGGGGATGGCCAGGAAGAGCATGAGGGTTGGCCAGGAAAGGTCACATGGGGCAAGTCAACCAATTCTTACACCTGTTGACTCAGTCCATCAGGTGATACGCTCAACACCAGTGGAAGTGACAGGGAGGAGGATTCCTACTCAACGATAAAAATCATAGTTCATGTGACTAATGGCTTGGATTTGCTACATTAGTTAATTATACTAATTATATTAGTTTATTCCAATAAGAAAGAAGAAGAAGAAAAAATTTTGTTGCATAAAGTATTTTGAAACAGAGGGACATGTTTTATCCATGTTTGTCATCCTTACACTATGTTCATACCAGATAAAAACAAATGTGCCAGGAGCCGATAACTTTGGGTCAGTCACTCTCTCTAAGCCCAACTCACTTCAGCGGGTTGTTGTTATAGGGTAAAACATGAGTAGAAGGAGTATAGTGTGTCTTTGCCACCTTGAGTTATTCATAAAAATAATAAAGATGGGATATAAATAAAGAAATAAAAATAAATAAATCAGTTTTTATACCACCAGGCAAAATGAATGCTAAGGTATTCAAATAGTTTTGCATTATATCTATGGAACGGCAAGCATGGAATAATGGCAATAAATTTTACTTTATTGTAGGGATAATTGCCTGCTGTACAACAAAAATATTTCTGATAGTTTAAGCCTGCCCTCTGCTGGTAGTTCATTATTTAACATTGAATCTGTTGTCACAAGAAGGAAAAAGAAAAGAAGTACATTTTAAGGTGATGATATTCTTTGTGTTGGATTGAGAAATCTCAGTCAGTTTCTTAAGCAAGCAGAACTCCTGCCACTGAACTCTACGGGAGCTTCTAACCTAACTGCAATTCATCTGGATTTTGACTTTCTTTTGATAGCTTGAAAATGTGTTCATTTCCCTTCAGAGTACATATGGCAGATGGACATTAATAAATTGATTAAATTATATCCTAGAATGCCTGCAAACTTTTAAGTGTAATAATGAAGTAGCAAAAGCAGAAAATATCTGAAATTTAGGATTGAAATATTGGCTTGTTGGTGTTTGCTGAGCTGTTTTCTTCTTGAAGATGTTTGCATCACTTTTGGGGGAAAAAAACTTGCCAACTAAACTGCAGAGATCAAGTCCAGACACTTGCTAGGAGTCAATACTGACTTGAAGACACATACACACTATTGCCAAATAATGTGGGGTAAGGTTACAAGTTTAAATGATTTTAGAAGGCACCAATGACATTAATGGAAGATCAGGCACTCACAGGCTACTAGCTTTGATCTCTGTGAACTACCTCCATAATTATCAGTGACATGCCTGGAATACCAATGGAGAGCAATGATCATCCTGAACCATGGTGGCACGGTGGTTAAAATGCAGTATTTCAGGCTACTTCTGCTGATTGCCAGCACTTTGGCAGTTTAAATATCACTGGCTCAAGGCTGACTCAGTCTTCCATACTGGTAAAATGAGGACCCAGATTTTTGGGGGCAATATGCCAACTCTGTAAACTGCTTAGAGAGGGTAAAGCACTGTGAAGCGGTATACAAGTCTAAATGCTATTGCTACTACTATTGGTATTCCTGTCTTTAAAGTCCCTGTACGTTTGGCAGCTAGCTGGATAACAAAGAAAGCTGGTGTTCTTTTTATTTTTAAAATAAAATTATCCAAGTCAGAGAAAAGTTTGGAATTAAATTAGCCCTTTTAAGTGTATCCTTAGTTGTTATATTCATTAATTCCAGTGAGCTTCAGCATGTTCATTTTTAACACACTGTTCCCTGCAAATAGAGTATACTCAAAGGGAGTTTAGAAATTTCTTGCGTGTGAAACTAGTTTGACTTTTTTTTAACAAATGCAGCAAATTATTTTAATCAATGATTGCATTCCCTTGCAAAGTGGATGAAGTTAATTGTTAGTAGTGATGAGTGCAGCATTGGAACACCTGAGAGCTCAGGTTGTTTGATTGATAAAAGTCAGCACAAAACTGATGATGCAAAATAGGAGGAGCACAATGAAAAAAAAAATCAGACTAAGGTTAAAATTGAAAGAAAATCAAAGTAATAACCAACGATATAGCCACAGCTTTCAATTGATAGTAAGGACATTGAAATGAAAAGAATGAGTAGTCAAGAAATATTTCACAGACAAGTACTTGATATGACACCAACAAAGGCCTGGAAAAGATATCCAAGATGCTATGACATGTGGCATTCAGAATCTAATTTGTTTTCCTTGTGACATCTTATGGATGAAAGTTGGTCTTTGAAGGACAGAAAGAGTATTGATGCTTTTGAAGTTTGGCATTAATGATGATTCCTGAGAATAGTAGATCAATCAAGAAAACAAACAATTAGATCACAGAACATAGCAATCCAGACTTCTCACTTGAGATACAAATGATCAAATAGTCTTATTTTGAATACTTTATGTGAAGATACAGCCACCTTGAGAAATCTACAATGCTGAGAAAGTAGATGGAAAAAAAGAGGAAAAGACAACCAGACAATGGGCATGACTACAGCAATGATGGGTGTCCTATGGGGAGACTTCCCAGAGCAAGATTGTGAAAAATTGTCTATGTGGTGGGTTAAGAATTGAAACCAACTTGATGGCACATATTCTAACCTGTAAACAATATAGCTGCAACATTCTCGATCATCTCCATCTTCTGGGCCTTGCCAAAGGCTGTCCCATGTGGAATATATTACAGTAATCTAACTAAATGGTGATCAAAGCATAAGTTGCCACCACCATCAAGGCTTACTATTTCTGTAGGATGATAACTGGCACACCAGCTAAAACTAATCAAGGACCACCATGGCTATAACTTCCACCTGCCATTTGAACAGCAGATGCAAATCCAGGAGAACCTCTAGTTCACAAGTTCCATGTTCATCAGGAGCACAACTCCCTCTGTATAATGATTATGGTCAAAGTTTCCGAATGCTGATTGATGAAAAGCAATTTGTTTTTCACCCCATCCAGACTTAACAGCTTCCAAGAACAAATTTCAAGCTTGGAACATTTGGAAATTATAATTTAAATAAAATGTAATACTTCACACCTGAGTGGAGAACTTTGTGACGATATTACCTCTCTGTGTATGTGTGTGTGCTAAATGAGGCATCCAGGTGCTCACTGTGATAGGCAATTTCAGAACCTTTATTCTATCTTTGTATGGTTCATTATTCTTAAACAAATGTTAGTCTGTGCACTCTATCAAAAAAGGATAAGACCTCAAATGGAGACAGTCTTCAGATAGTTCTTCATACAGAGTAGCTCTCCGCTTCAAATTAGAATACATGGCTGCCCAATTTCCAGTTCATTCAAGGATATGTTATGTAAAGAAATGAGTTTGATTTAATGCTGACAAGTACTGTTTTGAATGTTGTGATAATCACAGACCTATCATTTGAATGTCATGATTGGGGAAAAAATGATTACTGTTATTGACTTTGGTTCCAAGGATTAATGAATACAGAGAAAATAATTTCACCCTAGTTTTCTAAAGCTCCTTGTTATCTGAACTCACGTATCCTTCCTCTTTGTTTTCTCTGACTGTAGCCTTGTGGAATGGATAATGGTCTGAATAGTTTATTATCAGGTGATGTGGGCAAGGAGGTAAATGAAATGTAGACTATGTGATCTTTCTTAGTATGGTTAATTACACTGAGATAGACTGGGTAGATGAAAAAGTAATCAATATGTCTACATTAAATAAAATAATTCTAGCATGGGAGACAATAGTATAATTGCTTTATAAAAACTTCCTTAGAAACAGGCTTATTAAGAGATGATGTGGATTCATGCAATTTAGTTTGACATGAAACATATGTTTACCCTAATGGATTTTTTTTCTCTGTAAAGAGAGGAGGAATTTAACATGACCACATTCATCCACCTCCATCTCTTTGTGACCAATGTAGTATTCTTCTGAATCAAATTTATCAGTTTGGGGTATTGTGGTATATTGATGCTGTCTTATCTGCACACTCAATTTGAAAGGTAGAAGTGAGGGATATTGATATTATCTCAAACATATCTTTAATTGAGTGGTCTTTTCCATCAGAACTGGCACTGATGATGTTACCAAGTTTGAGTAATAAAACATCTGCAAGCTCAAAGAGTACCAAGGACCCAGTGGTGGGATTCAGCCAGTTTGCACCACTTTGGGAAAACCAGTTGTTAACTTTCTGAGCAGTTTGGTGAACTGGTTGTTGGAAGAAATCATTAGGACAGAGAACCGGTTCTTAAATTATTTGAATCCCACCACTGCAAGGACCTCTCATTTGTACCCTAAGTTAAAAATATTCTCCTTTTTTGAGATCTGTAATTTTTCAGCAGGAAGCTCACCCCATTGAGTTTCTGTGTTTTTATCCTTCTTTTTTATTTCCCTGGACTTAGAACATACTATACAACAAAGAATAATAAAGTTGGAGGGATCTTGGAAGTCTTCTAGATATCTTGGATGACTAGAAGACCTTCAGGACTTTCCTATTTTGAATCCTGATTTCTGACTAGCTTTGAAACATATACAATGTGGTATATTTTTTATAATATTGATCCTTGAAGACAAAATAGGTGGATTTTATTAAACATAGTGAAGAGGTGAAGTTACTAAACATTCTGTGCTCAGTTCTCTTCTACTCTTTGTCAGCCCCTTTATTGATAGATGCCAATTGTTTTCAAACATATTTAAAATATGTTTAATGATAGGGGCAAATTGGCTGCTTCGCATTTTGGAATGGAACCCTTTAAAAATTAAGTCCCCCCCCTCCGGCCCAATAATGCCCTCTGTTTTTCCAAATGACAGTGGTTTGGAATAATTACCAAGGTGGACAGCTAACATATCATTTCATATATAACAAGAGATTATTAAGAACAAGTTTTGTTTATGAAGATACAACAAAGAACAAACTGAATGTCCTCTTCAACCTTTCTAAGAAATAATGATTTATACCAGACTGTCTAACTCCTCCTCTTACTCACATTTCTGATTGTGCAAAATATGTGCTTTTGTTTTCACTCTTAAGTATTTAAGATAGCTCAGCTTGATTTTTTAGTGTCATGGATGCACTGGAAAAGTCTTTCCTACATTTGAAGACTTTTTTTTCAGGTAAACCTTATTTCTGTATTTAATACTTATGTTTATTTCCCATTTTCATTGGAACTCAGCATTATGTTTCTATGGAAGAACATTGCAGAATTAAGTCAGAGCTCCATCTGCCTATTGTCTTTCCATGTCTAGCTAATTTTGAGAAAGTAACCAAGAGAGCAGGAGACAATGTCATTTCCTGATGGTTTATTGATAATATCATGTTCAGATTTGTTTTAATACACTTTATAAAGCCTTAGTAAGACCACTTGGAATATTACATCCAGTTTTGGTTGCTATATTATAGAAAACATGTTGAGATGTTAGAAAAAGTGCAGAGAAGAGCAATAAAGATGATTGGAGGCCTGGAGGCTAAAGCATATGAAGAACAGTATCTAGTTTAATGAAACGAAGGACTAGGGATGATATGATAGTAGTGTTCCAATATCTAAAGGGCTGCCAGAAAGAGGAGTGTCAACCTATCCTCCAAAGCAGAACAAGAAGCAATGGATGGAAACTAATCAAGGAGAGAACTCCATGGAACTAAGGATAGTTAGAACAATTAGAAGAATTAATCAGTGGATCAACTCGTTTCCAGAAGTTGTTGATGCTCCAACACTGCAAGTGTTTAAGGAGAGATTGGAAAAGGGGATTAAACTAGAAGACTTCCAAGGTTCCTTCCAACTCTGTTATTCTGTTATTCTATCATTAAGATATTTAGAGTTCTGGATGATACTCAACATTATACCTTCTTTTTACCTGAGTTAGGAGAAGCTGAGCAACTGCTTGGCAGTATACTGGAGGCTGTAATGAAATGGATGGCAATCAGTAAATTGAAACGAAATCCAGATAAGATAGAAGTACTATGGATAGGGGGTTCTCTGATCAGGGAAATTGGGAAAATAGATAAGGGGTAAGGTAGCATTCCCATCAAAGAAGCAGATGTATCACTGGTGGTTTATCCTTTAGTAAAGTCTATAACTTGAGGTACAAGTGATCTCAGTGATGAGAAGCCCCATATCCACATCTGCTGGTGTGTCAGTTATGACTCCGCATACTGATTTTAGTAATTCATGTCTAATAAACTCTCAATTCTTACAATGTACTCTAAATGGAGTTGTATTTTGTTTGAAAGGCGTGATTCTTGTTACACTTCACAATAATGTTGCTGTATAAATTAACAGGGGTTCCAGAGGCCTCTTGGTCCCAAAGCAAATCTCTCAATTGCCTCCTTCCCAATATTAGTCATCAAGAGTTGATGGCTGTATTTGAGAGAGCAGACTTGTTCTGGTTTTGTATATGTACAAGTGGTTCTTGGGGGCAGAAGGACAGCAGAAATGCAGCCTAGGATGGTCTCGGAATGGCGAAGCAGTACTACTAGGAAGCTACTGGCTTGAAAAAACATGATGATCAATAGATATCTGGAAAGAGAGTTTCTTTGTATACCCAAGGGTCCATATTGCACCCAGGTCTTCTGCCTGTGGTTCTGCCCTATTCTCATGCCATTCTGGCAATTGCCTAGGCCTCTCTAAGGGAGCATGGTTTCTTTGCAGCAAACAATGGCCAGAATTGAATTCTGAAGGCTTGGCTGGAGCCCCTGGCTGCATCCCTCCCTTGACTGTGTGTGATCTTCATGGCTGTGGAAGACAGTGATGATTTCAGCTCTAAGCTTGACACATTGATATTTTTCTATCATGAGTTTTCTTAGCCCAAAGCGACTGTGCTTCATGCACTTCTATGAATCAGCATTGCTCAAAATCCCTGGTTGTTTTTTTTTTTGCAACTTAGTTAATTCACACACACAAACAACCTTCGCTGCAGCTTTTCTATTTTTGCAATTCCAGGCATGCTGTCCTTCCTTCTGATTCAAATTTTGCTGTCTATCGTTTCTTGGGGTCTTGTGAGTATGACAGCCATCCTGAGCTTTTCTCCCTACCAGCTGTTCACAATGGAGTCACTCAACGGCATGATTGAAACCGAAGCTCCTAAACAAGCCTTCACTGTTCCCTCTGGTCAGGACCCAGAGAGAAATGAAATTGAGCCAGTCACAGATGGTGGGAGTCAAGCAAGTTCCCAGATTGTCATAACATCACTGGCAACCTCTTCCTTTAACGGAGCGGGTGGTGGGGTAAATAAGAACCTTCCAGAACCAGCAGCCACGACTGCCGGATCCAAACAACAGATGGCTTTCAAGCTGTTCACAGCTGCAAACACGGGACAGGCCTTTCCTGGAAAAGGTGATTCTGGAGATGAGAACAGTGGTAGTACACGCATGCCATTTGCTGGAACTAACAAAGGCATTACATTTGATGGCTTCTTAGCTCTTGCTGTCTTAGATACACCAAAGGGAAATGGCAGTGACCCAGAGAAGCCCTGCTTTTGTAAAATTCCAGGAGCAGAAGGACAAAAGAGAGATCAAGGTAACAAATTTAAAAAGCAGGTAATTTTATCACTTAATGCCTTCGGGGTTTTTTGAAAACAACTTCTTTTTTTTTTTTTAAAATGAAGACCATTCATTGATTTCCCTAATTAAAAACAACCGGATCAGTATCATACTGAAAATCCTCCAAATCCAAATTCTCTGGGCAATGAAGTAAAAAGATATCCAGGAATGGTAAATGAACAAATTGTGTTCCTTGCGGTGGGCAAATCACCAGGGTTCAAAACTCTGAATCTGTGCTAATGTCTACTAATCTGTGGGTTGCGTTTATCCTCTTGTGCGCAGCTCTTGGATCACATGTCTGACCCACAGCACTGTGGGATAATTCTCATAATCCGTTAGTGCTTTGGTTATATATTGTTTGCAACAATATATAAAAAAATCCAACATTCTGTTTACCCCAGGATCTATCTGCAAACACAGCTTGATTTGGCTTGAAGTAACTATAGTCTCAGGCAATCAAAAGTAAATACATTTTGAATGTATTCTGGGAAGCCATGGGATTCCTTAGAAGTTTAGCAGGAATAAACTGAGAAGATAAGAAATTGTTCCCTAAAATGTTCAGAAATTATAATGTTGGATATTGAGGACAATTATGAGATCTAACAAAACTGGTCAGTTATGAATTATTTATGTTCACAATGTCAAACATACCCTCAAATTCTCAGTATGGCCACACAAGAAATCCTGGGCAGATAAAGCTAGCAAAGTTTTAAAAAAACTGACAGAAATAATATGATAAACAAAATGAAAGCATCTCTACCCTCCCCAGATTAAATCAAATTTGATTTTGAGAGGATCATCTACTGTTTGCCGATTTACATACATTGCTCTTGAAATTCAAATAGTGAACTTTGTATAGTATTTAAAACTTTATAATAAAATAAGGTGAGATGACCTAAGTAAACTAGCTGGGCTGCATGTTTTCCCCTAAACTGATGCTTTTCAGATGTCATGGATTTCACATTCAAAATTTCCAGTGATTATGGCCAACAGCTGGTACAATTTATTGCACTGAATGGATTCTAACAAAGAAGTATTTTGATGTTTCCATAGGTTCAGAGGTAAAAACATTCAAAAAGACTAAAGTGAAGAGTATAGAACCAAATAATCAATGCAACCCAAATGCATGGCTGACTTCCCATTATCTTCTTTTGACAATTTACATTCCAGATGGCTAGTTGCTGTTGGCAGAAGATGGAGAAATACTGGAACATCATTAGAAAAATCTGCTGGGTACTGTGGAGTAATATTCCATTTTACCATAATCATTATTTCGTTTCCCTTTGGAGTAAGAAGTGTCATGCACAGTGCAGAAAGAATGTAAAGAAAGGAAAGAAGATAAGGAAAAGGAAAGGAAGCATAATCAATCTACTTTTGAGCCATACTTTTCATTATTTCCTTCTTTACTTTTCTGTCCATTTTTGTTTCTACCACTTAATGATTTAGAGATTACCTTTGTACTTTAGGTATCTCACCTTTTCCTTTTAAAAATCTTATTTCATCAATTCCGCCCAACTGTGACATTAATTTTTTTTAATCCTGCCTTTATTATTTTTATAAATAATTCAAGGCAGTGAACTCCTGCTCTATTTTCCCCACAGTAATTATCCTGTGAGTTGAGGTGGTGAGGTGAGGGGAAGGAAGGGGAGGGAGGGAGAGGGAGAGGGAGGGAAGCAGAGAGGGAGATAGATAGATAGATAGATAGATAGATAGAGAGAGAGAGAGAGAGAGAGAGACTGGCCCCAAATCATCAACCCTTCTTTAATGACTTAGGAAGGATTAGAAATCATCCTCTCTCACTTTCTAGCTTGTTGCTTTAACCACTAGTTAATTCTCAATATTCTTCTCTTTCCTCTAAGCTTATTCGTGTTTCCATCATGGAAGAATCAATTTTGCATCCCTTGCATACTTCAAACCAATCAAAAATGATAAGCATGGAAAGATTTGACCAGATAACTTGTTTGATCTTCCTAATACAGAATTCAGTAGAATTTTGAATATAAGTAAACCAACATTAGCTTTCTTCTAGATTGTATTAGATCTTGGTGTTTCCACACTGTTTGCCATTGAATTTCTCTTCCCCCAAAAATCCCCCAAAATATTTTAGGAATGTCACCATTTTCCTTATGGTCAAAAGGTTAATAGCTCATATAGTCTCATAATTTCTGTGAAATGGAATAGCTTTGCTCTTTGCTGCCGTTATGCATATGGTAGGATTGGTCCTATCAACAGTGACATTTCTAGATAATTACTTCTGAGAAATTTATGCTATTCCTTTCTCTCCAAAGATGAAAGTGGCATATGCCATCCAGCCAGTACTATATACGTTAAAGTAGCCTGATGAACTCTCTGTTTGATTTTTTCCATCCTTGATTAAGTTATTTCTTTCAATGTCTTTGATAATGGATGAATGTGTTCTTGTCTTTGGTTCTAGATATTGCAACACTAGATAGAAGAAAAGGACAACTACAACATTTGACAGGCGTTGGACAAGAGCTAATGGCAGAAAGGGGGGATTCCAGTTCCAAATTACTTAATGGTCAGACAGAAGTACATGATTGGTCTAATAATTCTCCTTGTCAAAGAGGTGAGAAAGGCAAGGTTGGAGATCGTGGCCCCAGAGGCTTTCAGGGGCTGAAAGGAGACAAAGGAGAAAATGGCGAATTGGGTTCAAAAGGTGACCTTGGACTGAAAGGGAATCCTGGAGAGAAAGGAGAAAGAGGTCTTATGGGTAGAAAAGGAGCAAAAGGCTTAGCAGGGTCACCGGGATCTCAAGGGCCTCTTGGTCTCAAAGGCGATCCAGGAAGACAAGGAAAAACAGGTTCATCTGGAATCCAAGGAATGCCTGGTCTTCGAGGCCAAAAAGGAGAAAAAGGGCAAAAAGGGAACTGCAAAGCAGTTGAACCCACTGCATTTTCAGCTGGTCTTCAGAAAAGGAGAAGTTTCCCACTGCCAGGATCTCCAGTGAGATTTGATAAAGTTTTTCTGAATGAAAACGATGGGTTTCATGCAGAATCTGGCAGATTTACAGCCACCACTGGAGGTACCTATTATTTTAGTTATCATCTCAGCATTTCTAGCAAATCACTGAAGGCTGCACTTTTTCATAATGGCCAACAAATTCAACAAGTGTCTGGTGTAAGACAGTCCCCACGTGACATTAGTCAGGTCTCTGGGTCAATGTTGGTTCAACTTTCTGAAGATGATGAAATTTGGCTTCAAATTTTGAATGCCTCTCAAAATAGCCTAGTGGCTGATGAAAGTTCTGATTCAGTATTTTCAGGTTTTTTGCTATACCCTGATTAATAAAAGAAAGGAAACATTAATATTAATGGAAATACAATATCCATCACTTAAAGTTGGACCCAATGTCCAACTCAATAGATTTTAAATCAATAGACTTTGTGTCTCCAATTGCATTTATTCCTATTTATGATACTGATGGTATTTTCTCATTTTCCTCTATTTTCAAATGCATTCCTAAAATTGATTGTGCTAGTAGCAAGTTCTTATAATTAACTTAATATTTTTTTTAAAAAAAATCAAACCTGACTTTGTGGACACCAGGAATAATTTCCCATATATGTCTCCAAACAATGCACAACTAGTTTGTCATTACTTTCTTTGGGTTTTTTTAAATCTTAGTTTAGTTTACATGGCGGGTAGTTCTATACAACTGCTAACCAGGCCCTTAATGCTGTTTTCAAGTTCATACATGATTGGCCAGTGGCTACCACTAGAAACTCTAAAATAAAGTTATTGATACTGTATAGTACTGTACTAGATTTCTAGTTCTTCAATGTTCTAGTTCTTCAACTAAATGATAAATCTTTTAGTTTTTAATTGACAACAGCTTTATAGACATTTTAATGGACAAGAGTTTAATAGCCTAAAGTTTTCTGATTAGCCTATAGTCTCTATGCTTTGAAGAACAAGTAAAGAATCAATTAGTGGTCAGTGATTTAGACCAGAGTAAAAAAAAAGCAACCCAAGGTTCAAATATCCAGTTTTCCATATTATTCACCAGGCATCCTCAGTCTTGTTTCCATCTCTTAGCCTACTGTTTCTCACCAAAATGTTGTCAAAATAAAAGAGAAGAATTATGTATACCAGAGCTACTATGGGGAAATGGTTATAATGTATAAATAAAAAAAATGAAGATATTGATTTGCTTAAGAGTTAAATATGATTAGTTGTGATTTTGTTGAAAAATTCTAGGAAACATTTTTTTCTTTATTAAAAAAATCCAAAATATGACACTTCATTCTAATACCTTTCAAATTGTATGGGATCATGTACTCTAAGTTATCAAAATACTCATTAAAGATAGTTATTAATAAATGTATAATGGACATAATAATAAATGCAAAGAAACATAATGATATAAATGTGTTCCAATATATTAAATTTTCTGAATTTAAGATATTGTACTATCATTGCTACCTTTTTACTTGCAAATTCTTATTAAATAATTATGTCCAGTCTAAAGAAAAGAAAAACTAGGGGTGACATGATAGCAGTATTCCAGTATTTGAGAAATTTCCATAAAGAGGAGGAGATCAACTTATTTTCCAAAGGATCATAAGGAAGGACAAGAAACAGTGGATGGAAACTAATCAAGGAGAAAAGCAGCATGGAAGTAAGGAGAAACTTCCAAACAGTGAGAACAATTAACCAGTGTAAAAGCTTGCCTTCAGAAGTTGTAGGTGCTTCATCACTGGAGGTTTTAAAGAGGAGACTGGACAGTCACTTGTCTGAAATGATCTGAGTAGCGGGTTGGACTAGAAGACATCAGTCCCTTCCACATCTATTCTGATTTAACCATAATCTCCTACTCCCGCTTAAAAATATTTTCTTTTAGTCAAGCATCACAACCAATTTCATTTTTTAAAAGGAAACTGTGTCTTTTATACTTCCAAACTTTTTATAATGGTAAATATGGTTAATATGATACTGGCATATGTTTCTGTAGTCCCAGTCATTGGAAGAATGGGCAGTAATGGCTGTAGTCTTGGTATATAGACCATACTCTGTCAACTCGTGAAGCTTCCTTGACCTGCTCCCAAATTGCCATAGGCAGGGGAATGGGAAATCGTGCCTTGCAGCTGCACCAAAGAATTTACTTCTCAGTCATAACAAGATAAATTCTGGCTGAGCAAGTCAAGGCCATCTCCGTGGATACCAGCAATACCTGGAAGGGAGTGACTTATGCAGTCCACGAAATTACCTTGTTGGGGAATGTGACCAGGTAACACACTTTGGGGAGGAGGGGGAAACAGGGTTACAGGCAAGGTATGAAGGGGGTGAAGTCAGAGTTAGCTTCACCTAGTTAACGCTGACATGGTGCTCCTAATAAAAGACTCAATTTTTTATTGCCAGATTGCGTTAGGGCACTGGTTGGAACCCTGACAGAGTAGGTGGTAGGGTTGGGAAAGCGCTGTGTGCCCACTGCTTATATAAACCAAGGAAGGTTTTAATGCAACTGATGGAAAAACTGGTTCGAAATGGACTAAATGGATGGAATTCAGTTTCCTGATCATGTTAACTATATCTTTCTCTAGTACAGTTACTGTAGGTCACAGCAGATGCTGAATGAGGATTTGCTTCTGCCCAGGAGCTAGGAGACACAGTGAAGGAAAATCAAAGTCTCACAATGGCATAATCAGCTCCGTTATTACTTTGATTTGAAATAAATTGCAAAAATGGCAATTCAGCCCCAAAAACAATTCAGTGTCACGGTGTTGGGTAAATCTGGAACTGATTCAGGAAAAGAGTAAATGTACTCAAGGACTACAGATGAATAAATATGTGTTTGCTGATAAGAGAAAATAAATAAAGAATATTTCTAATTCTATTATTCTAGTTTTATTCATTATTCATTCTTATTCACTACTAAGAATTCTATTCTTATTCTTATTCTATTTTTATCAAATGTTCTGTAAGAAAAATAATGAAAATTCTTTAACCTGAATAGTGGTTCCAGCAAATATGCTGAAGTAGGTGACCTTTAAAATTGCACACAGGCCAAAACACAAATTCAGAGAACTAGGGCAGCAAAAATTAGAATAAGATTAAGATGACAACAAAACAGTTGGGTCATATATCAGGGACGAACGTTTTGATTGTTTTCCATCCAATAGTGTGAAAACAGATTGTCCCAAAGCTATGAGAGACAGTATGGTATAGTGATTGGAGAACTGGGTTATGATAATATAGGCATAGGTTTGACAACCAAAAATTCCTGCCTTTCAGTTTAATTGAAATTAACATTTCTAAAAAGATTATATAATGAGAACAAAGGAATCACATACCTATTCCTAAGCTCTGCTGAGGAAACGAAGAATAGACATATTAAAATGAATTGTAGCAATTTATGGCAATGTACATAAAATGTTTAGAATTTCCCAAAATTATGCCCTTTCCAGCTCTAGGTGAGTAATGGATAACATATTTGAATGCTGCCCACCCAGTAAAATAAAATGATGAAAATCTAAATGATGGGTCAAAATAATAGTTCCACTTCAACTTTTTTTCCTTTAGATTTCTATTTGAAAATAGTTATCACTCTGGTAACTTGTTTTCCCATGAATTTCTCCAGTTCTTCTTAAAACTGTCTAAGTTATTGACCATCACCACATCTGATGGCAATACATTCCATTTGATGTATTTTTGTCAATTGTTTTGGTCACATTTTTCAGCTTTAAAATGATTATTGCATTTTATGTGACAAAACATAAAGTGAATTCATGCATGAATAGATTAATGAAGTTGAAATGACCCAATTCCTGTGAATTACTTACCTGCATTATGTACTTAAGCCGAATAAGTAGAAATATGCACATCTTCCCTAGGGTAAACAGGAAATGTCTGGATTCATCAACTTTAGTATTTAATGGGAAGAAATAAAAAAATGTTACTATACTAAATTCAAGCCAGATAACTGGTCTTGTGAATGGTGGACAAATCATTAATTAAGATAGCAGCATCTGGGTGGCATTGTTTGGAATCTGAAGTTAAGCCAAGCCTAGTTCATACTCATATGACAAGCTATAAGGAAATCCAAGGGGTAAAAATATCCCAGAAAAAGGCAATGGAAAAATAACTATTTCCCAAGAAAACAGTAAGGATGTACTCATGAATTAACTAGGAACTGAATTCAAATTGATGGGTATTTTACTTTGTAAAATTTAGGATTACAGACATCAATATTCATGCAGTCACTGATTCTAAGTTCACATAGTCATTTCTTTCTAATCAAACGTATGCTATAGTGTTGTCATAGAGATAAGCTTGTGAAGAAAGATGCTGTAGAACACATGAAGATTTTTGAGGAAAAGTCATATCTAAATCTAACATGTTTTTTAAAGAATCACAATTGCTTATTTGAAATCCCCTCATCTCTCAAGTACCTGACCGAAGAAACCTATCAAATGACTCAGATCTGTGAAGGGCACTGAATTTACATTTTCTCCAATTTCAGTGTCACACTTTCTGAAAAAGTCACCAATCCCAGTTCTTCTTTGTTTTCTACATTCCCTCATTGGCCATTACTAAAGTAATAAAAGAAAAAAAAATAACCCACTACCCACTGAAGATTAAGACTGGGTACTCCAATGTGCTCTACAGAGTGACTATTCCTGATAAGAATATTCCTAAGGTAAGAAATAATGACCTTTTTTAAAAATTATTTTTTAAAATGAAAAAAATATTGGGTCTTCTGATGTTGCTGTCAATTGAAGCCAATTCACCAAAGCAACTATGCAAAAAAAACCCACTTGAATGATTGCAAAAAGATAATTTTCCATTTTTTTCTGGAAAAATTCAAGATGGAGGTTGTCAGAACGAAGTAAAAAATAAACAAACAACAATCCTGATAAATTTTGTGTTGAAGACAAACACAACAATGGCGTTCTCCAATCCCCTTTAATATCCATATTAAACCAGAATGAAAAAGAAATTTCTGAAGCTAAGCAAATATATATATGGGGAATATAATAATAGTTAGGCATTTTAATAAAATGTGTTTGTGAAGGATAGATGCTTAATATTTTATTTAGAATATTTTGGGCCATTTGTTTTCACTAAACACTTCAAGTGCAATGCAGTAAAAGTAATACAGTATTTTATACAGAATGTATCAAGGGACCGAGAAAAATAAACATGAGATGAAAAAATAGAAAACGGATCACTCCAGATATCAATGAGTTAGGAAGATAGGAAGCTGTTTATATCAACACCAGACATCTAACTTACTATTCTTTGCATTAATTTGTAGCAGTTAAATATCAAACAAGAGATCTTCCAGGTCCTACTTGGACATGCAGAGGAGATGTCGCTAAGAAAAGGAAGTAAAGGGAAGAAGCAGAAAGCAAGAATAATTTGTTCAATCTGAATGGAATGCATTCATTACAATTATATATCATTAATTTGAGCAGCTCTTCAGTTATAAAATCAAAGACTGAAATCCAGAATTTAATTCCAGATATATAGATTCAGTCACG
Source organism: Thamnophis elegans (assembly GCF_009769535.1). Taxonomy (NCBI): domain Eukaryota; kingdom Metazoa; phylum Chordata; class Lepidosauria; order Squamata; family Natricidae; genus Thamnophis; species Thamnophis elegans. The sequence continues at coordinate 49,739,150 of NC_045550.1, forward strand.
CTTTTATTTTATTTTCAGCCCCTTGAATTATTTGCAAAAATAATAAGGGAAGGATATAAACAAAGAAATAAATAGTCTGCTTGCGTAGTTTTAAATTAAAATGTGGTCAGAATCCCATATGATTTTGAAATGTGGCAATACTTATTTTTTGAAGATGATAAAATAGTCATTTCTGTTTGTTATGGAGTTCCCATGTTTAGTAAGAGATATACATTCTAACTATCTGTAGATATTCATCTGGACAGATCTATTGCCATAAATATTCATCTCTAAGGTTTTAGAATTCCTTATTGGCCAAGTGTGATTGGACACACAACGAATTTGTCTTTGGTGCATATGCTCTCAGTGTACATAAAAAGACAATATACAGACATCAAGAATCATAAGATACAACACTTAATGATAGTCATAGGGTACAAATAAGCAATCAGAAACAATCAATATCAATATAAATCATAAGGATACAAGCAACAAAGTTACAGTTCTGCAGTCATAAGTGGGAGGAGATGGTTGATAGGAACGATGAGAAGACTAATAGTAATAGTAATGCAGCCTGAGTGAATGGTTTGACATGGGTGAGGGAATTATTTGTTTAGCAAAGTGATGGCATTTGGGAAAAAACTTGTGTCTAGTTGTCTAGTTGTTCTTATGTCTAGTTGTCTTGGTGTGCAGTTCTCTATAGCGTCATTTTGAGAGTAGGAGTTGAAACAATTTATGTCCAGGATGTGAGGGGTCTGTAAATATTTCACTGGCCTCTTTTTGACTCATGCAGTGTACAGTCCTCAATGAAAGGCAGGTTGGCAGTAAATGTTTTTTTCTGCAGTTCTGATTATCCTCTGAAGCCTGTGTCTGTCTTGTTGGGTTGCAGAACCAAATAGATAGTTATACAGGTGCAAATGACAGACTCAATAATTCCTCTGTATCAGCAGATCCTTCGGCAGTTTGAGCTTCCTGAGTTGGCCCAGAAAGAACATCATTTTTTGATGACGTTTTTGATGTTAGGTGTTCATTTTAGGTCTTGAGATATGATAGAACCTAAACATTTGAAGGTCTCTACTGTTGATACTTTGTTGTCTAGTATTGTAAGAGGTGGTAGTGTTGGTAGATAGTAGGGTTTCTCCTAAAGTGTAGACCATCATTTCTACAGTTTTGAGTGTGTTCAGTTTCAGATTGTTCCGATTACACCATGAAGCTAGTTGCTCAACCTCCCATCTGTATGCGGTTTCATTGTTGTTTCAAATGAGACCAATCACTGTTGTATCATCTGCAAACTTCAATAGTTTAACAGATGGAACGTTTGAGATGCAGTCATTGATATATATATAGAAAAGAGAAGTGGAGAGAGCACACAGCCCTGGGGGCTTCTGTGCTAATTGTACAGGTATTTGATGTGATTTTTCATAGCTTTAGTTATGATATTATCCCATTGGTTTCAGAAAGTACATGTGGCAGGCCGCCTTTGATAAAGGACATTCCAATATCTTTGGTTGAAAGAGCTCACATGCTGGTACATAGACCAATTTTTGGACTCAGAATAAGTTAGCTTCATATTTACAAAGTTTTGAATGGAAGCATTAAGGGTTACAATTTATTAAAAACCACAAAATGCTGGAAGCTCAGGTAAATTCTGTAATTCTACAAAATCTAGGTAGAATTTGTAATTCTTCAGAATGGAGTTTTAAAGTAAAAGAATGTTGCTTTGAGAGTAATAGAGAAATTTTCCTGGTATTGACACTCCCAAAAATTCTAAATAGACAGTTTTTGACAGAGATTGTGGGAGTTGTTGCCCAATGCATCAGGAAGGTATCTTCTCTAGGATTGATACCATTGAATAGAGGATTCAATATAAATATAAAGTATACATTTGCTGTTGTTAGTTGTGAAGTCATCGCGATCCCATGGACAACGCTCCTCCAGGCCTTAAAGTATACATATTAGTATATAAAGCAATCTATTTCATAAAGGAAATCAATGAAACAAATTGTAGATCTTCTCTGGAAAAGCTGTTCATTATGAATAGAGGAAGGTATCCTGTACTCCATCTGGCTGCTGATTATCTAATTACAAGTTCTAACTTTGACTGGCAATGGCTTTCCAAGCAAGTTCCTGTTTGTTGAACGAGCATTACTACTGAAAGTCTATGGCTGTGTGGGAGCTGTGGAAATTGCATCAATGCCCTCATTCAGCTAATAGTATAGATGTGTGCATGATTAAGAACAATTTATGTTTTTAATCATAAATACATATTGATCTTATATGAATGGGATAAATCATGCTTAGCCATCATGTAATAAGCTGCACAATTAAATACTGATGCTATAAAACAACAGCCAAGTAAGGATACAGAGATGCTCTTTCCCAAAAATATCACTTCATTTACAGCAAGGTTTATTTATTTATTTATTTATATTTATTTATTTATTTATTTATTTATTTATTTATTTATTTATTTAGTCAAACATGTACGAGGTAACAGGTAGAAGTATAAACATGGACATGAACACAGGTAATGGGTACAAATAAATGGGGACAGTAGGACAGGGATGGTAGGCATGCTGGTGCGCTTATGCATGCAGACCTCTTAGGAATGGGGTGAAGTCCACGCTAGATAGTTTAAGGTTAAAGTTATGGGGGTTTGAGGATGTAACAACAGTGCCAGGTAGTATTTTCCAGGCATTGACCACTTTGTTGCTGAAGTCATATTTTCTGCAATCGAGTTTGGAGCGGTTTACTTTGAGTTTGTATCTATTATTTGCCTATTATTGCAGTTGCAGCTGAAATAGTCATTGACAGGTAGGACATGGTAGCAGACAATTTTGTGTATTACACTTAGGTCAGACTGTAGGGAACATAGTTCTAGGTTGTCCAAGCCCAAAATTTCAAGCCTGGAGGCATAAGGTATTCTATTGTGAGCAGAGAAGTAGAGTGCTCTTCTCATGAAATACCTCTGGATTCGCTCAATTCTAGGAATGTCTGATATACAGTGTGGATTCCAGGCAGACGAACTGTATATGTCTCAAACTATGTGGCATATGTCCCTTGGGAAAGTGAAGAGCCAGGCCAGGGGAAGTGTGAAATGTTTTAATTTTTATATGTCTTTGTTATAAACTTCTTTTCATAAAGTACTGTCAGTGCTTTAAGCTTCTCCTTTCCCACTGTTAATCATGTATTGCCACTCCTGCTGCTCAGTTCTGTTTACCAGAGGTTAAACTTTGGCAAACACAAGTCTATCCGAAGTTTCCTTCCTGAGTGTTTCTATTGGTGTTCTGCTTCAGTAAAGCCCACAGGCCATTACCTTGCTAATTGTTTGAGTTATGGAACTCTTACAATGCAACAGATTGTCTATAGTTGTTTGGAGTAGAACATACCAGAGCAGACCTGAATAGGAGACTGACCACATAACCCTTCACATCTTGTTTGAACCCACTGACAGCGTCTTTGAAACAACCTCTCTCTTGTTTGTCTCTTGGCTGGCCTTAAGGCTGGAGATCCTGAGGTTGGTGTCTTATTATCAGGGTGTTGTTTTTTTTGGCAACACAGATCTCTTACCCTGTTGGTGTACTCTCTGTACTCTCTGAAGGAACTAGTCATACCTCCGTCTCCCTCTGATGATAGCGAAGTAAAAATGACTGTTTTGCTCCTAAATTCAAATACATTAAAAACACCCGCACGCAAAGACATTCCCCGCCCCCCAAGATAACAGCACCAGAAAAGAACAGAATTAGTGATATGTTATTTAGGCAAATCATGTAGCACTGGATCCAAATATAGTCAGGCTACTATTGCCCTGCAGCAAAAGCTTCCGATTGCTTTCAGTCATACTATATTTGAATCAAATGGAAATTCACTAATGGTATTCTGCAGTTTTATAAATGTGAGGAGATGGTCACTACTACTTGGACACTGAGCTTTACATACTGTGATTTAAACACTCAAGCAGAATGGTTACCTTTTTCTCCTTCTCTTTGCTTTTGTATAATTCTCCCTTTCCCCTTGGCTGATCTCTGTCTCGTTTTACATCCCCCCCCACTCTCTTTCTTTTCAGTTCTTCTAATTTTTGTGAACCTCTTCTTCTTCGTGTGGTTATGTGAGAAAGATAATCATTTGTCTATGGGAGAAGCTGAGTATTATGTAGGATTTTTATATGTGCTTGAAATCCCCCCCCCCTAATTTTCCCTTTTGGGAAGATTGTCTTAACAACTTTAAGTTCCTTCCTTCCTTCCTTCCTTCCCTCCCTCCTTCCTTCCTTCCTTCCTTCCTTCCTGTGTCCCAAGGTCATGTGATCACCGTTTGCAACCTTTTGACAAGCAAAATCAATGGGGAAGACAGACTCACTTAACTATGTTACTAACTTATCAACTGCAATGATTCACTTAACAACTATGGCAAGAAAGGTCATAAAATGAAGCTAAACTCACTTAATAAATGTTTCACTTAACAACAGACATTTGGGGATTAATTGTGGTCGTAAGTCAAGAACTACCTGTAATATGAAGACGTCATCTGTACATAGGACAGTATAGATATAAGACTCCATCTTTCTGACAACAGGAGCAGTGGACATCATCCCCTCCCATACAGTTCAAATTCATTTTCACTGATAACGCGAGTGGCTTCAAATGGACATTTTGACTACATTTGGAGTATATAGCTAGGCTGCTTAAGGCAGCTCAAGCAGGGGTGAAATCCACTTACCTTTGCTACCGGTTCGGTAGCAATGTGAGTATGCGCGCACGCATGCATTTGTGCCACCTCTACGCATGCACAGAACTTCCTGTGCATGCGCAGAGCGTCAAAAATGGATGTGATGATGTTTGGGTGGATGGGGGGAGCCTGCTACCAAGTGCCTGCAAAGGTAAGCGAACAGCAAGGAGAAGGGAATCAGCTCTGCCACGTGATTTAGATTATAAATTGCGAGTTACAGCTGATCGTTGGAAAATTCATTTTCATTTCATTTTTTTTACTACCAGTTCACGCAAACCAGTAGCATTTTTACTACCAGTTCAGGCGAACCGGTCTGAATTGGTAGCATTTCACCCCTGAGCTCAAGGCAGAATGAATTTGGAAGCCTCCGAAAGAAAGATTTAAAACAAAGCATGCATTTCTTCTCTAGATTGTTCCAGATGGAAGTGTACACTGCATTTCATTTGAATGAGGAGTCCCCAGTCACAGGTGCAGTGAAGCCAAATGAGTTTTACTAAATCTTTACTTTGGAAGTGATTTTGAAAGAAACATTCCCCAATGATATGTTGCCACCTAAATGTGTTGTCTATTGGCTGTGCAAAACTACATTTTGATACTTTGTTTTAGTTAACCAAGGGAAAGTCCTCTGGAAAGCTCATGAAGCAATATGCTAGTTATTTGATTTGGTCTCACAACACCTTTCTTGTAATAAGCAAATCTATATGAAATCTTATGAACATGCAGAATAAGTTATATAGTCCAAAGAAATGTCTTTCTATTGCATTGAGTTATAAGCATCTAAATTTGCTTTGTATTAAAACCTTTTAATGTGTGTAACTGCGCTTGACTTGATAGCCATTATGAAATCATCTCAGACTTATTTAGCTCTGTAGCGCTCTGAATGAACGACTTTGACATTTTTTTTCAGGCTCTTAAAATGTTCCTTTTCACTCAGGCTTATATAGCAGAAGAACAAGCTGCCACTCATCCATAAAGTTTTAAAAAGTTGTTATTAGTAATATTAAACAACATTTTCATCTCCAGTAGATAATGGTTGGATTTTTGTATTTGATCTTGCATAGGAGAAATATTTTCACTCTACTTTTGAGAAAAAACATTTGGACAGATTATTATATCATAGATGCCTTTTCTGAGATAAGATATGAAATGGTTTCCTTGCAAAAATCTGTGGATTTCTCCATCCAGTTTTAATCTTAAAGCAAAGATATGGAAAGTCTGTTTGAGATCCATGATACAGAAGAATATTGTTTTGATAAAAGTGTCCATTTAGCTGTCCCTAAAAGTGTCCCAAGGGACACAATGGCTCAATGGCTAAGACGCTGAGCTTGTCGATCAGAAAAGTCAGCAGTTTGGCGGTTTGAATCCCTAGCACCACATAATGGAGTGAGCTCCTGTTACTTGTCCGAGCTTCTGCCAACCTAGCATGTAAAAATGCAAGTAGAAAAAATAGGAATCACCTTTGGTGGGAAGTAACAGTGTTTAGTCATGCCATCAGTCCATGACCATGGAGATGTTTTCGGACAGTGCTAGCTCTTTGGCTTTGAAATGGAGATGAGAACCACCTCCTAGAGTCAATTTCAATTTCAATTTAATAATATTTGTATACCGCCCACTCCGACTCTGGGCGGCTTACAGGCAAGATAAAAAGCATTAAAAAATTTAAGGTAAAAGATACAATTATTAAAATTACACACCATCCATTCTGTCTAAGTGGGGCTGGATATTGATCAACAGCCCCAGGCCTGCCGGAACAGCCAGGTCTTGGTGGCTTTACGGAAGGCCGGGAGAGTGGTAAGGGTCCAGATCTCCATGAGTAGATCGTTCCACAGGGCCGGCGCAGCTACAGAGAAGGCCCTCCCCCGGGGAGCCGCCAGCCGGCATTTTCTGGTCGACGGCACCCGGAGGATGCCCAACCTGTGCGATCTTATTGGTCGTTGGGAGGTAAGTGGCAGGAAGCGGTCTCTCAGGTAGCCAGTTGAGAATGACAAGCTCATCTGTAAGAGGGGTACCTTTACTTTTATGACTGTGTTGGTATAGGAATTGATATAGGAATTCTTGTCACCAAAGAGGATCATCTAAGAGGATACATTATGAAGGGTAGTGAGTATTATTGCATCCACATCCCCAAATAGAATGGGATTTGAAGTCTTCCAACCTTCTCAAGCCATCCTTGCTTTTTTTTTTTTTTCTGCCTAGAGGGTCTGTTATCTTTTAGTGCTGGGGTCTCCAAACCTGACAACTTTAAGGCTTGTGGACTTCAATTCCCAGAAGTCCCCAGCCAGGACACGGGGAAGTCCACAAGACTTAAAGTTGTCAAGTTTGGAGACCCCTTAAAGTTTGGTTTTATGTAAGAATATACAGTCTTGTTACTCAAGACTACAACTAGTCTTTTCTGTGACATGGACAACTCACTTAAAGTTAGGTTTGCCTTATAAACTTACCTTGGGCATATTCTATACTAGTGTGATACAGATACAGACAAATCTATTAATGTCTACCGCCAAACCAATTTTCTCTTGTGGTCATTTGGCACTTATTCTCAGCCTGATTATGCTTCCTTACAATAATGATTTTCTATGCAATTATGGAGCTTGTGAAATAGATGTTTTGATTACATGGAGAGTCCAATCATATCTCAATGTATGAACACCACCATTCCATCGAATAGATAAAGGCCAGAGGTAAGAGTTGGTGACCGTTGGTTGATACCCCAAAATACAAGATTACACATCTTCAAGAGTAATCTCAGTTTCATTCATTTCACCATTTGCTGTACTGGTTCTATATTTTCTTTCCATATACAGGTGGTTCTCAACTTACAGCAGTTTATTTAGTGACTGTTTGAAGTTAAATAGCACTGAAAAAAAATGACCTACGACCATTTTTCACATTTACAATTGTTGCAGCATCCCTCTGGTCACGTGATCAGACTTTAGATGCTTGGCAACTGGCATTTTTTTTAATGCAGTTGTAGTGTCCCAGGGTCATGTGATTATCTCGTGTGAACTTCTGACAAGCAAAGTCAATGGGAAAGCCAGAGTCACTTAACAATTGTGTTTCTAACTTAACAACTGCGGTGATTCACTTAACAACTGTAGTGAGAAAGGTCATAAAATCAGGTAAAATTTAACAACTATTGCATTTAGCAACAGAAACAGCAACATAAATTTTGGAAGGATTAACACTTCTCTATTTCTTTCTGTTCAATAGTGAACATAAGTTTGACATGTAATATGGGTGTCAAAGGCAGTCCTGGATTTATTGCTCTGAGTGTGTCAAAAAGTTGTTAGGATTTTGATTCTTTGCTTTGAGGAAGACAAGTCCAATTGACAAAATGCCGCGGTAACAGCTGAAATGAGGGCGGCCCATAGACTGGGATTCTTATCAGAGGAAAAATGCACCAGGTTAAAAATAATGCTGAAAATGAAGTCAACATACTTGGTAGTTAGTGATTATGCTATTCATCACCTTATGGAAGAGTAATTCCATAAGAGCATGAAAAAGAAAGATGAGTAATCAAGTGAGATGTCAATACGGTGGTATTGTTTTAACTGTTTATAGCCATCTGCTTAAGTATGTGACATTATTAGAGATATATGAAGCATGTACCTAAAGAAGAGAACAGGTACAGTTTTAATTAGTTGGAATGGCTTGGCATACATCATTGGTGTAATATGAGTCCCTCCTAAATTTCATTCTAAGTTGGAAATTGGATATGCGGCATGTGTATCTTAGCTGGTTATTTCATCAAAAGATGTAAAAAATAAAGAATTTGAAAGACCGTACACACTAAAATGCAAATTAAAGACAAGAAAATTGGGGAATTGCCCCCATGCACAAAATGATTTTTATTGGAAATACACTTTCAGATTTAAATGAGATATTTTACCATAGCTTAGCTCGATTTTGCAGACCAGGGATGCTGACTTGTACATTGTAACAAAAAGAATCGCCCTTATTGCCCTTTCTTTTAATATTTTTCTTAACAACTTAAGAAGTAACTATAAATATTTACATTATGTTATACTGTTGCATTACTTGTTCCTACAGCTGCAAAAATGTGGTGTCTGATTTGGTCCTGCACCTTCCTATTAATGACAATTGCTGATCTTGCTATTGAGGGAAAAAGCACCCCATTTCCAAAGTTTACTAAAATAAAAGCTATTGAGATGGAAACCACCAAGAATCCAGATGCTTCTCATGAGGCCCCTACAGAAGACAGCCTCCTCACAGAAATACCTGAAAAGAACGACGTCACAACAGAATTGTCTACACCACACTATGCCTCCAGGACATCCACGACGCTCTTCCCATTTGAAAACTTTACTCTGGACTCTTCGGACTTCTTTTTTAACTGCTGTGATTGTTGTGCCTTATCTCCAGGGGAGAAAGGGGAACCTGGAGAAACAGGATTGCCAGGTAGAGAAAAGCAACCCAACCCAACCCAACCCAACCCAACCCAAACCTTTGCTACAGTCCTAAACCAGCATAAAAAGCAACTGTTTACTTGTGGAATTTCTCACTTTCAAGTTTAAAGATGTCCCTTTCAAATGTAGTAATGACCTACTAATTTAGATATGGTAAATTGGATAAGAGAAACAGATTGTTAGCAGCTGCTAGCCTTAGCGAGTGCACTAAAAGCATATTGCCTTAAATATCAGTTGATGGGAAGCAATGGTAGAAGTGGATGCTCAACTTTTGATTCATTGATGAACTTTCTTTCCGAATGCATCCTGATTGGTTATGATATCATCTAGAATGCTTGATTCGATTGGACACTGGTCTAATATAAAAATGTGCTATATTCAGGCCAAGCAAAGGTGTTTCATATCCAGCATAGGAGTCTTATCGCATGACTGTTTCTTAAAGCTGCTATGACTTTTTCTGAGCTTGCACGTAAGTCATGCATGCTCAGGACAATAGCAATAGCACTTAGACTTACTGTATATACTGCCTCATAGTGCTTTTGCGGCCCTCTCTAAGCATCAGCATATCCCCCCCGCCCAACAATCTGGGTCTTCATTTTACCCACCCTGGAAGGATGGAAGGCTGAGTCAACCTTGAGCCTGGCGAGATTAGATCTGCCAAATTGCAGGCGGCCAGAAGTCTGCAGAAGTAGCCTGCAGTACTGCACTTTAACCACTGTGCCACTGCGACTCTTTTCAATACTAGTTTGTGCGGCGTTGTTGCCACACTGGAGGGCCGCTCATGTGTCCTTGGCCGAATTGAAAGGAAAACACCAGGCAGAATTCCTTGGGATGAGCGAGCTTCAAATGAACATCGAAGGTCTCTTTTATTCGAAAAGTTAGTTACAGCGTCATCAAAAGAAGCGTATCAGAAGGCATATGATACAAGTAAACTAATGAAAAGTTCACAGCATTCTACAAATAAACCAATAGAAAATCACATCATGGCAAAGGGTGGGCAAAGGGGGAATAGAAAGTTACAACCTAGCAGAGGGAGGGGAGACGGGGAATCGAAAGTTACAAGCTGCATGGCATAGGGGGGGAGAAGGGGCAGGTGTGGGAGTAGCTGGCTCACATAGTTCATGAGGCTGCATAATGAGTCCTGACCGTTTAGGCCGGAAAGATGTTTCTGGTACGATGTTTCTCCATCCCTGTGTGTGTGTGTGTGTGTGTGTTTCAGGCAGGCAAAACCCTCCCTGCACACACACACACCTGGATGGATACCAACAAGTTTGAGTTTAAGGAGAGGTTATAGAAGAGCAAAAAGATGCAGCCTCCTACTCTATTACCACTCCTTAACTCAAACATATATTTTTTGAGCTACCATGGAAGTCCAAGTAAAAGACTCCATTCTTTTGGGAAGCTGCCAGAGACAGCCAGGATGTCCATGCAGAATCAGAAGGCCCTAAACTAGTATAAAATCAATCTTTATTTAGATTGGAAAAGCAGTCTGTTGTTAGGTTCTTTTCAAGGAAAATCTAAACCAACATGAATATGAAATACCATAATACATCTACAGGATTAGTAAGATATGGATCAACTGTCTTCTTTGGCAGCAGGTATAGGTATGAATCTGTTTTAGACCTCTGTGTAGGTTCTAGGATGGATGGTTGGAAGAAGCAGCATAACCAGAAGTGGTATTCAGCCAGTTCTGACAGGTTCTGGAGAACCGGAAGCGGAAATTTTGAGTAGTTCAGAGAACCAGCAAATAGGCTGGCCCTGCCTCCGCTGCCTCCCAGCCTTTCAGCTGATCTTCTTTTGTTGCCCTGAACAGGAGAACTAGAAAGCAGGTTAGTGTGGTGGGGAGGGAATGGGGATTTTGCAGTAACCTTTCCCTGTCACACCCACCAAGCCACGCCCACCAAACCACGCCATGCCCACCAAGCCACGCTCACAGAACCAGTAGAATTTTTTTTTTAATCCCACCACTGAGCATAACAGTGGATAAGGTGGGGGACTATTCAAAAACACAACAAAACTCACTTTGCAACTCTTTAATTTGAGCAGTTTTATCTATTTTTCATGGTGAAAAGCCTATCAGCTTTGAAAGTTTGTTGTTGATTTTCAACAACAGTAACACATAATAATTACTTTCAAAGGCAGCCTTCCTATTCTATAGGTAGCAAATAACAGTAGTAGTACAGGTAGTCCTTGACTTACAATCAAATGGAGCTCCAAATTTCTATTGCTAAGCCAGACAGTTGTTAAATGAATTTTGCCCCATTCTGAGACCTTTCTTGCCACCGCTGTTAAGTGAATCACTGTATTTGTCCATCTAGTAACATGGCTGTTAAGTGAATCTGGATTCCCCCTTCATTTTGCTTATCAGTAGTTCACAAAAGGCGATCCCATGACCCTGGGACAATGCAACTGTCCTAAATATGAACCAGTGGCCAAATGTATGAAGTTTGATCATGTGGGGCCATGGGGATGCTGCAATGGTCCTAAAGTGTGAAAAAGGGTGATGTAATTTTCTTCCACTGCTATTGTAACTTCAGATGATCACTAAATGAATGGCTGTAAGTCAAGGACTATCTGTAGTAATAACAATATAGAAAAAGAATTCCAAGACTTAGGATAGCTGTTAGGTAAGCTCCCCGTTGGGAGAGCGAGTGCATTCAGAGAAGCGTTGTGAGAGTTGTGTTGGAGAACACTCAAACCAGCATACAGAGACATTGCACTTTAAATAGGCTTTTACTTTCGTGGAAATAGAGGTATCAGAATCCATCAAACAGTCATACACGGATAAGACAGTCAGTCATCAATGTCTTTCAGTTAAGGGATAATCCAAATAACATAATTCATAATCATACAAACAGTCTGGTACTCAAAGTTTGCTAGCAGTTGCAAAACTTACAATAGTCACAGCACTTTCTAACAGCCAGCTTCCAAAACACTCAGATCAGATCAGCTCTGCATCTAACAAACAGAGAGCTAACAGTCATTCTGGCTCCCTCTTATGGCCAATTGAGGAAAACAGCCACCAATCACATTTTACAGTATAATTTAAAGAAACAGGTGCAACATTGCTATATGATTTATATATTGCCAACCCAACCGTTAGATTATATTCCTAACAATAGCAAAACTAAATAACAGTACTAAAGACATTGTGACATATGAATATTTTCAAATAATGTACTTTCCTTTTTTAAAAAAAATAGGACTTAAAGGAGAAGTAGGAGAAAAAGGCCGTTCCGGTGTACCAGGAACTCCTGGATTACAAGGATCAAAAGGATTCAAAGGAAACAAAGGTAAGAACAATATTAAAATTTTTAAAACAACCACCTGTTGTAGCCCACCAGCGGCCAGTGGAGCTAGTAGCAGAGTCAGACAATGGGGAGGTTGGGGAGGAACATGGCCAGTCCTGGGGGTTGAAGAAAGCTCAGATGAGGGTTCTGCATCAGAGGCAGAGAGGGAGTTAGACAGCAGTGAAGCAGAAGAACAGCTGGAGCCTGTTCCCAGTGCGCGCATGCACAGAGCTGCCAGAAGACAAGAACAACTAAGAAGCAGGGTCGACTTAAAAGTAAAGCTACCCTTGGCTCCTCTGACAGGAAACAAAAGAGGAACATCCTCTTTTGGGGTGATGGACCCATGCCATCAAAAGCTTTAAAGGTGATAACCAATACCTTGAATTGGATTCAGAAGCAAATTGGCAGCCATTATTTCTTGATTATTTTTCAAGAGCAGAAAGTTAAAATGAAGGTATATTTCCAAAATGTCCTATCTCTGCAAAACAAAGACCTATATGAGCTTTCTTGTAGTACCTCCTAGATGAGGGTGAGGATGATAAGGAGGAGGAAGTGGTAGCATTGAGGGGGCCCATTCAGAAGAACTCAACTTTTGTTTTGGGTTTGACTTTGAGAAATTATTTTTAAAAATGTCAGCCCTGAGATGGTGAATGTGCATTAACAGTTAATATATTTTTTTGGAACAATGTCATAGGAGATAAAGGAGAACATGGTGATCAAGGAGCAAATGGCACCCCAGGATATCCGGGCAGACCCGGAGACCCAGGTATGTTTCATAAAATCTGAGCAAAAACAAGGAAGTAAAGCAGTGGTGGGTTCTGGATTCCGGTGCAACTGGTATGGTGCAACGGGACCTGGTGTCCACCACATGAACATGTGTAGCATGCGTGCACACGTGCACAGCACGTGCATGCATATTTATCATCTGCGATGCTCCACGATACCTCTGTGATGCTCCAGCTGCTTGGTAGAGCATTGCATAGGCGCCGTATGTTCTGTCCGCGCGTGCGGAAGCCCTGAAGAGCTCAAATACAGGTAAAGATGGTGGGTGGTGGGCGGGCCCTCCAGATCACCATACCGGAATGATGTCCAGTGATCCTGGGATGCACTGGTACGCCAGTACCTCGGCGTACCAGTCGTAACCCACCACTGAAGTAAAGTATCTATGAGGTATGAGGTTCTCTTTCTTTGTGGCCCTAGGTTGGTCAATCTCTCCCTCTCTCTCTCCCTCCCCCCTCTCTCCCTCCCTCCCTCCCTCTCTCCTTCTCTCCCCTCTAAAATGAATTATCATAGCCATTTCCACATAAAGTGACTTATAACAGCTTTTTGAGACAGCATATTCTGATTAGAGTTATTTCAGCATAATGATGGCTGGCTGAGAGCCACTGGAAAGAAACCTACTTTTATTATCTTCAACTCTAAATGCCTTTGGAAAATTTTAATGAAGTACCATTATTATGAGATTATCCATTATCACTCTTATTATTATTATCAACACGATGGGTGGATAGTATTTTTCTCATAGGGCTGGGTATGTATTAATTACTTTAAAAAGGCCTTTTCTGTATTCTGGTGCTTGCCTGACATATGCACTTTAAATTTGCACAGAAATATGTCATATTTAAATGTATTCCAGGCAATTATTAAGACATTGGGCTCCTTCCCATATTGGAGGACTACCTGGCTCCAACACACACCCATTCCAACCAATAATTTCTTCACAGATATACTTGTATACTTGCATGCCTTATGCCCATATCTACATAGTATTCTTCTTCTACATGCTTTGTGAAAGGGACGGACTCTAGTCATTGTGGTGATGAGAAGGGGCAAATGCCATTTCTATAAGAATAAGGGACCTGGCAATTTAGAGCTGATGCATGAACTGGAGCCCACTGTTGCTTGATGTTTTTCCTTCTAACCTTTTCCTTCTGTCTTTAATACTTCTAGGAGAAGTTGGATTTAAAGGAGATAAAGGAAACCATGGCCTTCCTGGAGTCAAAGGACAAAAGGGCTCCAAGGGGGAAAATTGTGAGAATGGCACCAAAGGAGAGAAAGGAGACATGGGAGAACTGGGGTTACCAGGGGTTGATGGGGAAAATGGGGAAAAAGGAGAAAAGGGGGACATTGGTGAAAAGGGCTATTTGGGGGATCCAGGGGAAAAAGGAGAAAGAGGTGAGAAGGGTGACATTGGGCCAAAAGGAGAAAAGGGCATTAAAGGAGACATAGGAGTGGAAGGTGGGCATGGGGAGGATGGGCAAAAGGGAGAAAAAGGGGGACCTGGAATTAGGGGTGACAAAGGAGACCAAGGTCCAATTGGTTTGATGGGGCCTCCAGGGGTGAAAGGAAGTCTCGGTTTCAAAGGAACCCGAGGAGCTCCTGGTAAAAAAGGTGCAAGAGGCCCCAAAGGTCCAAAAGGGGAGACCCCAACTCTCCCCAGATCAGCATTTAGTGTTGGCCTATCCAAACCTTTCCCGCCCCCAAACCTGCCTATTAAGTTTGACAAGATACTGTACAACGACCAGGAACACTATAATCCATTGACAGGGAAATTTAATTGCAGCATTGCTGGGGCTTATATCTTCTCCTATCATATGACGATACGAGGACGTCCTGCCCGCATCAGTATTGTCTGTCAGAACAAGAAGATGATCAGAAGTCGGGAGACACTCTATGGCCAAGAGATAGACCAGGCTTCCTTCCTTACCATTCTGAAGTTAAATGTAGGGGACCAAGTATGGCTAGAAGTCACAAGGGATTGGAATGGGGTTTATGTTAGTGCTGAAGATGACAGCATATTTTCCGGCTTCCTTTTATATCCTGAGGAAATATTTGACACTCTGCTATAAGAAAAGCAGGTAGATATGAACCAAGTGCCAAGAAAGATTCTCCCTTCTGTCTTGTTTATCATAAAGAAACATATTTCACTACCCAACTCATGGTCTCAAGACATTAACTAATTGAAATGAATTAAAACAAGGGACATTTAATCTGAGCTAATTTGAACTGCTTTGTGGGAAACTGTTATAGAATTGCACTTGGGCAATGGACAGGAAAACATCTCCAGACAGATTTCATACTTCTATGGTCATTAGCTGATTAAAATTACACCGTGGTATGCATATAGTTTTGATAAAGATGATATTATTATAAAATAACAATAATACTCTTTTATCCAGAAGCACCTGCATTTAATAATGTTCTTAAAATATTTATTTCTATCAGTCACTCCAGTGAAATTAAGATTGTCAATACAAGATTTAATGGTAGCGTAATGGAATGAACATTTACAGTAGAAATTGAATCAGTTTATTAAAAGAAAGAATATATCTACTTTTCAAACTCTGTTTGCGTTTAAATAAATTGTATCCTGAGGGGTGGTATATAATAAAGTAAAACGACTGCTTGTATTTTTTCTTGTGTTAGTCATAGATATGAATCAAACCAATTAGGTGATTTGAAAAATAAATGTGTGGACAAGTCTGTAAAGATTTGGGAGGCCTGAATTATTTTTTCTTTATGTAAAATACCTTGTAATAAGTGTTGATAAAGCTTTAGACAGACCTGTTACATATAGTTTTGTCAAATTATTTTACTTCCTGGTTCATGTGAAAGATTGTTTTCCATGTCTATAAACTTTGAGTTGAAATATTAGCCAACATTTTTTTTGTTATTATGATTTTTCCTAATTTTATAACTTCTTCTGAAACCTCAGTGGTTTAATAAATATTGCTGCCCTATGTAGCTATGTACTTTGTCCCAAAGACAAAGTAACTAAGATGATAACTTACACATGATCGCTTGCTTACATATGATTGATTATCATACCAACATATTTCTCCAATGCTGTGTCACTTACATTTGCTTGACAATAAATTCCACCATTCTCAGAAAGCAGATGTCGAGCTCTTAGCCTCTCCAATATACTGGAATTGTTCTTTTTCCAAGCACAATTCTGGCTAACTATCTTTAGCAAGAGGCACTAAAATGAAAAAGGATGGAATTCCAAGAAGCCCAGCAATTGAACAATATCCTGGGTACAGCAATAGATCACCAACATATTGTAAGAAGCTGTCCTCATTTTCTTTTTTATTGTCTTTGTGTAAACTATCAGGTAATTCTGGTGGTCTGTTCACTGATAAGGATGAACCTTGCAGATGGCTGCCTGTAAAGCTGTCCCCTAAATCCTTATCAATGTGGGAACAGAGTTTACATCAGCAATAAATGGAAAAGAAAGTCTACTCCATTTAAATCCCTGATAAGAGCAAAATGCTCTTGGTGGTCAGCAGCAAGTACTTTTTATTTTTGTTAAGGACAGAGGGATTGAACTTACTACTACATATATAGTAAGCCATACTTGGAATATTGCATCTAGTTTTGGTCTCTATGACATAAAAAAAGGTGTTGAGACTCTAAAACAGGGGTATCAAACTCAAGGCCCATGGACCGGATCTGGCCTGCAGGGTGCTCAGATCTGGCCTGTGGATCTGGCCTGGAAACAGTGAAGAATTGGCCTGCGGTGCCTCTGCCAGTGAAAACAGAGATTGGGAGGCCCATGTTTGCTGGCAAAGGGTTGCGGGAGGCCACCACAGTCAAAAATGGACCTTGGCAAGGCCGTGCGTGGCCCTCCAAAGTTCCATTTTTGCTGGCGGAGCACTCAGGCCACCACAGGGACCCCTGACACCAGTGACATTGAGCTGGCCATGCCCACGCTGACCATGCCCACCCCGGCTCCCCAGAGGCCAAAGGCAACCCTGATGCAGCCCTCAATGAAATCGAGTTTGACACCTCTGCTCTAGAAAGAGAGCAGAGAAGTGCAACAAAGATTATTAGGGACCAGAACTTCTCTTATTGGGACTTATGGATAGAAAATACTATCCATAAGAAAGGCTGATTTTATATATGGTAAGTGAATTTTTCTACAATTATAATATGTGCAAAAATGGAAAAAATTGAAATACCTACAATGGAAGAATAGGTTGTGAAGATGGCATTGTTAGCAGAGTTGGCAAAACTTTTTTTATAGATGTTTTGCTGAAAATGGAAAAAAGTGAAATAGTAATTTCTAATTTTGATGCTGGCATTAAATAAGAGGATAAAGGAATTATTGTAATGCTAAGGAGGAAGAAAGCTAATTACTTTATTTGCTCTAAAGAATATTAACAAGTGGATTGTTTTCTGCATTTTTCTTTTTTCTTATTTTCTTTCTTCTTTTTCTTTATATATTTTTGTTTTTGTCTTTTATGTAGACAAAATTATTATTTGACATCTCCCTTTCATAAAATTCTTATTTGACATCTTATTTCTCGTTATTTAAGGCAGGGGACCTTCAACACTGTGACATCTCCCACTGAAATGACAAATGGATTTGTGTATTTCCATGAACAAAATTAATGATTAAATTGAGCCTAAGTTTCACCTATTTTAAGTATAATTTTAAGTATAATTAAAATGGTGCATACTGGTAGATTAAAATTCAAATATTAATTATATACAGGGTAACTTTTAATTATGCCAAATTTAAAGAAAACTAATAATTATAATTCAATTGGTACTTCTCAGGGATTCTCAAAGTTGTCAGTACCCTCTGTGCACTACAATACAGGTTTCTACAAGCAAAAAAGGGTGGAGGAAAACTAAGACCACTTTGCCTGTACAAGTTAGATCCATTTTGAAAAAATGTAATCTCCATCATTTATGGATGATTTTAATTCCCAGCCTGAGGACATTCCCTGTTTGTCACAGCATTTACAAATTTCTCATCAAGTGTTCATCCTGGCTCTACAAACTATACTTGAAAAAAAAACCCACAATAGAATTAAACTTTGAATAGAAGTGACCCACCATTAGCTGCAGCTCTGTGCAAGCAATGTTTGTGACCCTTCTCCATCAAAAGGCTTCATTCTCTCTTTGGAGAATAGTTTGACTTCAGTGGTGGGATTCAATTTTTTTTTTACTACCGGTTCTGTGGGCATGGCTTGGCGGCATGGTGTGGCTTGGTGGACGCGGCATGGTGGGCATGGCTTGGTGGGCATGGCAGGGGAAGGATAATGAGCCGAGGTGGCGCAGTGGTTAGGGTGCAGCACTGCAGGCCACTTCAGCTGACTGTTATCTGCAGTTCAGCGGTTCTAATCTCAGCGGCTCAAGGTTGACTCAGCCTTCCATCCTTCCGAGGTGGGTGAAATGAGGACCCAGACTGTGGGGGCGATATGCTGACTCTGTAAACTGCTTAGAGAGGGCTGAAAACCCTATGAAGCGGTATATAAGTCTAACTGCTATTGCTATTGCTATACTGTAAAATCTCCATTCCCTCCTGATCAGCTGGGACTCGGGAGGCAGAGAATAGATGGGGGCAGGGCCAGTCAGAGGCGGTATCTACTGGTTCTCTAACCTACTCAAAATTTCTGGTTCTCCAGAAATGGTCAGAACCTGCTCAATACCACCTCTGTTTGAATTCCTCTTCTTTGTGGCAGCTCTTGAGATAGTACAACCCTGCTATCATGTCTCCTTTAATCCTTCTTTTAATTAAACTAGACATACCCAGTTCCTGATGAGAACCTGCAAGTACATAAATAAGAAAGAAGCTTTGTTTTGAAAAGCAACATTAGTTAGATACCATCTAGCTGGGTCTGACTCTTGGTAATTGTATGGGCAGATGTCCTCTAACTTTATCTATAGCTGTGACAGTCTGCAGTTCTTCCAAGGACATTCAAGGGATGTGCCTGATATGTCCATCCATCTCATGTGTTGCTTCACTCTTTTTTTCACAGCTCTCAGGGTTGCCAAGCAGAACTGACTTTTTCCACCCCTAATCCATCACCCTCTAATATCCCATGTCTGAAGTTAATGAATTTCTGCTTGCTGAACATTGTCTCAACTGTCTTTATTTTTTATTTTTTTCCTCAAGGTCTATTTATTGGTTTTTCTTGCACATCCATGGTACAACATTATCAGTAACAACTCCAGATCTGTAATTCAAATGTGGTCTTTCAATCTTTCTCAATAGCCAGCATTCACAATCATAAATTTCTACTGCGGAAAAAATTGCTTTTAGAATTCTGATCTTTGTTGTAAGTAGAAATTTATTTATCCTTTATCCAGATAAGATGCTTATTGCTTTCTTCTCCTAAATTTAACCTGTTATTTTTTCCCAGCAAATTATTGTTATTGTAAGACCCATGGTGGCACAGTAGTAGAATGCAGTACTGCTGGCTACTTCTGCTAACTGTGGGCTGCCAGCAGTTTGGCAGTTCGATTTTCACTGGCTCAAGGTTGAGTCAGCCTTTCTTCCTCCCAAGGTGGGTGAAATGAGGACCCAGATTTTTGGGGGCAATAGGCTGACTGTAAACCGCTTAGAGAGGGCTGTACAGCACTGTTAAATGGTGTATAAATCTCAGTGCTATTGCAATTGCAAATTGTTCTTGAGTCCAATAAAAACAAAACTATATGCCATCTGAATGCTTTCATCATCAGTTGTTAATTCACTGGATGCTTTCAGCTAACTCCATTATTATTTACAAGAATGATACTTGGCTCCATAACAGAGACTTCTGTATGAAGTATGAAAAAATAAGTCAAGATGTTGGTTGTGGCTGATTTTCTAGACAATAGATAAATCCTGGATTTATGACCACAGTTGGGACCAGAATTTCTGTTGCTAAGCCAGGTAGTTTTTAAGTGACACATGCCTGATTTTACAGTCTTTTTGTCATGATTGTTAAATGAATCACTGCAGTTGTTAAGTGAATCATATGGTTGTTAAGTGAATCAAGCTTTCCTCATTGACTTTAGTTGTCAGAAGGAAGGTTGCAAATGGCCATCACATGACCCTGGGACGCTGCAACCATTGTAAATACATGCTTGTTGCCAAGCACCGACATTTTGATCACATGATTAAGGGAATGCGGCAACAGTCATATGTGCAAAACCAGTTGTAAGCCACCTTTTTCGGTGTGTTGTAAATTCAAATAGTCTCTAAATGAATGGTTGTACGTTAAGGATTACTTGCATGTTACAACTCTATACAGATACAGCCATAATAATGTTTATAAAATAAAAAAGATTGCGGTGTGTTGATTGGCCACAATTTCATTCTCCACTCCTCCTCATTCTCTATTTTCCCTGACAATCCTGATTGGTTTTTTGCTTGGCAATCTTTTAAGGTTCTGGCCACAAGAATGTTCTTTTATGGCACTTATGTCCAAATGAGTGAGCAAACTATATCACCAAAACCTGTCCTTAAATCTTGCAAGAGCATTGAAACAGCAAAGATTTCCTGATATTTCTGGGTTTTTAAAAAGTATATACAGTATTTGTGGATCTAGTGATGAGTGGGGTCTGTAAATGCTGTATTGCCAGCTCTGAATTACTGTTTCAGTTCAGTGCTAATGTGTGCCTGTTTCAAGAATAGAATTCCTTTATCACTGGTTCTCCAAGGACAGTGAAAGTCTATTCCAGGCGTATCTGTTCCTAATCATCAGAACCTCTGCTATATGTCTCTTATGCTTATATTTAGAAATACTGGATTGATGAAACTCAGGCTCTAACAGTACCCTGTGTCAATGATACAACTGATAAGCACGTTCGAGACCTACCAATCTCTGAATGCAAAACTATATTGAGTACATTCATTTTGGCACTGATGAAGGCAAAACCAGCTCTACCTAATTCCGTCGAGAACCCACATAAGGATAGCATAGATTTTTTCCTCCTCCTTATTATTGCAGGTCACATTGTCCAATTGAGTGTCATTGTATTGTTATGAGAGTCTCATGGTCTTGGCAAACATCTGCCAGAGTGTCCTTGGCTCTCATGAGTCATCTTCTTGAAGTCCGGAGCCTGCATTCAGTGGTGGACTTCTGCCCGGTCAGACCGGGTCGGGTGAACCGGTAGTTGTGATCACTGGCTGGGCCTCACCACCCGCCCCTGTGCTATCCTTTCCATTTATAACTAACTTTCTGGATCATTCCCCCCCTCCCATGCTGCTCAGCTGAGTTCTGCACCATACCTGCTGTACTCACTGGAGCTACCTGAGTTGATTAGTTGCCTGTTTGAAGCTCTGTTTCAGCCCTGAAAAGATTTGTGCGAGTGAAGCGCGTGAACACATGCGTGCATGCTCACAACTAGTGAACCATTCGTTAAGATAAGTACAGCCCACCTCTGCCCGCATTCCATCTCACCCTTTTCCCTCCCCTGGTTCTTTGGCAATTTGAGAAGCGATAATGGTTGCAATAGCAGAAGCACACTTTGAGCTTGACACACTGATTGTGAAATTCTATATAATTTTTTGGTAACCCCTTCTTTATAATCCCTTCTTTATAATCTTTTAAGTGTTTTTATTGTTCTGCTTTACTTTTTCTAGTTTTTAAAGCTTCTTTTTAATTGTTAATAACAATTCATGTACAAATTTCACTAGTATTATTTTTATGTTACTTATTTCTCCTGAATTTTGTATATATTTAATACATCCAATCAAGAGAGAAATGATGGATAAATATATAAAAATACACTAAAATAGATTGTTAAATCAGGAGATGAAAGTTAGCCCCAACTTTTTTGCTACATTAATTTTTCTGAATACGGTCTAAACTTAATTGAACCTAAAAAGTCTTATTTCAACTCATTTATTTCGATCTGAATGAGCTTAAAAATATTTAGCTTTGTATTGAATTCTGCCTTTGGTGTGTACTCCTTGGCATCCATAGACAGAATCTTCAACAGTTTTAATTGGCCTTAATTTTTTCTTTAGCACAAAGATAAAAGTTTTGTTTAGTGATTCTAACCATGCTTAAATCTTCATCCCAATGGTTTATTGATCACAAGGCAAATAACTTTTAAGAAATCTAGTTCGATTGAAAACCGTTATATCAATTTCAATTAAAGCAAACATAAATTACACATGAAATAATATATTATTTAATTATAATTTATTTAAAATAAATGCAAGATCACTGTACCTAATTTTATATCATTTAAAGTTTCAGAGAAAAACAAAACAAAAGAATACATATTTTCTGGATATTATGAAGACTTAATATTCTAACTTCAATGATGACATTTAGAATTTTATTCTGGAATGTTGGTGGAAATATATCATTTTAAAGTGAGTTGAAGCAACTGAATTAAATGCATATTTTTAGAAAGAGTATGTTGATTTTGCCTTTCAACAAGGAAAAATGCAAATTCCATCATGGATAAATGCATCACTAAATAAAGATTTATTGGTGAATTGATATTCCGCAATTTAATTGGTTAATTAATGAATGTAAATAAATTCTTATTTTATCACATTTTAAAATAACTGCATTTTGACACATTGCAGGAAAGCTACAAGTCACATTTTATTTAAAATACTTCAAGAGTGTTTTGATAGCGATGTCTTTAAAATATGGATTTATCTTGCTTCTGATTCTCATAAAAAAGCATAGTTGTTTTTGTTCTATTGTGTCGAACTTAAGCTTTAAGAAAAAGCCATTCTTTGAAAAAACCCAGCTCTTTTCTGGAAAACACTGGAACAAGTTTAAGGTGGGTAGTCGAATTGTTTTGGATTGCATATGATGATTTCATGTGAATGTATTATGGTATCATTCTAGCTTTTGATATACAACATGTTGTACTGTAGTTTTGCAACAGAGATGGTTTAAAGTCACAAAAATAAACACAGAAATAAATAAATGAGAATATGCAAGGAGAAGGGAAGGAGGTAGAATTTGCTATTTTCAAAAAAAGAGAAAACTTCTAAACACAATATAAGGTTGTTTTTGTTTTGTTTAAGTGCAAATTCTTTTCGGGATATACAATACAATACATGACAATACAATACAATACAATATAATAGCAGAGTTGGAAGGGACCTTGGAGGTCTTCTAGTCCAACCCCCTGCCTAGGCAGGAAACCCTATATTGTTTCAGACAAATGGCTATCCAACATCTTCTTAAAGACTTCCAGTGTTGGGGCATTCACAACTTCTGGAGGTTAATTGTTCTAACTGTCAGGAAATTTCTCCTCAGTTCTAAGTTGCTTCTTTCATTGATTAGGTTCCACCCATTGCTTCTTGCTCTACCCTCAGGTGCCTTGGAGAATAGTTTGACTCCCTCTTCTTTGTGGTAACCCCTGAGATATTGGAACACTGCTATCATGTCTCCCCTAGTCCTTCTTTCTCTTAAACTGGACATACCCAGTTCCTACAACGGTTCCTCAGATGTTTTAGTCTCCAGTCCCCTAATCATCTTTGTTGCTCTTCTCTGCACTCTTTCCAGAGTCTCCACATCTTTTCTACATCATGGTGGCCAAAACTGAATGCAGTATTCCAAGCGTGGCCTTACCAAGGCATTATAAAGTGGTATTAACACTTCACGTGATCTTGATTCTATCCCCCTATTTATGCAGCCTAGAACTGTGTTGGATTTTTTGGCAGCTATTATAGATGTATAATAGCATCAATGTCACAGTCCTTACTTGCATTCTTGACTATCTTAAGAATACGCCTCTTGTCTCTGCTGGCAGTAGCACCTGGCAGACACCTGACCTCTTTTAAAACTTCCATATCCTTTCCTAAATTTACATCCCTTACGATTGAATCACCAACCAGAAGGTGACTTCTCTTTTGGCATACCTTGCTCTTCTTCTGCGACTGATGTGTGATACCTGGTTCCCCATTTCGCCTTTCCGAAGAAAGTTCTTCATTTTGGACCATGATCCCCTGCTTATTTGAGTCATCATTATCACAACAGCCTTGACCTATTTCTTTCAGTCTCCTGTGTCATTGAAGCCTTAATCAGTGGCTTAATAGATTATTATTTTCCAGACAATGCTGCTATTTGAATGTCACTGGTTCATGAAAGGTTAAGGAGGATATTATCTCAACTTTTCTTTCTAAAGGATGCTTCTGGAATGCTGCATTATGAGCCGATATCAAACCCATTGTGAATATCAAATCAGATCTACCTTGCTGGCTATTCTAGATCAGGGCTGTCAAACTCCCAGCCGCAGGAAGGACCAGCTTGGAAATATTTAATTGGTAGATTATTTTTTAAATAATTTAATTTTCACCTTAAATGAAGATGCCACAATTGAAATAGTCGGGCATGGCCTATTTATTTAAATCTCAGAGGTAAGGATGGAGAGATCATGGAAGCATGTTATTGTAATTTTGATTGGAAAAGCAAAGTTTACAAACAAGTTTCAATCCAATAATACCTAGTACCTATTGTTTATTATCCGCAGGGATAGAAAAATCACTCCTAAAAGTTGAAAATGCTTTTAGAGGTACCTGCTTCATGATGTGTGCTCATTTTGTTTCTCATTTGTTCAGGTTCTTCTTTATCTTTTAGAAGAGGTGACCTAAAACAGTTTCCTGTCTTTAAACTATTTCATAGATAGTGGAAGTGAAAAACCATTGAGTGGTATTTGGAAGGGAAGGAGTTAAATATTTCCTTTTTTTCTTTCCTAAAAGGAGAAGGGAGAGCATGGTGATGGATTTTAAAGGAATATCTTTAACCGAAATGGAATTCTACTTCTGCTGCTGTGATTGGTAGAATTGCAATCAATATCTTAGCAGGTTACTGTCACTGTTTATAGTTCCTCTGTTTGAATTGATATCGGCTCATAATGCAGCATTCCAGAAGCATCCTTTAGAAAGAAAAGTTGAGATAATATCCTCCTTAACCTTTCATGAACAAATTGAAAGCAAAACAAAACAAAAGGAGAAATGTTTCCCCTTTTGCAATTGATCAGCCAGGAAGGGACAGGAAAGGAGAAAGGGAAAGAGGAAAGAAAAAGAAAGAAAGATGGGAAGAGAACAAGGAAGGAAAAATAAGGAGGGAGGGGAAGAAGAAAGAAGAGAGAATGAAGAGGGAAGGAAAAAGAAGGAAAAGAAAAGGACGAGAGGGAGAGAGGGAGGGAGGGAGGAGATTATAATGAGAGGGAAGGAAGGTCTGCGGGAAGTCCTGCTTTAGCACTTGGCCACCATAGGTACCCCTGACACAAATGATGTTGAGTTGACCACACCCACTCTGGCCAGGCCCCCCTCTCCACGGTCCAATGCAACCCTGATGCGGACCTCAATGAAATTGAGTTTAACACCCATGCTTTAGAATAATGGAAAGTTGAGTAGCAGAAAACAACACAGCAGCAGCCTCTTTTTTTTTTTTTACCTACATCAATAAAATAAGTTCAAAACTCCATCATAAGAAACCTGAAATAAAGCAGAAAGTGGAAGTTGAGAAGGAAAAAAAAAACTTCTGAGAACGTGCAGTGAAAGTGATTTTGGCAGAGATTCTGTTGCTGCTTCTGTTATACCAGCCTTTCCTGTGAGCTCCAACAGAGCCAAAAATATGCTAGATTTAAATTCCTCTTTCTAAATAGTTCCAAGTCAAATGGCAAGTCATATGCTGCACATTCTGGGACTGGATTCAGAGTTGTCTCTACTCTTGAAATCCTGATGGAGGGTTGAAGGTATTGTAGGAAGTTAACCCTCCCACTCTCCTAGAAAAATGAAATATCCTGGGGAATATTGAAAATCAGAATATTATATTTCCCTGGATCAGAAATGGAGAAACATGTTTTTAGGCAGGAAGCAGACTCATTCTTAATAACCCCCACCTATGTCAATGGGCCATTAAAAATGCCTGGGTCAGTCTATTCTACATAACAAAGACCACCCTTCAGCTCCAGGTGATGGGATTAAGACATGATAGTATTAGCTCTTTACCCATCTCACCACAGGTCACATGGGAAGAAGCAATGCTCAACCAAACCTGGACTCAAAACACAGCCTAGAGAGTTGCTCCAGCATGGCCCCATGGGAGTCTGACAGCCAATCAGAATACAAGTTCAAGATCAAAGCTAAAGAGGGCATAAAACCAGGGACTTTCAGCATCTCACTCTCTTTTCTTCTTCACCCAACATCTCGAACCATGTGATCCCCACTTTCTGTTCAGGAGCTCAAGCCATGTGGTCCTGTCCACCATTAAACCATCTTTCCAAGCAGTCTCCATGTTTCCAGTATCATTTTCCCCACTTGGAGCTAACCCAGATGGACATTTCTTCCAACAGTATGAAGATACTTCTTATCGCTTGATATCTCAAACTCCTCTGCTGAAATTTAAGGCATGCAAAGCAGAGACCTTCATTTGTAGCTTTTCCAGAGTCCTTTCTGAGACTGTGCTGACCAAATGATGTAATGGGATTCCCCCGCCCCCGAAAATTAGAAGTAAAATATAACATTGAACAGGCTTCAACCCTAACCCTAACCTTGGAAAAAAGAAGAAGGAAGGGCCAATTTCATCCATCCAGTGAAATTACACCATTGCCATAGCTGGGGACCACTGAAACTTATGAAAACAATACCAGCTTTCATTAGCCATTAAAATAGATTTTCTTATGACTAAGACAATTACCTGTCTATAAGACTTCTCTGGGGGAGTTTTTCTTCTCTAACAACTACTGTATTACTTGCACTCTACTATGATCAGTTTCTTTAAGCTGCATTTAAGGAAAGTTGCCAAGAGAAAACCTGAAGTAGCATTCTCTATTTTGAGGATTGAATTTAAAGTCATGACAATAGAATTAGAAGGAATTGAAATTTTTGGAATCCAAGCTACTCATTAATCCGTTTAGTAATCTCTGACAGAGATTACTGACAGAGCTATGTCAAACAGTTTTACCACTACTTCCTCAATGGGCCTTACCTATACATTAGATCTGTTCTTGTAGGAATGGTGGAATGGTATATTATTGCTGAATTAATAATGGTCTGACCAATAAAAAAAATGGATTTGAGTCCAGATTAAAGTTTGACCAGCCATACTTTCCAAATGAAGTGGTAATTCCTTGGCACCTGACAGATTCCCTGTTCTACCTGGTATTTAAAGAATAAAGATTGTTTGTCTTTCTGTCAGTCTGTCTGTCCGACTCTTATCTATCTCTATTTTATCATTTTTATTCTCTCTCCCTCTCTGTCCCTCCCCCTTTCTCATCTATCTATCTATCTATCTATCTATCTATCTATCTATCTATCTATCTATCTATCTATCTATCTATCTATCTATCTACCTACCTATCTATCTACCTATCTATCTATCATCTGTCTGTCTGTCTGTCTATCTATCTGTCTATCTGTCTATCTGTTTACCAATCCCCCCCCCCTCTCTCTCACACACACATCTATCTACCAGCCTGCCTGCCTGCCTACCTCTATTGAAACGAAAAGGAATGATGGCATACTATTAGCAGCAGCTGGTACCTGATTTCCCCCCAAAATGTATATATATACATTTAGAGGAACGGAAGCAGGAATTAAGTAGGACATTTTAGTTGCATTTATTTTTTCTTATGCAATATGAAATGATAAGAAATTGCCAGCAGAGGGCAATGTTGGTCTACAGCATACTGAAAGGTAACAAAATAAAATGAAAAAATTAGATGCTTAGACATTTCTAAAGATCACTGTAAAAATGGGGATTCCATTCCTAACACTGAAACGTCCTTTGTCTTGACTTGGAGCTTATTATATACCGTATATAAAACACAAGGAGTTAAGAGCAAGATCTAGAGGCAGAAAGGACCAGAGATCCTTCAGTGTAACTCATGTTCTTCAGTTACAGAAGAGCTGTAAAGTGTTTTTCTTTTTTTCTGCTCCTTTTTCCTGGCCTTTATTGGATGGAGAAGGAAAGAAATGGGCTTTATTTAGTACCATATCCTTACTTGACAGGCAATCAATACTGAAAGTATTACAAGGGATGATCCTACCGTTTAGCAATCATTCAAATAAACCAAAGCACTTTGAAACAGATTTTGGATGTCATCAAAGGGAAAATGGCCAATGTTTTAAGGCCAGTAAGGGGCATAACAGTGGCACAATTATCTTTTTTTAAACATGTCAAAATAATTTGTCCTTGGATACTGGATGATACTGGATGAAAAGAAGGTTGAGATGCGATAACATGTGAAGAAAAGAAAAGAAGGTAAAATGAGACAAGAGGGAAAGGAAAAAAGGAGGACACAAATGGTAAGAAAAGAGGAAGCAAGAGAGAAAGTGTGAACAAAATAATGAGATGAATCAGAGGGTAGTGGTTTAGAATAGAAGAGAACAGAACACAATTCTTTATTGGCCAAGTGTGAATGGACACACAAGGAATTTGCCTTTGATGCAAATGCTCTCAGTGTACATAAAGAAAAATAAAATAGAATACATTCATCAAGAATCATAAGATACAACACTTAGTGATAGTCATAGGTTACTAAAAAGCAACCAAAGCATACCAGGGAACAAATAAAACAATATAATTTGTAAAGATACAAGCAACATGGTTATAGTCATAAGTGGAAAGAGATAGGTACTAGGAAGGATGAGAAGAGTTTGAGAAGAAGGGAAATGAAAGTCAGAAGAAATGAACCGAAAAAGAAATAAGTTGAAGGAAAGTAGAAAATAAGGCAGCAAGAATCAGAGAAAGAAATATAATAAACAATGTGAGCCATTGTAGAAACAATAAACAGGACAAAATCCAATAAGCATCTCAGCTGAAAGGGCAGGACGGTGGAAGAGCCAGGAAACAACTCGATCGAAGCATGTGAATATTGCAGGTGAAGTGAAGTGAAGTGTTATTCAAGAGGCAACTTAACTAATCTGAACAGGATGGAGACGGGGTAGATGTTCAGCCCGATTGTCTGATGTTAATTCAAACTCAGTTGTAGAATGGGGGGAGATTGATAGAAGGGTCTGTTATTTCAATTATGGTAAGTTAAAAAGAGGAAAATCAGTAGTAAATCAGTTTCTGTTCACAACCATGAGGTGCTTTCTAAAAATTTAAATTAAGCTTTTCAGGGACTGATGCAAGGTTCTACCTCCCATTTAGTAAAATTGGATGGTGCCATTTTTATCTAAGGAGGACTCAGCAGGTTTTCTCAAGAGAGACCAAACCCAGTTGATGCATAACTTGTTTTATGTTACTGTGATGGAATGTGGACCTGGAAGAGCAGCGGGGGACAATTTTGGCAATACAGAGCTTCTCAATACACAGAGAAGCCCAGACTAAGACACTTCACAATCCCAAGATAAATATGGGAGGGGAAAGAGGTTTGGGTAACCACATGTTATGGCTTGCCAGCGGCCAGCAGAGCTGGAAGCAGATTCGGACAGTGAGGAGGTTGGGGAGGAACATGGGCCAGTCCTGGAGTCTGGGGAAGGCTCTGACTAGGGCTCTGCATTGGAGACAGAGATGGGGCCAGGGCCATCTGACAGTTATCAGCTGCCCTCATAGTCAGATATCAGTGAGATAGATGAACAGCTGGAGCCTGTTCCCAATGTGCCCATGCACAGAGTTGCCAGATGAAGGGAACAGCTAAGCAACAAGGATCGACTTGGGAGTAAGGCCACAGATGGATGGTGAATGGCCCCTCACATAGGGAGTAAAAGAGGAGCAAAAGGGGAGGGGTGTTTGCAGGAGA
This sequence comes from Thamnophis elegans, assembly GCF_009769535.1. NCBI lineage: Eukaryota > Metazoa > Chordata > Lepidosauria > Squamata > Natricidae > Thamnophis > Thamnophis elegans. The sequence goes on from NC_045550.1 coordinate 49,769,019, forward strand.
CAATTAGTTCATTCCTACATTCTTGCCAAGTATTGCGGCATAAGATATCTGGAATGTGCACGTGCGCATCAGATGCCAGAAACCTGAAGACTAGGTGGCTGGTGCGCATGTGCATGCTGGAAACCAGAAGAGCAGCTGGTGACAGCACGTGTGCCCACAGAGAGGGCTCTGTGTGCCACCTCTGGCATGCATGCCATAGGGTTGCCATCACGGACATAGAACCTAGAATTATAGGGTTGGAAAGGGACCTCAGAGATCTTCTAGTCCAATCCCCTGCTCAAGGCAAGAGAGCTTATAGCATCCTGTTCAAATGGTTGTTTGGTTTATTTTTGAAAACCTCCAGTGATAGAGAACCCACAAGTGGTGGAGGCAAGCGATACCATTGATTAATAGTTCTCACTGTCAGAAATGTTTGCTAACTTCTAGATCGTATTTCTCCAACCAGCTTCCACTCATTTCTTCTTCTCCTGCTCCCTGCTTTGGAGAACAAATCAATCCCCTCTTCTGAATAATAGTGCCCTACCCTTAATTCTTCTCTTCAATAGGCTTGACTCCATGATACACTATTCTGAAATGCTAAAATATGGGGGAAAACTGTTAAGAAAGGAGATGGATCCAGAAGATTACTACTTTGAAAGTGTACTTAAATTTCTTAAGCATAGTTAATATGATTACTACTTCCCATACATATATTTAAGAATGTTTTTCCATTGCAAACTTGACTGCACCTTCAGAGCAACTTATGTCATTAGGTTTTGCATATTAGAAGCAAACCCCATACCCATTGTTTGTTATTTGTTTATCTTGTTCAGATTATATTTTCTATTTGTGAAAATATTATCCAGTGGTCAGCTGCTTAGTCCATAGCATGATAGAATATGGCTATTTGAAAGCTTTATATAAAGTACCCATGGCTATAGTTTTGCAGTATGTTATGTATGCTCCTCAGTTATGTTTCCTGCAGGTGGAATCTTTATCCCATTATTTGTTTTTTTTAAACTCTGTTAAAAAAGGAAGATTATTTTCTGTCAGTCAATTACAGCTGCTGTTTTGTGGTGATTCCATGCTGTGAGAAGAGCTAACATACTATTGTGAGTCCTTAGCACAGGGCATTTTAGACTTAAGGAATAGAAGAACAGATATGCAAATTCAAGTTTCTTCTTACTTTCCAAACCAAGAACTTTGAAAAGAATCTTTGCCCTTTTTGCTTCTATTAATCCCATTTTTAACTGGCTTCCCTTTCTCATGGACAGGATGAAGGAATGTGAACTGCTCACCTTTGAATTATAGTGTAAGGGCAGTATTTTCCATCCTTGGTGACTTTAAGATATGTGGACTTCAACTCTTCAATTTCAACTATTTCAGCTGACCCAGGAATTCTGAGAGTTGAAGTCCACATACCTTAAAACACCTTAAATTGAGAAATGCTAGCTTATGACATCTGTTATCATAGAATTGTTTGCTGTCTTCTTTCAGAATTGCTCTAGACCAGGGGTGTCAAACTTACATTGTCACGCAACTTATCGGTACTTCCCCCCCTTCGCTAAACCAGGCGGAGGTGGGACGAGCATGTGACACATCTAGTTTGCAGGTTGTGACTTTGACACTCCTGCTCTAGATACAGCCCTGCTTGTCTCAGTGGGCTTATGATTTTGCTATGGAATATTTCAACATAACCTTTAGTACACCATGCATCCTTAATGTCAGATTAAGAAACCATAGCATCTTTTTCTTCCATGTGTTTCCATTTGAAGGTGGTAGTGGTGATAGTATTGAAACCACCAGTGAATAGGTTTAGAAAATACAGTGAATCAAATTAGCTTTTCACCACAGTTCACTGAATAAGCTATAATTGTTTCTGCAAAATATAACATGGACTTAGCTATAAGATTTGGGTATAACTATGGTTTGTAAATGAGAAGGCCTGGGATCATGCAATATAGTATAATATATAAATTTTGCTAATATGGAGAAAGCCTAATAACAGGTATGGTGTAGAAAATATCTATTTGGAATTTATATGAAAATCTCTACAGGGAACTGAGTTTGGGAATGCATTCACTTCCTGGTTGTCTGAATGAAGTGAAAGTAGGGTGGGCAATGCATTTTCCTAAGGGGCCACATGAGAAACCAGTTCTGTTTTGGAGAGCTGCCCTGCCCTGCCATGGGATGGACAGAGATAGCTGAAGGGCTGGATGTGGCAATGGGCCATAAAATGTCCAGATCTAAGTTAATGGGAAATCTGATCACATAGACATTTTCACTCAGCAGTAGTTTAAAATATCATTGGCCATGTTTAAAGTGACCTTTAGCTGAAGACCACACTTCTGGCCTAAGAATTATATTCATCTCTAGGGTTATGATTTTACCATACTTAATCACTGAATTTCAAATGTCAGCCAACTTAAAAAAGAGCGGGTTAACAGAGAGGAAGTGAACATGAAATCAAATGCTTGAAAATTGAAACTTTCTCCATTTTCTAAGGCAAACTTCTTTGACCTGTAACCTCTAGATGGATATGGTGGCAGAAGACAATTACAGCATATTGCTCCTCTAGCTTCCTTAGTTATTTCCATAACAAAATATTACACAAACACCGAGCCAATATCTCCAGGTACTATTCAACATAATGCAATTTCCCTAAATCTTAAACGCTAAATTGCATGATGAGCTGTGACATTTGGACATTTTTCTGTCACATCCTGTAAGGTATGGCATGTACTGGGAAAAACTGGGATGTGCTGAATTAAGTTTCAACACTAGTATGATGAGGGCTAATACACCGCAAATCTATGTAACTATAGAGTTTGATCATGTGTTAACACAAAGCAGCCTTTGGAAGTTGTAATTTCCGGTGGAGGAATTATAGTGGAAGAGAAGAGAGAAAAAGATGAATGCTTAACCTTTCTCTACCAGTTCAAAATTGTATTCTAAGCTGTTATTTCCTGCTGTGGGGCTCTATGTCAGCTCTACAAGGATTTTACAGGAGAAGAACTGGTATTGAAATTTCCCTCAAGGTGCAAATGTGATAATCTTGAATAAAAATATTAGCAATGCTTTTTGCCTGACTTAACTGTCCCAATACTTAGGAAGAACTCTTCCTTTTGCATCTGTGAGCCAATTTGACAGTAGAACAAATGGCAAAACATAGATTAGACGAAGGGTCTTCACATATTATCTTTGTGTCTGTCTTTCACTTGGCCTATAATTAATCCCATTAGTCTCTGAACTTAAGAAACAAATGGAATTTCCTCTATCTTGCTTTCTCTTTTTAGTGTTCCAAAGGTGCTTTTCCAGAGCTCCAAAAGGGACTTTCTTGGGGTTTTTTCCCTTGAAAATATTTTACTTCTCAGAAGCTTCTTGAATGGGAAGTGAAATGTTTCCAAAAGGAAAAAACCCAGAAAAGGCTAGTTGCCTTTTGGAAAAACATATTTGGGACAATAATGATGTGGATGATTGAGAATCTCCAGACACTCTTATTTGTCCTTTTCTAAGATGTGGTTAAGACAGAAGTGAGATAGTTGCATATTTATGTATCTGCAAGACCTGGATAACTGCCATGCTGAGGATTGCTCTTCTAATAAGATCTGTTTGGTGGGCTCACTCCATCTTCCTAAACTTCGGGAGTGCTATCCTTATGAACCATAAAAAGCTTCTCAGTTGCTGTTCCTTTTCTTGACACGGTATCTCCAGCTAGCCAAATGGCTCCTTTCCTCCTGGTCTTTAAGGTAAAGGTAAAGGTTCCCTCACCTATATATGCTAATTTTTCCTGACTCAAGTGGGCGGTGTTCATCTCTGTTTCAAAACCAAAGAGCCAGCACTGTCCGAAGATGTCTTCGTGGTCATGTGGCTGGCATGACTAAATGCTGAAGGCACACAGAATGCTGTTACCTTCCCACCAAAGGTGGTGTCTTTTTCTACTTGCATTTTTACATGCTTACATGCTTTCGAACTGCTAGGTTGGCAGAAGCTGGGACAAGTAATGAGCACTCTCCATTACAGTGCTAGGGATTCGAACTGCTGAACTGCTGACCTTGACAAGCTCAGCATCTTAGCCACTGAGCCACCGTGTCCCCAAACAAAAATCCTGGTCTTTAGGTAGGCCATTTATATTTAATTATTCCTTCAGGTCTCCAGGGTTGGAATGCTGTGATTTTGATAGATTTGAAAGTAGAATGTTTTTTTTAAATTTTGGTTATGTTGTTGAATGTTCCCAGTGCTATAACTAGATTCTGTAATATTATTTTACCCCTTTTCCTGATATTGTTTTAAATTGGTTTATGGAGATTGGAATATATGTCCCTCAGCACTGTTTGGAGCAACTTTTTAAGATCAGTAAAATAAAAAAATCAATAAATAAGCTTCTTAATATATCTAACTTTTCTTTCTGATATAATGAATATCTGTTAGCATTCCCTAATTGCTGGGCTAAGCCCATACTGTACTCTGCAGCCAAGACAATGTATTATAGATATTTTAATAGGATGTTCCTCTACTTAATTAATCATTCAGTATTCATTCAGATTCTGCCTATGTGCAGGAGCATATCCTCTCAAAAAGGCTGTTGCTGAATTCAAATCTCCAACAGGAGATTCATGTTGAATGGGATTTCTTCCTACATACTTCCCTCCACCCAATTATTTTAGAATACTATGGTGAACACCTGTTCAGGCACCTGCTTCTTTGAACAAAAGAAATCCTATCTCCTATTTGGAAAAAAAAAACAGTAAACTTTTCAAAGCAATAATTATTAGCCTCATGATACAATCCCTTTCATAAATACACTTATTCAGTATATATGGAAAAGTTTATGTAGGTCAGTGAGCCTAACTCCCATTTTGCTCCTGGAACCCAAACAAAAATACTGCAATATAAATAATTGGTTAATCTTCATTAGAATTAATCTAGGGATGGGCAGCTCACTGTCAACGTATTTTTATATATTAATATTAGTAGCACTGAAAATGCAACTGGCTTCATTTCTATTTTGACAAAAGAATATTTGTGTCAGCTTTTGTTCCTATGTAGACTTATTGATCATGCAATGTAGATATTTGCAATGGATAGGTAGTCTTTGCTTAGTAAATACAATTGAGAGTGGCAATTCCTTTCCTAAGTAATGCAGTTGTTAAGAGAAACATCACATGACCACAACTCACAATTTGATTGCAGTCTTCTCCATTGACTCCACTTGTGGTTCTGGTTGTCTACATTCAAGTGTTCAAATGGTGATCATAATCATAGGATACTGTGATGGTGCAAAACTTCTGCTGGTTGTAAAATGCCTGAAGTTCAATCATATGAAAGCCGAGACACTATGATGGTTGTAAAATTACTTTTTTTTAGCATTGTCATAACTTTAAACAGTCACTAAACAGGAACAGGACAGCAAGGACCTCTAAACAAGTCTGAAGTAGAATATATGACTTAATTCTACAAGGGCCGAATCACTATTTGAGAACAAACAAGGAGGGTAAAAAGATGTTGCACTTCCATTGAGAACTTGATTTTAGAGAGACATATAATAGTTGGTGGTATAATGTTTAGGGTGTCAGATCTGGATTTGGAAATAAATCTTTCCTTCTGTTTACATTGCTTATTGGAAGACTTAGCGTTGGTCATATTTTCTCAGCCAAACTTATTTTACTGAATAGTTGTTTTGAGTAAAAAAAATAGAAAAGACTACATATTCCTTGAAATGTCAGATAATAGACAAGCTATAAAATCAACATCATCATCATGCAAAACCTTTATTATGATGTATGTATGTATGTATGTATGTATGTATGTATGTATGTATGTATGTATGTACACACAGAATTCAGCAACCTGGAAAGATATATCTGGGTACTGGTCAATCTATACATAAAAGTTTAATAAAAGTTTAATATAAGAGAAGACATTTATTCCACATGTACCACTTATACTTTTAGTGTGCACAGTTTTTACCTTTTATGATTGTAAACCACATAGAATTTTCCTGTAGTAAAACAGGTGGCCAATACATTTTATAAACAAGCAAATAATTAATAAACAAATACTGGTCCCTTTGTCAGAGATGGCAAAAGAGCATATTTATCATGGAATCTACTACACTATTCTAAATGGGATATATGTGTTGGCCTACAGGGATGTTTTTTAGTGGCCCAGAATAGAAGAGTGTAATGCATCCAGCTTGGCCAAGTGAAAGCCTGGCAAAATTTCAGAACTGCATTCAGGAGACGAAAAGCACAGTAGGATATTGGCGTATAACCAGGGGTGAAATTCAGCAGGTTCTGACAGGTTCTGGAGAACCGGCAGCGGAAATTTTGAGTAGTTTGGAGAACCAGCAAATACCATCTCTGGCTTGCCCCAGAGTGGGGTGGGAGTGGAGATTTTGTAATATCCTTCCCCTGCCATGCCCACCAAGCCACACCCACAGAACTAGTAGTAAAAAAATTGAATTTCACCACTGCGTATAACCGATCTGAAAAAAGCCCACACTACCTACAAAGCTAGGAACTAAACCTTTCTCACAGGGTGATTATTTTGGTGGAGAATAATTAGAATATATCTCAGGTTCTTGAACTACAAAATTACCCCCACCTCCATTCTGTATTTCCTGAAGTGTCTCTTGTCTCCTTAGCCCCACAATACAAAATTGTTTAATTTTTTAAACAGCTGAGGAGTACCTCTTTATATATCTTTGCAAATTTTACTGCAATGTAACTTACTATATATTAATCATATCAGCATATACATACACAAAGGTATGTTGATGCCCATTTTGAAAACATGCCAAAATAATGTCAATTTTCATAATAGAAAAATATTTCTGCTGCTTCTCAAACCACAGTAGAAAATACTTGCAGTATAAAGTATCATCCTAATAAAGATGTCCTTGAAAAAAATGCATTTTCACTAAAACAGAGTCTCTTGTTAGGATGGTAGTCTAGGATAAATTGGGCTAAGTGTCATATTTGCTAATGAGATACAATGCCTCAGAAGTAAGGAACTGAAGTAGTCGAGGGAGAGACAAGAAAACCTTGACAGGAAAAAAAATCACAGTTATAGGACAGTAACTAATGCAGAATCTGTTAAAGAAAATTTTTGAAAGCGTTGGAATAAATTAGCCCTGGTAGTCTTTCTCTCTAGTGATTTCTGTAAATGCAAGCCTGTTAAATTAAAATTGTATATTTCATTTTTTGTGCAAAGGGAAATATAAGTATGAAAGAACAGGCAGTGCATCCATAGAATGAAATCATGATGGTGTCAGGGTTCCAAATAGCATCCAAAATTAAATCCGTCCTGGCAAAGCATTTCTCAAAGTTACAATTTATTAAGAGAACCATGTTGGCATGGAATTTATACAGTACTTCCACACATCTGCCCAACAGTGGTGGGATTCAAAATTTTTTATTACTAGTTCTGTGGACGTGACTTGGGGGGCATGGCAGGGGAAGGATACTGTAAAATCTCCATTCCCTCCCCACTCCAGGGGAAGGTTACTGCAAAATCCCCATTTCCTCCTGATCAGCTAGGACTTGGGAGGCAGAGAATAGATGGGGGCAGGGCCACTCAGATGGTATTTACTGGTTCTCTGAACTACTCAAAATTTCTGCTACCAGTTCTCCAGAAGTGGTCAAAACCTGCTGAATACCACCTCTGCTGCCCAGGTTTGTAGTGGGTTGGCCCATTTAGCAATAGCACTTAGATTTATATACCACTTCACAGTGCTTTACAGCCCTTTCTAATTGGTTTAAAGAGTCAGCATATTGCCCCCAACACTCTGGGTCCTCATTTTCCCAAGCTTGGAAGGATGGAAGGATGAGTCAATCTTGAGCCGGTCAGGATCAAATTCCTGGAGTGAGCAGTGACGTAGCCTGCAGTACTGCATCCTAACTACTGATTCCTCAGTCTCTTCTCCCTCTTCTCTCACAATCTCTATAGTTGCAACCTTCTATAAGCTGGAGTGATGGATAAACTTGGTTGCTTATAGAGGTTCCTCTCTGTATCTTTTTTACAGGATAGATGAGTGGTCCTTCCCCCCACTGTCAGCTTTTTGCTCATCTGTAGCTAGCAAAGTACCAGGAATACACGGTAAATTAAATTTGCTGTCAGAAGAAGATTACTGATTTCAGAAGAAGATGCAAGCTACTTATTATGTTGGTTAAGGAGCTGAGGACTGAACACTATTGAAAAAGAAGACAAATAAATCCCAGATATCCTACAGGTTTGACTTACAGCTAATTTTTCAAGCTGGAATACACAATGTAGGAGAACAAAGTAGGTATGAATCTACAAAGAACCATTATTGATAAATACCAATTCCTATCTAGTTTTACATTTTCCTAGATGGTTATTTCCTTCTAAACCTCCATCCTTCCATCCAGATTGGGTTAATAAAAGTCTTCTAAGGTGAAAGACCAATAGAATTCTCCCCTCGGTTTTAAACATTCAACTAAGACAAAGCAAATCTTCCCAGTTCTGATTGGTCTCCAAAGTTTGAGTTTCCTTGGTTTTGTCAGTCTCTGGCTACTGCCTATATTGACAAGAACTTCCAAGATTGTTTTTTCACCCGTAATTACTTCATCTCTTAACTTGCTTTGAAGTTGTGGCGTTCTATCCCTAGTTTCTAATAAGGTCTGCAAACCACTATCTTATACTGTATATTTAACAAACAAACAAAACCTTACGCATTTAATAATGAGGGGAAATAGAGTTCCACTTACTAAACCTGGGATAGAGATAAATCAGACTGATGATTTACATAGTTAATATGGGTGCATATCTTTTTTCACATTCTGTTTTCTTACAGCAGAAAGTCTGCATTGTGAATTTGTCATTAAGTTGGACCCCTGATGATGAATGTTCTTCTTCTTTGGACTGATTTGGACATATATGTCTCCCTGACCTTAGCTTGGGGGGGTGTCTTTCTTATGCCCTTTGTTACAAAAACCACATTTCGTTTTCCTTCAGGCCCAATTAAAAGAACTTAATGAATTACCCAAACCTCAGAGCACTCTGTATGTTCAGCAAAATTATACAGCATGGTTAACTAAACTTTAGAGCTGTGAAAAGAGCAGGATCAATAGTTTTCTATATCAAAATCCTCTCCTGGCTTGTAAAAAAGCAACTACGTCAAGAAAGAAAAATTTTATGTTTATTGTTCTGACATGCTAATAGCCAAGTTGCAAGTTTATATGCACAGCAGGACTGGAACTTGCAATGATCCCTTTAAATACAAAGATAATGCAATGCAAAATGTCTATATTGAGGTTTCTTTTATTCACAGATTGATATCCAATTTTGATAGAGATCAAAAGTGTTGTCATAAAGAATGTGTTTCAGGCTGTGCTAGCCTTTATATGTTTATTCAGAAATGTCCTAATGAGTTCAACAAAATGTATTTCTCAAAAAAAAAAAAGGGAGTAATTTGCATTGGGGTACCACCTTCAAATGTGAACAGGGACATGGGACAAATGCTTTTTTTTAGTGTTAGGGATTAGTATTAGGGGTAGGGGTAATGGTTAGTGTTAGGGTTAGTGTTAGGGTTATGGTTTTTTAGGGTTCAAGATATTTAAAATATCTTGGTTATGTTTCTGGATAAAATGTAATATCTTATTTTGAGAAATTTATTTTTGTTGAGTTGGTGACTTGAAATAGGACAACATCCTTGAATTCAGGGAATTTAGATGAGAAATTCTGGAGAATCTTCAAAATGTGATATTTATTTGGAGATAAATAAATTTATGTGACTATTTCTAGTTTAATGCTCGCTGGTACTTGGAAAAATGTATGTAATGGCTGATGTTAAATTTATAGGACACTAGCATGGATTCTTCCTTTAATTTCATATGACAACTAGCATTTCTCTTCCTTTTTGAAAAGAGAAGAGCCCTGGACTAAAATCTTGTCTTTAAAGTGCTTTCAAGATGAACATGATCTTGTGGATGAAGATCAACTTGGCATTATTTCTTTATTACATTCTGATAGCACAGCTCTCCCATGGATATAAGCTTACAAGGCAGGAAGACACTGGCTGCAAATCTGGATTAATTTTAACATATTTTCAGTCAGATCCATTTTTGAGTCAGATGAAAAGCATCTGGCTAAGATGAAAAATAATATCCCATTAATATGTCATCTTTATATGAAGAACAGGTCTGACTAATGCAAAAATATGTCCTCAATATGCTGGTAAATAAGGTGAAAATCCTTTTTAAAAAGTGTAAAATAGGTGTAGCTCTATCAGAATTCCAGAACTCCTATCCCCCAATATTAGTTTGTAGCTGTGACAAGTTCTTAAGTGCCAAAAATGGAGGACGGAGATACTTTGTGGCAGGAGAAAATAGCATCTCATAATGTTATGTACAAGTGTTATTTATATGTAGATAGTGTTATTTACAAGACAACCATCCGCCCTGTTGCACTGTATGACCCTGAATACTGGCCAGCAACAACAGGAACCAAAAGCTATCTCCATGACATGGAAATGTGAATGGTCCATTGGATATTGGGCATCTCTCTTTTTGACCACATCATGAATGACACCATTCGACAACATTTTGGTGTGGCACCAATTATAGAGAAGATGAGAAAAGGCTGACTCTGCTGGTATGGACAACACCTTCCACTGTAGCTAAGACTGCCCACCAACTAGAAGTCAATGACTAGTGACATGTGGGCATCCAAACCAGAGATGGCAAGACACCCTCAACAAAGATATGCAAGCCACGGGCCTGCGCTCTGGATACACAGCTTACCGGGCAAAGTGGCATTCAATGATCTAAAAAGCGGACCCTGCACTTGCAAAATATGCTAGGAAGAAGTGTTATGTACAAGTACCAAAGTAACAAAAGTCAAGCAACAAAAGCAGAAACTGTTTACAAATAAATTAATTTACATTTTGAAATCAGTCAGGTTCTTTGTTTCCCCCCAGAAATTTAAGTAGATGATTCCGGAAAGTTATGCTGTCACTTGTTGAAGTTTGTTGTTTCCAATCTAAAGATGGGCAATTCATTTCCAATAATTTTTCGTCTTTTTTTTTTTTTTTTTTAGTCTCCGGAGCAATTTCTTTTGTCATGTGAAACCTCTTATCTGTAACAGTTTCATAAATACGAAATTCAATAATTTTCTTAGTAGTGAATTTTTCTTACTCAAATTGGCCTCTTGATTAAAAGTACTAGACTGGAAACAGAGACTGTGAGTTCCAGTCCTCTCTTTGGCACAAAACCACTGGTTGACCTTGGGCCATGGGCCAAGTTAGTCTATCAGTTTAAGGAAAAGGGAATGACAAAACACATGAAAGAAAAATGCATGAACTTGTCAGGACTGTTGCCAGAAGTGATGACTGACTTAAAGGCATCCTCCCTCCCTCCCTCCCTCCCTCCCTCCCTCCCTCCCTCCTTCCTTCCTTCCTTCCTTCCTTCCTTCCTTCCTTCCTTCCTTCTGTAAGCCTAATAGATTGCTTTAATTTTTGTAGATGACCTCCTAAATCAAGTTTATTCATGATATAGTCCTGTCTGGTATATTGTCTGTACAGTATCTTTGTTGCCAATCAAATAGAAAAAAATTGAGAAGACTTACAGTTTTATTTTTAGCCTTGTGAATTGGGGAAGGGGAGAAGGGAATATGAGGCCTCAAATTTAAAGAAGAAAATAATATTCAGAATATAATATGTTACATATTTTCAGTTTATTATATATTTGTGTTTTAGGTTTTGCTTTATGCCATTTCCCCCCACACAATTCCTAACATACAAATAAGAAAGATTTCTATACCCTTGTATATAGAATACAAAAAATAACCAGAGACTTGATTATTTATCCCAACTAGCACATTCAGGGCTGTTTTAAGTTCTGAGAATAATTCATAGGAAGCTGATCTGAGGTTAAAATCTTGAAATGTTTGGTGATAATTGTCATCGATACATCAATAATTTGTGCCAAAATCAATAATCTGAATTTCTAGAGACAGGTGTCTTTCCATGAAGGTATAGAATCAGGAAGGAAGTATTACTTTGTTTAATACTGGGAATTTCTGAACACTTTCACTGGAGAAAATCTTTTAGAATGAACAGTTTGAAGGATGTAAAAAATATTCTGTCAACTGTGATTTTATGGGGAAGATGCTTGATGCACTGTGTCACACAGCAATGCAAATAAATCAACCACTATTGAAAACATTGAAAAACCTTGTCAGGCTTGGGCAAAAACTGTGTCTTTGGAAGATTACGACTTTCCTCCTTCACGTTTTGCAATGCTTCAAGAACACTTTATGCTAATTCTCGAGTGCAGCTCCTCCTTCTAAGCCTACAGCTGACATGAGTTGAATTGGAAACAAAATAAAAGACATTTATTCACAAAATTTGTGTCAAGCAAAGCAGGTATATTTCTTCCTAAGTGCACTGGGATTTATGGAGGAATGACATGTTCTGAGGTATAAAAGTGCTTTAGAAGGAAAGAGCTTTGTTGCTTTATATTTAATAGCAATAGCAATAGCAGTTAGACTTATATACTGCTTCATAGGGCTTTCAGCCCTCTCTAAGCGGTTTACAGAGTCAGCCTATTGCCCCCAACAACAATCCGGGTCCTCATTTTACTCACCTTGGAAGGATGGAAGGCTGAGTCAACCCTGAACCAGTGAGATTTGAACAGCCGAACTGCAGAACTGCAGTCAGCTGAAGTAGCCTGCAGTGCTGCATTTAATCACCGCGCCACCTCGGCTCATGATAAAAAGAGTTAAAAAGTTAAAAAGAGTTAGCTATGTTTAGAAAGGCCACTGATCATATCTTTTTTTAAATTTAATAATTATTTGAAAGCATAAAGAAGAAGAAAAAACCAAGAAGAGAAATAAAAAGATTATATAAAATTTATAAGCCGTAAAAAGAGGCCTTGAGATGCGGGCCTGGAAGACATCTTTTACATTGGGCCTTCAGGCCTGCCACATTTTCTACTGTGGGAAAGTGGGAGGGGGATTATATGGAGTATGGGAGATATATATTCTAAATAACATTCCTTTCTCAGACAGTCAAGGACATCTTGCCCGGCTCCTGGAGTGGTGAGACTGGGAAGCATCTCCAGTAGGGATGGGGGCTGGACAGGGACTTGAAGTTTTCACTTGAGTGTGGAAAACCTGGAAACTTTCAGATTAGAGTTTTCCTAGATGTGCCAATATGACATTTCTAATAAAATGGAACTTTCAAGAAAATCAAGCCTTGGAGTTTTCTTTTGTTGGGGGTATTATTTGGAATCCTGACACAGTAATTAAATGCAGTCTGGAGGCCCATAGTCTGGAGTTTGATCCTGAAGGTTGACACAGCCTTCCATCTTTCTGAGGTCAGTAAAATGAGGATCCAGATTGTTGGGGCAGAATGCAAATATATTGTAAACCCATCAGGGAGTGCTATGAGGTAGTATATAAGCCTACATGCTATTGCTACAAAAACTGATTTTTTGGCAATAACATTAGATTAATATTGTCTATGAAAGTTTATGAAACTAGTCTTATATTTATATTATTATATAATTTATATTTTAATTATATTATTAAAAACTGAATATTCTTAATTAGCAAGGCTGACTACATAATAAGAATTATCAAACAGGAGTATTAATTAATACAATTTTCTGTCTAAGAAGGTTTATATTTATGGCAACAGGTCAAACAATATCTAATGTTTTAAAACCTTTTATTAGGAGAAACATAATGCATAAATGATTTCTAAATTGAATTAAACTCTGTATCAAACTTGTTTTTTCAAACAAGGAGTTATTATTTTTTTGATATTCTGAAACTTTGTGATTCTTCTATAAAAAGGATAAAAAGGACATTTTATACCTCAAGTAAGAGATATAAAATAGCCTGAACCCATTATCATATATCACTCTGTATATTTTGTAGAATATAAAGTTTAGTGATGTTTAAAAGAAAAATCAATTAAATCTTAAGAATGCAATAAACATCTCCTAGGAATAATTTCTGGAACAGGAAATGTTTCAGAACAGTAAGCACATTTTTAATAAATAAGCAATAGTCTTATTGGTCTAAGAGCAAGAATACATCTTGAGCTCTGAATTATTTTTCCAACAATACAACACAATAGCAGAATTGGAAGGGACCTTGGAGGTCTTCTAGTCCAACCCCCTGCCTAGGCAGGAAACCCTATACCATTTCAGACAAATGACTATCCAACATCTTCTTAAAGACTTCCAGTGTTGAGGCATTCACAACTTGTGGAGGCAAGCTGTTCCACTGATTAATTGTTCTCACTGTCAGGGAATTTCTCCTCAGCTCTAAGTTGCTTCTCTCCTTGATTAGTTTCCACCCATTGCTTCTTCTTCTACCCTCAGGTGCCTTGGAAAATAGTCTGACTCCCTCTTCTTTGTGGCAACCCCTGAGATATTAGAACACTGCTATCATGTCTCCCCTAGTCCTTCTTTTCATTAAACTAGACATACCCAGTTCCTGCAACTGTTCTTCATATGTTTTAGTCTCCAGTCCCCTAATCGTCTTTGTTGCTGTTCTCTGCACTCCTTCCAGAGTCTTCACATTTTTTCTATATCGTGGTGACAAAAACTGAATGCAGTATTCCACACGTGGCTGTACCAAGGCATTATAAAGTGGTATTTACACTTCACTTGATTCTATTCCTTTGTTTATGCAGCCCCAACTGAGTTATATCTTCAGTTCATGGTAGTAAATCTGATTCATGGGGCAATACAGATTTCACTGTTAAGCTTACTGCAAATTTTAATCACAAAGTAAGTTTTGAAAATTCTATGAAAATGGAAAACATCTGTACTGCCCAAAATTTTATTTATAAAATTTATATGCTGCCCATCTCAATGTCAGGTGACTCACAACATAATAAAATGCAAACACAAAACATTAAAGCAACAAATATAAAAAATAACAAAAATTAGATACGTTAGGAGCCAGAATATAACTTCTAAATGATATGTGGTCATCAGAATTATCTGGGACCAAGTGGCCAGATTCCTGAAAGAACTACATTGATTATGAACTATGAATTGTTGAAAAGTTTGGCAGTTTTTATAACCCTCAAAAAATCGAAAAGCCTACCTCCTACAACCCTCTGATTTGAACATTCATATGACCTGGGAAATCCTTGTTGTGGTGCTACATGTGAATCTGTATCCCTGTGTGGCAGTGTGGAGCCTTCTTATTGCAGTTTGATTCCTTCTCCTGCACTGTCTGGTATATATTTTAATTTTGATAGTGTTTTCTTATAGCTTCATGCTGAACTTCTATTGTATTTTATCTTTTTGTTCATTATCAGATTGGTTTGGGAGAAATAATAATAATAGTAATTCGGTACCATCTCAAAACATATGGACCACCAGTTGAACACCATTGGTATCACCATCAGTTGCAAAAGGCAGCTTTAATTGGAACAGCTTACATCCTGCACTGGTACTTTTAATACCATCAATAAGCAACAGCTGCCTTTCTCAGGTCCTTGGGAAGGACTCAATAGGCAATCAAAATGCCAAATTAAGGGTTGGGGTCAGGTTGGCAACTGGCCCCATAAAAAAAAACCGCCAACCCATACAATATGGTGAATGAAACGAATAAAAAATTTATACCGCATCGGTCGTCGCACGGGTTAACAAGGGCCGCGGCAGATGTTGGGGTCCCTGGACATCCGTTGACAAGTGGGCTACAAGTGGACCAGCCAACAAAACGACAAGGGAATTGAAATGCCCAATGGCCAACTAATTAAATGCAACGAAAATGAAGCCTACAAATACTTAGGCATTCTGCAGTTGGATAATATCAAGCATGGAGAAGTAAAAACTATTGTCAGGTGAGAGTACACCAACAGAGTTAGGAAAATTTTGAAATCTAAATTGAATGGTGGAAATACAATCAAGGCCATAACTACCTGGGCAACACCAGTTATAAGATACACAGCTGGTATAGTTAACTGGACACAAGCTGATTTGGACATTTTGGACCGAAAAACCAGGAAACTAATGACAATGCACTACAGTTTACATCCACGTGGTGATACTGATAGATTATACCTGCCCCGAATATCAGGGGGCAGAGGATTATTACAAGTGAAGCAAACAGTTGAAGAAGAAAAACATGCACTGGCTGATTATTTAAAAGAAAGTCAAGAACATCTATTAATCAAAGTAAGGAACAAAAATCTACTGAAGGCCCAACAGACGAAACAAGAATACAGAAAAGATGTGATAAAATCAAGAATGGAGAGTTGGCAGAACAAAGCACTGCATGGTCAATTTCTGGAAAAAATAAAAGATAAAGTGGACAGTGAACAAACTTGGTTATAGTTAACAACAGGTACATTAAAGAAACAAACAGAGTCACTAATCCTGGCTGCGCAAGAACAAGCTATCCGCACAAATGCCATTAAGGCCAAAATTGAAAAATCCTCTGATGATGCCAAATGCAGACTTTGCAAAGAAGCTGATGAAACTGTTGATCACATACTCAGCTGCTGTAAAAAAATCGTGCAGACTGATTATAAATTGCGGCACAATTCAGTAGCACAAATGATCCATTGGAATTTGTGCAAAAATTATAATATTAAAACAGCAACAAACTGGTGGGAACATCAGCCTGAAAAAGTCACTGAAAATCAGATGGTCAAGATCTTGTGGGATTTCCATACACAAACAGACAAAATACTGGCACATAATACACCAGACATCACAATGGTTGAGAAAAATAAGGTCACAATCATAGACATCGCAATACCAGGTGATAGCATGGTCGCCGAGAAGGAACATGAAAAAATCGCAAAATACCAGGACTTAAAAATCGAAATTCAACGACTATGGCACAAACCAGCAGTGGTAATTCCAGTGGTAATTGGCACACTGGGTGCTATTCCAAAAACACTGGAATTACATTTAAAACAGTTAAAAATGGACAAAATCACCATCAGTCAAATGCAAAAAGCCGCACTGCTTGGATCTGCATGCATATTACGAAAATACGTTACGATATCCTAGGCCCCTGGGTGGAGCCCGACTAGTAACCAATGCCAAATCCGGCGAAACAACTGGCCGCTGTGATACAATTGTATAATAATAATAATAATTTCTGAGTCTTGTGCTTCTGTCTTTTCTAAAGCAGCATCTTGACAGTAATGAAATGCTGAATATCTATTATTTGCAAAAATGCAAATCACCCACTCTATTTGTGCATGTCAGTTATAAGCTTGCCATGTATGCATTGATTTCTATGCTATCTTTTCCTTATTGCATGTGAAATGTTTTGGCTCAAACTGTAGTCTCTGGATAAGAATGATAACTGCCACTTTGTGAATTATTTCAAAGAAATGATTAATTTTTTTCTTTGGAGTGTGGGTCTGTTATCTGTAGTTCTATTTATACAGGAATCCCGCACTATCACTTCATTTTGAATATGCGATGACGATGTGGCAAGAAAAACAGAAGAAGGAAAAGGAAAGTTATGAAAAATGTTATGAACAAATGGTTTCCTATATAAGGGAAATACTGTATATACTCGAGTATAAGCCTAGTTTTTCAGCCCACTTTTTGGGCTGAAAAAAGCTGCCTTGGCTTATACTCGAGTCAGTGAAAAATTTGCCCGAAATGGAGGAGAAAAAGGGGCGGGGCCATGCCGCTGGGTGACACTCGTGAATGGCCCAGTGCCCCTGTGAGTTTCCCCTCCCTCTGTGTCAGTTTGCCGCGCAGCGCGCACCGCACCATCCCCCCTCCTCACGTTCTAATGTAATGCAGGGCTGTCTTACGATTCCCCTTCCTCCCCCTCCTGCCGCTCTGCAACAATGTCCCACCTCCTCCTTGTTATGGCAAGCAGCCACATAGCGATGTCCCACCTCCTCTGGTACAGTGATCCAATGATAGGAATCACTGTGCCGTGTGTCATAGGAGGTGGGACATCGCTCCCGCGGCTGCACGGGACATCATCATCACAGCGGGACATCAGCATCATGAGGTGAGTGAAGTATTTCATTGAATACACCGCTAGTTTACTGTTTTTCTTTGAAATAAATATTCAAAAACATTATTGGTATCTATTTTTATTTTTGAAATTTACCGGTAGCTGCTGCATTTCCCACCCTAGGCTTATACTCGAGTCAATAACTTTTCCAGTTTTTTGTGGTAAAATTAGGTGCCTCGGCTTATATTCGGGTCGGCCTATACTCGAGTATATACGGTATATAAGAGAAAAAATCCTCAAACTTTGGGTCAAACATATTCATAGCCTACAGATATGCCAATATGCTCCAACACTAGGAAATTTTTAAGAAGAGATTGGACAGACATTTGTCTGAAATGGTATAGGTATTTTCCCTGTGCAGGGGTTTGGTCCCTTCCAGCTCTTCTTATTCTACTATTCTTCCATATTCTATTATCTCTTCAAAAGACTTGTGGATTGATAGGGTGTCAGTCTGTATAAAGATTCTTATTATTCCATTTGACTCCAATAGGTAGTTTAAGGAAACTGCTATTGGGTTTACACAATATCAAAATCTGTCAAACAACATAAAAAATTACAGTTGTTGTGCCCAACAATTCAATGGATGCAATATTGTTCACAGAATGTGAAAAAAGGATTCTTACAGTATGCAGAACTACAAAAATATAACGTTCATAAACTCATATGTGGTGAGACTCCAGGTGTAATGCAATAAGATCATAACCAGTGGAGAGAAAATTTCTTATATGGCAAGGAAGATCCAAGAAAAAAACAACAAGTGGTTTTAATTGAGGGATAAATTCTATTTGGAAACAATAGACTAAAGAATTAAGCCTTTTATATATTTTAGTAATTGTTAATAAATTAAGTTATTCTTATTTAACTGAAAGCCTCAAGCTATTCTATAAAGAGTACAAAATATATTCTCATATAATGAAAACATAATAGGATGCATAATAGAAAATGGAAAAAGAACTTTCAGTCAAAAAATGAAATTATCTTGTTTATTGATCTGTAAAGTACTTTTGTACTTCTTTATTTATTCCAACCAGGCAATAATAATCACATATTAGTTATGTTTACTTGCTTGTTTGCTTGCTTTATTAGATTAGTCTTTAATAGATAACTTGTGCATCCAAATACAATATAAAAGAACGATACACGTCTGAAAAATAAACAACACCAAAATCCCCTCTAAAAATTATTTTTGGGGGGTTAGTAACCCCTCTAAAAGTGAAAGTTGGACCATAAGGAAGGTTGAGCACCAAAGAATTTAGGCCATTGAACTATGGTGTTGGAGAAGAGCCCTGTGTGTCCCTTGGACTGCAAGTAATTGATTTGTTCTAGGATATATTTGTTTTTTGGCTGTCCAATGTGTGCTTTGGAGTCTTCTCCAACACCAAGGTTCAAAAGCATCATTGATCCAATATCGTTAGAAGATCATTTTCCTTAGCAAGGCTCTGCAATTAATTATCCATGCTCATACATCCCTTTGAATACATGGAGTTTGTTTGGAAAGCACTTTAAGACAGAATATTTCAGTGATTCAAAACCAAACTACACCCTATGTCCTCCACTGCCTTGTTTGGTTTGGTTCAGGACTGTTTTAACAGCATTATGAATCCCAGGCAAAGCAGTGTACTGGGGCCCTTATAACAACTACTCATAGGAATAAAAATGTAAATGGTCGATAAAATAAAGCATATTTATTTTATTGGCACTTTCAACAAAATCGGTGTTGAAACATTAAAAACATGCTGTGCAGGGGAGAAGGATGAGCCTCGTCGCGATGTCACAACGTGCAGTCTTGATACTCCGAGATCGCCATTGACACTTTTGCCACTGGACGGTCCATTGAGACCTAAACCATCCCATAGAGATGGTGATCAGGAAGAGAAAGCCTTGCTGGTCTCAGGGGCATCACAAAATCCCTGATAGACCCAAGGGAAGTGCTTCAAGCCACAGGTAAACCAGCAGCCCCCAGGCTGATAAAATCGGGACACACCGGAAGGAAGGAAGTGAAAAGAGAAAGTGAGTCCATCTGGTGAGGTATTTTTTCTATTTTGCTAAAGACTGCCCAAAGAAATGTTGCTTTAAAGCCAAATTAGATCCTTAAGCAAAAGAACTGAGCAGCGAAAATAACCCTAATTGGATCGCTGTGGAAAGTTTTTTTCTTTGTAACTATTTTTGGTGGATTAAAGTGCTCACAACATTTTTCATCTCTCCTCTTAAAGTGAACGGATTGATCTTTTTTCTTTTGCTTTTTGTTGCTTTATTTTTTGATTTCTGGATTAAACCTTCCTTCTTATTTTAACAATTCTTCCTATTACTTGTTATTAAATCTCACTAAAAGAAATCTAAAGAACTTTGTTTCCTAAAAGCCAGAGATAAATATTAGAAGGTAAAAAATTAACACTGCCACTTGGAGGTCAGAGGCTGGGTTTTTTAAAACAATGTATCTCTTTTCTTTCCTTATTTGACTTCACTAACTTTGTAGCTGAAGGGTTTGCAACTTGTTTACAGAAACTGATAAAGAACCAAATTGTTTTCATAGGTGTCTGAGAATTATTTTGTCATGGGAAAGAAAGGTGGCGGGGAAACAGAACCCTTCTCCTTTGAAGATCATAAAATAACTTGTGTTCAATTCAATCTAAAATAAAAAATAAAAGAGGCCTGGAAGCCTACAATGGCAGTCGCTATTAGTTTTTCTTTCTTTCTTTCTTTCTTTCTTTCTTTCTTTCTTTCTTTCTTTCTTTCTTTCTTTCTTTCTTTCTTTCTTCTGTTTTGGAAACATGGATCAATACTCAGATGAGGAAACCTTAAAATTCCAAAATATCTTGGCTGGAATTCAAAATCTTTTGGAAGGATATGGGAGAATTGAGAAGTTGG
Organism: Thamnophis elegans; assembly: GCF_009769535.1. NCBI lineage: Eukaryota > Metazoa > Chordata > Lepidosauria > Squamata > Natricidae > Thamnophis > Thamnophis elegans. Next base: position 49,789,851 of record NC_045550.1, read on the forward strand.
AAAGACTAGTCTTCCTCACAGCAAAAGATGATGGGGTTGGAACCCCAAAAATTAAAGGGGAGAATGAAGATATAGAAGATAAAGATAAGACAATAGATGAATTTATTAATGGAGCAAATGTGGGTGAAAGTGGAAAGAAGGGAATATGGAAAAGGGAATTTGACGAATTGGATCTCTACCCCAGATTCCAGGACACAGAACAAAAAAAAAATACTATGGATGATAGACATAAGAAGAGAATTTTTTTCAGAAGCAAGATTGACAACCAAACACAAGCTAATTTTAGTAGCAACTGGTGGGCAATGAGAATATCTGAGAGACCCTTCAAGCAACAAAGTGCGGAGAGAAGTCTATAAAAACGTTATAAAGGAGGTAAAAAGAAGACTGACACTACAATTGACAAGAGAGGTAAAACTGTTTTGTTACCGGAAAGATACAGGTTGGAAATGAAAGTTGATAATAAAAAATTAGTTGATTTTGGTGATTAATAAGTAGGAATTTTGTAACTCTTAGATTGTTTTAGATTCTTATCAAATGTTTACTTGCTAACAATTAATTAACCATAATAATAATAATGAAATGATAACGGATACAGCGTAATGATATATACACGTATTGGCAATCTAGTAAAATAAATTTGGATATAAATTGTAAATTGTGACTTGGGAAAAAGACCTACAAAATTTTATTAACAAATGTTTATTTAGATATTGTTATAAGGGTGTAAGGTTTTTTTTTTTTGGGGGGGGAGGCTCTGATGAGATGGGGCATAAATAGTAAATGATTTTTAGCCAATTATAATAACAACAAGGAAATGTCAATGGACATTGTTTAACAGTATATACATGCTATGATATTGGCAAAAGTAACTTGGATACAAATCCGAAACAGTGAGTTCAAAGTGCGGAGAGAAGTCTATAAAAACCTTATAAAGGAGATAAAAATAAGACTGACACAACAATTGGCAAGAGAGATAAGACTGTTTTGTTACTGGAAAGATACAGGTTGACAATGAAAGTTGATAATAAAAAAAAATCAGTTGATTTTGGTGATTAATAAGTAGGAATTTTGTAACTTTTGGATTGTTTTAGATTGTTACCAAATGTTTATTTGTTAACAATTTAATTAACTATAATAATAATAAGGAAACAATAATGGATACAGCTTAATCATATATACATGTATGGTAATCTAGCAAAAGAAATTTGGATATAAATCACAAATTGTGACTTGGGAAAAAGACCTATAAAATTTTATTAACAAATTTTTATTTGGATCTTGTTATAAAGATGTAAGGTTTTTCTTTTTTTGGGTGGGGATTTGACAAGAGAAGAGGGGACATAAATGCTAAATGATTTTTAGCCAATTATAATAATAACAACGAAATGTTAATGGTCATTGTTTAACAATATATACATGCTATGGTATTGGCAAAAGTAACTTGGATATAAATTCTAAACAGCGAGTTGGAAAAAAAGGGGGCGGGAAGGTTTAGAAACTTTATTAATTGACTTTTATTTAAAAGATGTTATAAAGGTGCAATGTTATTGGAGAATTTTTTGAAATAGCTAATGAATGCCATTATGTGGTTGTATCTTTAAGTATGAATGATTTGAGGTAAAAGCATGTTCAAGTAATTGTAGTCAAATGAGAATTATGGTACATTAATAGTAAGATATACAAAGATTTTTGATTTAAAGTGTATAATCTAATGTGAATTATAAATAATGACTATGGAAGAAATGCACGAAAGTTATCTGTAACCAATCGACATGCTTTCTACAAGATGTAATGAAGGATGATTCTTTTTTGTGTGTTTTTGTTCAATTAAAATAAAATAAAAATTTTCAAAAAAACCATGCTCTGCAGCAACAACTAATCAACATGATAAACATTTGGACAATACACGAGGCTTGAAAAACACAATAATATTCAGTAAGGCAAACAGTTGCTGTATTCATATGATACAAGGTGCATTGAAGGGTTAACATACACAGATTATTATGGGGTCCTTATCCTTGTGGGGAGCATGGGCAAGTGCCCATCAGGACCATGCGTTAAGACATCCCTGGTTTGGTTGCCTTGTTTTTCCAAAAAATGAAAAACTAAAAGGATGCATATTTGGGATAGGCTTTTCCCTATTTCAGGAGCCTCAACATTCATATAGATTTCCCCATAATCTATTAGTCTTTGATAAAAGTTATGAATTCATATATTATAGAGCTTGGTGTCAGTTATTCCAAACAGTCTGTTAGCTAAGATCATATTTTACAATAGACAGGGCACTCTGAAGAATTGTATATTCATTATTTATGTGACGGGCAACAATTTTTTTTCCTGCTGTGTGACTGTGCGAGAAAAACTCCCTAATGAGGCATTTTCTTTCCTAATTCACTCGTATTTTGGGCCAAGGGTGTGAAACTTGCTAATTTATTTGTTTATTTGTTTATTCATTCATCTAGAAGATAATGAACAAGAAATATGCTTAATGTTTTGATTTTATGAAGTAAGTAGAGGTGCTGTGAATAATCTGTGCGACGTTTGACAGATAATGTGTTGCTTGCAAAAAAGATCACTGAGACAGAACAGAATATTGCACTGCTAAAATGATGTTTGCTCTTGGCTTTTGCTCATGTAAAAAAGGAATGAAATCTGCCTATGAAAGATCCTTAGTGAAATAGAAAATAATGGCTCTGGATGTGGTACTTTTAGCGTATGCGGAGGAAGGGGGAAAGGTGAAGGGTTTTTTTTTAAAGAAAAGAACACAGTAAGCCCTCCAGGGATAAATGTATTGCATTGTTTGAAACATGACACAGAATTATATATATATATATATATACACACACACACACTCCCAGTTGTTTCATTGTTATACACTCTAAATGATCCAATGTTATCTGTGACATGTACCTGACTTCCTCAGGCTATAAAATGGCAAAATATTGTTATTCTCATGAAAGTAAGAAAGGAAGGCTATGTGATTGGAAAAATATTCACAAACCATGGTGTGCTGGGCTCTTTGAAGGAGATGGCTAAAGTGTACCATGTTTCCCTGAAAATGCGACATGTCCTCATAATACAGCTATGCCACATTTTTCTGGTGGGCAAAAATATAAGCCCCCCGCATAAAAGCCCCCTGGACAACCCCCCACCTCCGGCCAGGCAGACCACCACTCACCAACCTAGCAGTATCCCGAAGGTGCCAAGCCGCGGGAATCTGGGGGGAGGCAAAGGTGATTGCATTGCTTGGTGCCTTCGGGATACTGCTAGGTTGGTGAGCAGGGCTGTGCCCCACTGAACAGGGAGGTTGCCGGGTGGCTGCTCTTTTGCGAGCGGGCTCCCAAAGAGCTGGGCACAGCCTCATGGCCGAATGGCTGTGTTGCGCTGTCGCAGCAGTGCAAAGCAACAGCCATGAAGCGACCACGCTCATGAGCAGCCACCTGGCAAACCCCCTTTACAGCCGGGCACAGCACCATTCACTGACCTAGGGGTATCGCCAAGCAGCATGAGCAGCTGTTTGGCACTGCCTGGTTCCTGTGGCTTGGCACCTTCCAAATGCCAGTGAATGGCGCTCTGTATGGCTGGAGAGGGGAGTTTCATGAGCGGCTGTTCCGCTCTTGCTCACCCACCTCCCAATGCATGGCCCAGCTCTCATTACGAAGCCAGGGCACCTATGCCGTTGCCGCCATCCCAGCCTGGCTTTTTCCATGGCTTCCAATCCAAGTCTTTCGGCAGTGGTTGCTCTGGGCGCATGCTCTATGGTTGTGGGCCAGCTGCCTGCAGAACGTAACTTCTCTGCTGGAAGTTGGTTTCAAGTTTCCATTACTGTTTCCGCGAAGTAATACTTTGGAAGTGGCACATTACTCTGATTAAAATGAAAATGAAATGAAAACCAATGATTGCGTTGATAATAGTGTCACAACCAAGTTGTGAAGCAGCACAAGAAGCGCATGATGACACAAACTGACCATTTGAATTAGGCAATGATTGGACTTTGCACACTGTATGAGCTAGATCCAGCAACCAACAGACACAACAGAGCCTCTGATGTTGTTTGGTTGCCATGTTTGAACCCTGATTCAACCAAAGTGCTGAGACATTGAAAACCATCATTATTTAATAGGTATGAATTATACAGCTCCCTGAGACTGAAACAATTTTCCACAGATCATTCCTGAGATGATTAGGGAACTGGAGGCTAAAACATATGAAGAACAGTTACAGGAACTGGATATGTCTAGTTTAATGTAAAGAAGGACTAGGGAAGACATGATAGCAGTGTTCCAATATCTCAGGGGATGCCACAAAGAAGAGGAAGTCAAGCTATTCTCCAAAGTACCCAGGGATAGGACAAGAAGCAATGGGTAGAAACTAATCAAGGAGAGAAGCAACTTAGAACTAAGGACAAATTTCCTGACAGAACAATTAATCAGTGGAACAACTTGCCTCCAGAAGTTGTGAATGCCCCAACACTGGAAGTTTTTAAGAAGATGTCGGATAACCATTTGTCTGTTGTGGTGTAGGGTTTCCTGCCTAAGCACAGGGTTGGAATAGAAGACCTGCAAGGTCCCTTCCAACTCTCTTATTCTATTCTATTCTGAATGGATTTTTTCTTTTGCTGAGACAGTTGCCAAATAAGATGATTCCATTGCTATTTTGTGGGTTCTGACTGAAAGAAGGAATGGCCATTGGTATATAGTCCTTTCTCCATAACTCAATAAAATTCTTTTTGATATTTTATCCTGGCTTGAGCCTGGTGTTGATCTGTGCTGATACAAGGTCCAATACATTCAACATCCAAGTTCTTGGTAGGGTTTTTGGAGAAGACGAACTTGGTAAGGATAAAAGTGTTAGAAGTTGGAGAATCTTCCTAGCAACAGGGCCGGATTTTCCTATAGGCTAACTAGGCTTCAGCCTAGGGCCTCAAGATCAAGAGAGGCCTACATTCAAATTGTTAGCAAAATTAAAATTACCCTATTCTAAAAACAGTGAACACTAAAACACTGAATCGAAAATAAGGAGAAATTCAACGCATATGACTAATAAACAAACATAAAAATGTATTGGTTAAGATCGTTCTAGCGCCGCGGCAGTTGGGGAGCCCACCCACGTTCCCGGCACCGGCGGTTGGGCAAGAGGCGCGGCCGCTCCCAGTAGCCGCCTTGTCGACGTGGAGCCCACCAGCGGCCAGGCAGGTGAGGGTGAGGGGGCTGAGCCGGGTAGCTGAGCGCAGCAGGGGAGGTGGCTGGCTTCGCTGCCTTTGCCGCAGAGCAGAGCCGCCCTCCGACAGGAGGCCAGCTATATATATTGATATATATTGATATATATCACAGTAATGATGTATTTTATTGTCTCTCATGTAATTTACAAACTTAAAAATGGGAGGTGAAAGGGCCTCATAAATGGAATAGCCTAGGGCCCCTTTTCATCTAAATCCGGCACTGCTAGGCTAGCAATAAAAGTAGAAGTACATTTAAAGGAATGTACTTTATAGCAGTACATTTACAGACAGTACATCTGTAGGAATTTAAATGTTACTTTAGAAACTGTCGTGATTTCTGTGGAAAGTATGATACCTCAGTGTTTTGAAGGGTGGCATTGAGTCTGCCCATAGTCATGATGATATCCACACAATGCCTGAAAAGATTACATATTGATTAGATGCATGAACTGAATTGTTATATATGAACTCATATAGACAGTTGTTTGGATGGCAATTTATATAATAAGAAAGGGACTGTCCCAGAGGTGGATTGCTGCTGGTTTGGCCTGAATCAGGCAAACTCGTAGTAGTGGTGGTGGGAGGCATGTGCAGAAGCATGCACGTGCGAAAGCATGCCTGAACTAGTAGTAAAAAAACTGGTAACCCACCACTGGACTGCCCCGATGTAGCATATATTAACTCTGTTTCACTATAAGACTCCCCTGATATATTGAGGAGGAATAGAGTTCAATGCTGAAATGTTTAAAAAGAACCTTTGAAGAGCAAGCTATGAATTGGTAACCTCCAGTGGTGGTTTTCAATTTTTTTTCAAACCTACTCTGTGGGTTTGGCCTCCTTTGTGGGAGTGGCTTGCCGGCCATGTGACCTGGTGGGAGTGGCTTGCCGGCCATGTGTTCTCTCTCTCTCTCTATCTCGCTCCCCTTCCTTTTGTCTCTCTGTCCCTTTTTCCTTTTTTTCTTTCATCTCTCTCACTTTTTCTTTCTTTTTTCTTTTTTTATTTATTTTTTCTTCCTTTCTTTCTCTTTCTCTTTCTCTTTCTCTCTCTCTCTGTGTCTCGCTTCGCTGCCAGACACAGTGTGTGTGTGTGTGTGTGTGTGTGTGTGTGTGTGAGTAGTGGGTTTCAAATTTTTTTGGAACCTCTTCTGTAGGTGTGGCCTGCTTTCCAGCTCCACTGGTGGAACCTCTTCTAACCGGTTCGGTAGATTTGACGAACCGGTTCTACCGAACTGGTGTGAACTGGTAGGAACCCACCTCTGGTCACCTCTATGAAGGACTTTGTATAATTCTTAATTCTAGGGAAAAAAAGATAACCAAATGATCAGTCTCTGGAATGAAACAGAGACACTTAGGGAATAACAGTTGAACCATTTTCAAGAAAGATAAGTGACAATCAGTATAGCATCTATGGCCTTGAGGAATGGTAGGCCAGTGATCAAATTCAAGACTATATATCCGAGGCTCCCTTTGAGATGGAGGAATGAGGAAATGAGGATACAGCCGACTGACTAGATAATAACTGAAGCATTAGAATGGCAGCAGGTGTAACAAGAAGTTACATAGCTCTTGACATCTGTTCAGGCCTTTAAAAGAAGTTAAATAGTCTTAAATACTCCAAAATGTCCAGTTGCCCCTGACATATCAGACTTGTAAAACCTCTCCATTAAATGAATCAAGAATATATAACTAGCCATGGTGGTGCAATTCTCTCGGTTGCCAAGAGAAAGAAGAAACTTAAATAAAGGGATATGCTCAAAGTCACGTAGCATAGCCAAGCATAACATTCTGCTTCTGTGGACACACAATTTTTTCTGGCCACAGGATAGAAATCAGAAGCAGGTCATATGGAACAAAATATTACAGTCTGCATGAAAGAGCATCAACTAGCTTGCTCTGTAAACTGATGCAGTAGATGTGAAAGTTGTACTCTCCATTTGGTTATGCTGTGGTGGGATTCAGCCAGTTTGCACCTATTAGGGAGAACCGGTTGTTAACTTTCTAAGCAGTCTGGAGAACCTGTTGTTGGGAAAAAATGTTTTTCTCTACTTTACAGGGCTAATCCTGTAAGGAAGACAGGAAGGAAACATTCTGGTGTTGTTTCTAGCCCAATCTTTATTGCCCTGCTTACAGAAATTGCCTCTCTGGTTAACCCTTATTACATTGTAACAGCTAAAGTGAAGCGCCCATTGGCGTGAGTGATGTTGAGTTGGCTACACCCACCCAGTCACATGACCACTGAGCCCTGCCTACCCAGCTGGTCATTAGGGAAGAGAACTGGTTGTTAAATTATTTGAAACCCACCACTTGTGGTTATGCACAAGTTTCTGAGATGTCTCTAGATGCTTTTCTAGCTGGAGCAAATGGAGGAAAGCTGCTAGAAGGGAAGAAAGGTTCGGGGGAAAGGAGATGTTATCATTTGCCTGCTGTCCATCACTTCTGGCAGCTCTCCTTTATCTGTTACAGCTGAAGTTGAAATGGTAAGGTGAGTGAATGCAAAGTAAAGTCCTTCTTGAATTCTACATAAACTATGTATTTGGGCATGACAGAATAGTGGGAAAGGAGAACATTAGTAGACAATGTCACAAGGAATTCCTGGAAGGAAACATAGTTGCCAATGTGAAGGAGGGTAGAACAAAAAGATCTGCTGATGCTGTGCCCTCTGCCCTAGTGGAGGCTTAATGAGTTTTAGTTGCAATAGTACCAGTCTGGTGTACAGGCCATACAAAATGAATCTAGAAGATGCAAATTTGAAACTCCTGCAGTTTAAACAATAGGAAACATGACAGACTAGGACTTTTAGCTGGATTCCATGGTAGTGTTAAGGAACAGCAATTACCTGGAACAATGCTTATAGGAACACTTGCTTTTGTAGGAAAGAACTATTTGGCTTAACATGTTTGTAAGTGTTCCACACCCTTTTCACTAACTCAGGAATGATCATATTTAGTGGCCCCACAACACTCTAAAATGACAAATGAGTGTATGTGAACCTTGCTGATTGAAAAAAATCTATATACATATAAAAACGATTGTGTGTGTGTGTGTGCATGTGTTTGTGTGTGTGTGTGTGTGTGTGTGTGTGTGTTCCAGCATAACTCTGGAACTTCTCCAGCAATTTCAACCAAACTTGGTAGACAGATGACTTACTGTCTGGAGAAAAATATTGCAGGGGGTAAGATACCCCTAACACCCCTTGGGATGTGTGTTCTGTTAAGATACAGCCTGTTGAGCTGTACTATAATGGATTCTGTTGTATATTGTGTTGTGTGAGGGAAAGAAGCAGGAGCCATGGAATCAGAGAGTAAGATGTTTATTAGTAGGTGACAAGCGATTCAGAATGTGTTACAACTGTCACAGTATTTATACTCTCAGGTACCAACTGTCATTTAACTGTCATTACAACCACCAATCACAGGCTGTGCTTCGCCCAACCAATTAGAATGCAGCACAGGCTGTTGCTGGGCTATAACACTCCTTCCCCCCAGTTATTTGCATACGTGTATTTTATTTGCATTTTTCGTGTTCATGTTCAATTGCAATTACAATTTATTTATATTTTTGTGTTCATGTTCAACATTTACAATTTATTTGTATTTTTGTGTTCATGTTCAACATTTACACTTTATTTGCATTTTTTTTGTGTTCTTGTGTTCATGTTCAACACCAACATTTACAAACTCTCCTTCTCCCCCAGTTATTTGGCACATTTTCAATTCACATTTGCATATTCACATTTGCATATTCACATTTGCATATTCACATTTGCATATTCACATTTGCATATTCACATTTGCATATTCAAGCTCTGCACATGCGTACAAGACCTTATCTAATTTCTTCCGATCATGGAGTCTGGAGAGCTTACAAAGAAGAAAACTCAAGAAGTCCTGTTGGTAACTTTTCTGTTTGGGCTTTGTGCTTTCTGTTTTGGGGTTTTGCTGTGGCAGGAATGGCGTTGCGTTGCAAAACGCCTCTTGAGAAGAGCAGTCAGGCCCCGGAGCTTCTTTTAATGTGTCGGAGGTGATTTGATAGCAGAGACAGCAATTTGAGAGCGTTTTAGATCGGAGACGGCAATTTGAAGCATTTGAGAGCGGAGGCCGGCGTTTGGGCTGCTAAAGCTAGCGATAGACTGAGGCTAGGCAGGCTGAGCGGAACCAGCCCTGGAGGCAGCGGCTTCTTTAGGAGGCTTGAGAGCGGAGACCGGCCCTGGAGGCGGCTGAGTTGTTCCTGGCTCGTTAGGAAGGCAGCAGGCAGGCTTTTGAGTGGCCAGAGTTGCTCCTTGGGAGGCAGGCAGCTTTGTAATGCATGTAGCAGGCTTCTGACAGGCTGGTAGTAGGCTGCTGGCTTTGGAGGAAGAGCAGGCTTGTCGGAAGCTGCTTCTTTGGAAAGCTGTATGAAGAGTCAGAGGCTTCTTAGGCAACAGTATCTGTTTATTGCAACAAGACCGTTTGTAACAGTAGCAAACAGTAGACCGGATAGACTCTAAAGTTGTGTCTGGTAGATCTTGTCGGCAGAGAGGCAGGCAGACAGGCAGCTTCAGCCACGGTTGAGCCAACGCGATTCGTAGCTCGTCCCTGAGCAGAGGCGGCGGCTCCAGCCAAGGTTAAGCATAGGTTGCCTGTCCCTTTGACTGAAGGAGTCCGTGCCTGTGGATCTACTCAGGTTGGCTTGATCGGAGGCGAAACCTGAGGCGGTGGCAACTGCTGCTGCAGCTCTGACAGGTCTTCAAAATATTTTCTGTTCGCGTTTGCTTGGTTGCGTTGCGACTGGCTTATTGTTTAGTTTATTCTTATTCCAGTCTCTGCGGAATCGCGATCCCATCCTCGTCGCCAGTGTTGTATATTGTGTTGTGTGAGGGAAAGAAGCAGGAGCCATGGAATCAGAGAGTAAGATGTTTATTAGTAGGTGAAAAGCGATTCAGAATGTGTTACAACTGTCACAGTATTTATACTCTCAGGTACCAACTGTCATTTAACTGTCATTACAACCACCAATCACAGGCTGTGCTTCGCCCGACCAATTAGAAAGCAGCACAGGCTGTTGCTGGGCTATAACAGATTCTACTGTACAGCGCAGTGGAGTTGACATGGTAACACCTTCACAGTACTCCACAAAGGGGCTCCTTCTGATAAGGGGGAAATCCAACATTATAAATTACATTTGGTGCAGACATTTCCCCCCCTATAAATAAATACCCAGAAAATGCCGGGTTATCAGCCAGTATTTAATAATTTTATGGGGGTTAGGGGTGGACGAGGAATAAAAAATACCACATCCTTTTAATAATTTCATTCTATTTAATTATATATCATACAAGTTCTCAAACTTTGTGGTTCCACAACTTCCTGCTGCAAATTTCTGGAGTGAGTTTTAAAAGAGTTCTTGTTCTGCTACAAGTCCTGATCAGTTTTTTTAAAATATCATGATGGTATGTGATTCCCTCATAGATTATTGCTACAGTTTGAGAACGTTCCTATTTAATGATCTTATTTCTGTTCTACTTTTGAATTTTTCCCATTTTTAATTTGTCTTTTGACATTTATGGTTTAAAATCCTTTCCCTGGAATATTTCTTTGAAGACATTTCCGTGATAAAAAACAATACCTCAACTAGGTAATGATTCACAGAAACGGGATGCTTAGTTGGTAATGATAGCCAGTGGTGTAAAAAGAAAACGTTAATTTTAAAAAGAAAGTTCCTCCAGACCTTTAAAAGTGCAAAGAGCAGCCACTTTATTTAATAACTATGAACTATTTTAAGGTCATATATTTTTACCTGAGGATATGAAATTACATTAATGGTTTCTGTAAATATACATAAATGAATTTCAAGTTCAATAAATGTGGATCTCTGCTGTGTATGTGTCACTAAAATTCGGGCTGTTTTTGAGGGAATGTTTTCCCTATTGGGATGAAAGAAATAATGCAGTTTATCCCACAGCGCCTTCAACACATAATTGTAATTGTCACCATTGTGATGGGGTACCAGTGGGTGGTTATTTAATTTAATTTTAGTTGTTTCATTGGCTTTAATCTTTCATTGTTTCCCTGTAAACTGTTGGGAGTTGTATCGGCAATACAGTATTATAAAATAGACTCTTATTAGATATAAAGTGTCAGAAGACTCTTGGAACAGACTAAAATTTCTACCGGGGAATCACATTTTATTTAAAATGATCCTGATCAATATTAGAATATCTAAATCACATAGATTTCCTTGGGCTAATTAAGATGAAAATAGGAATTCAAATGCTAAAAAATAAATGTATACATTTCTAAATTGTTTTATTTTGAATATTGTGTTTAGTGTGCAATTTAGGTACTTTCTGAGCACAGAAGTGCACTAGGAAATTTGGAGCAGTGGGAAATCTAGTCAGCATATCTCAACCTATGCAGAAATCTAGAAAAGGAGTCAGGTTGAAGTCTTTATGATATTGAGTCCCAGGATATAATTTATCACAAGGATTAATGATTGCAAAACTAACTTTCTTTCTGAGGCATATTAGCTTATTCCTAAATGCAAAATGCATAATGCAAAAAAAGGGTGGGGGTGGGGGTGATAAAAGGAATGCTGAAAATGGTAGTGGTATTTTCTATTGACCTATTTTAAAAGATTTCTGGTCATAAATTTCACTCTTCATCTTTTCCTTAAAGCAAACCTCAAAAAAAAAAAACCAAAAAAAAAAAAACCACCTGTGAGCAATTAAGAATTAAAATGTGTCCAATGTTAATATTATGGAGTTCATATTAATACAATGGAGCCATGTCATATAAAATAGCAGTGCTATTTTATATGACATGGCTCACACTCCTGGATTCAAAAAATCCAGTTTGCTTTGCAATGTCAGACTAGACCCAGATTTAGGAACATGGCAACTCCAGTGTGCTTTATGACCTATAACCTAATTGAATTAATCAGAAAGAATGCACTTCATGGAATCATAGAATCATAGGACTGGAAGGGACTTTGGATGTATTCTATTCCAGTCCAACTCTCTGTCCATGGCAGGAGACCTTATATCTGTAATGGCGAACCTATGACATGTGTGCCAGAGGTAGCACACAGAGTCCTCTCTGTGGGCACTTGCGCCATCGCCAGTTGCTCTTCACGGGCACTGGAATGCCAGAAAATGGCCCAGAAAATGACCTGAAAATGCCTCAAAAATAGCCTGTGTTTTCATGCTGTTTTCAGGATGTTTTTTCAGGCCAAAAACAGCCCCCAAAATGGCCTGAACATGGCCTAAGAAACACCCTGAAAACAGCCCCCGAAATGCCCCCCCAACAGCTGGAAAATGCACCCAAAATGGCCAAAAATGTAAAAAAACAAAACAAAAAAACCAGGCATCCATGTGCCAGCCAGTTGGTTTTTGGGTTTCTGATGCTGTGGGTTTCTGATGCTTTGGGTTTCCAGCTTGCAGATGGCTGCCATGCATCTGCAAGCTGGAAACCCAAAGAGCAGCTGGCCAGTGCGCGTATGCACACCGGCCAGCTGGTCTTTGGGTTTCTGGCATTCCAGCACATGCACATGTACATACATGCACACACATTCCGGTTTGGGTACTTGGTGCCGAAAAAGTTCACCATCACTGCCTTATATCAACCCAGACAAATGGTTATCCAATCCTTTTTTGAAAACCTCCAGTGCACCTATATCTCTGGAAGGAAAACCGTTCCATTGGTTAATTGTTCTCACTGTCAGAAAACATCTCCTTGGTTCCAGGTTAATCAACTTAATTAACTTAATCAACCAACTTAAACAAGAGGGAAGCAAATTCTGGAAATTACAAATGTATTTCTGAGTCATGAAGCTAATTCAGGTATTCAGTATAAATGCTGAAAATGCCACTCCAGAATTCTGGAAGCAAAGGATTTTCATTCATGGAGTATAGACAAATTACTTTAGTATTTGTATAATCAGAGTAAGTAGCATGATGTGATCTAAATCTTTGGGACCAAAGCTGTTGTAACTCCTTGACAGATTGACCAAAAATGAAAAATTACCAGAGCTAAAGTCCAAAATAGCTGGAGATCATTAGATTGCCCAGGACATTCTTCGGTAGACCATTATTGTTATATTATATACTTAATTCATTAAACATGACACTTGATCAACTGAACATTGAAAAAATGCATTACAAATATCAGTGACTGGTGCTAATGATACGATTGATACGATTTGCTGCCAGCATCCTAGATATCAACCAAATACCTTCTTAAAATGTAAAATGTTCCGAGTAGCACAGTTTTTTTGCAGTTCTGCTGGTGTTATTGCAGGAAGCTGCAATTTGTTGATGTATCTTGTAAAATTCTTGGACATGGTGCCAAGTGCCCTGATCACAATGGGTATCACTGTTACATGCTTCATCCATTGCCGTGTAGTTTCAATGGTCAGGTCGTGATTTTTCATTATTTTTTCTAGTTCTTTTTCTTCAACTCTGACATCTTCAGGAACAGCGATATCAACAAACTGTACTCTTCGGCCCTCTACAACTGTGATATCTGGTGTGTTGTGCTCCAAATGATGATCCATTTGTATTCGAAAGTCCCACAAGATCTTCTTCACCTTCTCATTTTTGATAACATTTTCCACTTTATGTTGTCATGACTTTCTGGATACAGGTAAATCATATTTTTTACATGACCAGTGGATTAATTTAGCAACTTGGTCATGTCAAGCTTTGTATCAGTTTGTGCGATTTTGCTGCATTCACATATTAAATGTGAAACAGTTTTGACTTTGTTATTGCAAAGTCGGAAGTTTGGGTTGTCAGTGGATTTTTGTATCTTTGCTTTCATGGCATTAGTTTGTAGTGCTTGATCTTCAGCAGTCAGTATTAAACCTTCTGTTTTTTTCTTGATAGTTCCCATCTTAAGCCATGTCCATGTCAACTTGTCATCACATTTTTCTTCAATGTTTTTCAAGTGCTGTCCATGTAAAGCTTTGGTTTTCCATCTATTTAATCTGTCATCCAGCTGTTTTTCCTTATATTCTGCCTTTGTTTCTGTTGTTTTATGCTGTTTTCCGTTTTCACTGCCTGCAGCAATTTTTCTGTACTTTGGTTCACATCATTATTCAAACTTCATTTTTCTTCTACAGTTTGATGGATTTGCAATAGCCCCCTGCCCACTATTTTTCTTGGCAGGTACAACCTGTCGATGTCACTTTGTGGATGTAAAGCGTGGTACATATTCAAATGTTTGCATGTTTTCCGGTCCAGGTTTTTCAGTTCAGCCAGAATCCAGTTGATGATTCCAACTGAGTAGTGTATCACTGGAACTGCCCATGTATTAATGGCTTTAATTATGTTTCCAGCATTCAGCTTTGATTTTAATATTTTACGGACCCTCCTGATGTATTCATTTTGCGTTGACTCTTTGACTTTTCCATTCAAGATGTTATCTGCTTCCAATATGCCTAGGTACTTGTAATCAATATCCTTTGCTAATGCTTTCACTATAATTCCATTTCCCAGTTCCATTCATTCTGTTTTTTCCATTTTTCCTCATCGCATGGATGATATAGCACATTTTTCAAGCCCGAAGTACATTTTGATGTCACTGCTGAACAGTTGAACTATGTTGAGTATTGATTTAAGTTCAGTGGGGCTTTTTGCATACATTTTTAAGTCATCCATGTATACTAGATGGCTTATCTTGCCATGTTGGCTTGAGATTAGGTATCCCAGTTTTGTGTTTCATAGGATTATTGTCAGTGAAATTAATGCAATGTTGAACAGTAGTGGTGAAAGTGAATCCCCTTTGAAGATTCCTCGTCTGATGTTGACTTCACCAATGTTCTCCCATTTTTTTTGTTAGAACTGTTTTGCATATTTGCTTTAAAAAATGTACAGATATTTTTCCTGATTCCAAAATTTTCCAGACAGGTGTTAATCCAGCTGTGGGGTAATGAGTCAAATACCTTCTTGTAATCAATCCACACCATATTTAAATTTGTTTTTCTTCATTTTGCATTTTTTAGTACCATTTTGTCTATGAGCAGCTGATCTTTTGCTCCTCTTGATTTTTTATAATTTCCTTTTTGTTCTACTGGATACAAACTGTTTTCCATCAGATGATTGAATACTGAATTTGCCAGTATCCTTGTAAAAAGTTTGAATGTTGCTGGCAGACAAGTAATTGGGTGATAGTTGCTTGGCTCTGTGCCTTTTTCTGGATCTTTCATTATCAAGTATGTTTAGCCAGCTGTTAACCATTCTTCACTTGTTGCATTTTGAAGCATTTGATCAAATTGAGTGGCCATGCAATGATGGAGGCTTGTCAGGTGTTTTAGCCAGT
Source organism: Thamnophis elegans (assembly GCF_009769535.1). Lineage (NCBI taxonomy): Eukaryota > Metazoa > Chordata > Lepidosauria > Squamata > Natricidae > Thamnophis > Thamnophis elegans. Next base: position 49,805,367 of record NC_045550.1, read on the forward strand.
ATCCATGCAGTTCATCCAGGCCAGGTGCACTCCAGTTCTTGACCTTCTTCGCTTGTTCTCAGTGCTAAGTCATTACTGGTTCAAGGACGATAATATCATAACTGTAGGAACTGCACCAGATAGCTGTCCAGGCCCAGCCATGGCAGGAAAGAGACCTGCCTTCTTGTTTGATGGTAGGAAGGAAAGATCCGGAATGGAGGGGGGGGGGAAGAGGCCTACCTTCCTGCTTGGTGGTAGGAAGGAAGGATCAGGATGATGATGATGATGATGATGATGATGATGATGATGATGATGATGATACAATTGTATCACAGCGGCCAGTTGTTTCGCCGGATTTGGCATTGGTTACTAGTCGGGCCCCACCCAGGGGCCTAGGACGTCATAACGTATTTTCGTAATATCCGTGCAGATCCAAGCAGTGTGGCTTTTTGCATTTGACTGATGGTGATTTTGTCAATTTTTAACTGTTTTAAATGTAATTCCAGTGCTTTTGGTATAGCACCCAGTGTGCCAATGACCACTGGAATTATCATTGTGCCATAGTCATTGAATTTCGATTTTTAAGTCCTGGTATCTTGCGATTTTTTCATGTTCTTTCTCGGCGACCCTGCTATCACCTGGTATTGTGATGTCTATGATTGTGACCTTATTTTTCTCAACCAGTGTGATGTCTGGTGTATTATGCGCCAGTATTTTGTCGGTTTGTATACGGAAATCCCACAAGATCTTGACCATCTGATTTTCGGTGACTTTTTCAGGCTGATGTTCCCACCAGTTTGTTGCTGTTTTAATATTATAATTTTTGCACAAATTCCAATGGATCATTTGTGCTACTGAATTGTGCCGCAATTTATAATCAGTCTGCGCGATTTTTTTACAGCAGCTGAGTATGTGATCAACAGTTTCGTCAGCTTCTTTGCAAAGTCTGCATTTGGCATCATCAGAGGATTTTTCGATTTTGGCCTTGATGGCATTTGTGCGGATAGCTTGTTCTTGCGCAGCCAGGATTAGTGACTCTGTTTCTTTCTTTAATGTACTTGTTGTTAACCATAACCAAGTTTGTTCACTGTCCATTTTATCTTTTATTTTTTCCAGAAATTGGCCATGCAGTGCTTTGTTCTGCCAACTCTCCATTCTTGATTTTATCACACCTTTTCTGTATTCTTGTTTCGTCTGTTGGGCCTTCAGTAGTTTTTTGTTCTTTACTTCAATTAATAGATGTTCTTGACTTTCTTTTAAATAATCACCCAGTGCATGTTTTTCTTCTGTTTGCTTCACTTGTGATAATCCTCTGCCACCTGATTTTTGGGGCAGATACAGTCTATCAGTATCACCACGTGGATGTAAACTGTAGTGCATTGTCATTAGTTTCCTGGTGTTTCGGTCCAAAAGGTCCAAATCAGCTTGTGTCCAGTTAACTATGCCAGCTGTGTATCTTATAACTGGTATTGCCCAGGTATTTATGGCATTGATTGTATTTCCACCATTCAATTTAGATTTCAAAATTTTCCTAACTCTGTTGGTGTACTCTCGTCTGACAATAGTTTTTACTTCTCCATGCTTGATGTTATCCAACTGCAGAATGCCTAAGTATTTGTAGGCTTCATTTCCTTTGCATTTAATTAGTTGGCCATTGGGCATTTCAACTCCTTCAGATGCAGTGATTTTGCCCCTTTTTATGGATACAGTGGCGCATTTTTCCATGCCAAACTGCATTGAAATATCGGTGCTGAATACTCGGACTGTATTTGTCAATGATTGGATTTCTATTTCTGACTTTCCATAGAGTTTCAAATCATCCATATATAGTAAATGCGAAATTTTTTCAGCTTTTTTGGCTGTTTGGGAGCCTAATTTCATTTTTTAAAAGATTACTGATAGTGGGATCATTGCGATGATGAAGAGAAGAGGTGAAAGTGAATCACCCTGGAAAATTCCTCGCTTGATATTAACCATTCCGTAGCTCTCATTCCCTACTGCCAACTCAGTTCTCCATTGTTTCATTGCCTTTTCAGTAAAGGATGTAATATTTTTGCTAATGCCAGTTGTTTCTAAGCATTTTATGATCCAACTATGTGGCAGTGAGTCAAATGCCTTTTTGTAATCAATCCAGACCATATTCAAGTTCGTTTTTCTGTTCTTACAATTTTCTAATATCATTTTATCAATTAGAAGCTGATCTTTTGTGCCCCTGCTCCTTCTTTTGTTGCCTTTTTGCTCTACTGGCAAGATGTTGTTTGTTTCCAAATAATCCATCATGTTATCTGCAATAATGCCTGTGAGTAATTTGAAGGTTGTTGGCAAGCATGTTATTGGTCTATAGTTTTCAGGTGTTGTTCCTTTAGTTGGATCTTTGTGAATCTAGTATGTTTTTCCAGTTGTCAACCATTCATCAATTTGGCCCTTTTGTAAAATTTCATTCAGTTGCCTGGCTAATATTGCATGTAAACTGGTCAGATATTTGAGCCAGAAACCATGTAATTGGTCCTTTCCAGGTGATGTCCAATTCTTTACCTTTTTAACTCGATTTTTGATCATCTCAGTTGTTATTTCTAATACTTGCATTTGTTTGTTGCCAATGCTTTTCTCAAAGTCATGTATCCACTTTGCTTCCTTGTTGTAGTCCTTTGCATTTTCCCACAATTCTTTCCAGAATTCAACTGTGGCCTGCTTTTCTGGTTTTTCACTTTTGGTGTCACCATTCACATTAAGACTTTGATAAAAACGCCGTTGGTCTGATTGAAATTGCTGATTTTGTTTATATTGGATGATTCGTGCCTCATATCTTTCAATTTTTCTAGCTGTTGCTGTTATCTGCTGTTTTACAATCTCTACAGCTTAATTGATGTTTCTTGTATCCAATCTATATCTCCTGATTAGCCGATCTATGATTTTGTTGTTTTTAAGTCGTTGCTCATGCATGTTCTTTAAGTTACTAGCATCTGCCCTTAATTTTTTGATTTTTTGTTCTAAACGGATTTTCCACTTTGGCTTTGGTGCTTTTTCTGTTGTGTGACTAGGTATTTTAATTTTAATGCCTAGTTCATTAGTGACTATTACAGCTGCGCTGTACATTAACTGGTTCGTTTCCAAGATGGATCCCGGTTCAATTGTTGAAAACACTGCATTAACCATTTTCATGATAGGGGCCAAAATTTTCTTAGGCACAGTTTTTAGTGATGGTAAACGTTGCCTTTCCTCATTAAGCAGAAAATGTTCCATGATCTTATCCTTCAATTCTTTTTGTTTTTGAGTTAGTTCATCAGTTGGTTCAATGATAACTGGTTCTAGTGGTGGTGATGTTATTTCCTCCCCGAGAGCTTCTTCTGGGAGTTCTACTATAGTGTCTTTAGTTGTGTCTTGAATATCAGTTATTTCCGCTTGTGATATTGTTTTTTGGGTTTTGCAGTTTGCCTGAATTTCCTCATGTTCAACTTCACTAAACACTTTATTCCGTATAATAAATCGCCTTTGATCTGCTAGTCGTTGTTCACTAACATTTGAATCTGGATATTGTTGTTTCCATAATTCATACATTCGCTTTAAATATCCTCTTTTTTCTGGCTCTGAGTTGTAGTAACAGGCCATTATGGCACGGTTTTCATCTGCACTATATTTTTGTCGTTTTGTTGGCTGGTCCACTTGTAGCCCACTTGTCGACGGATGTCCAGGGACCCCAACATCCGCCGCGGCCCTTGTTAACCCGCGCGACGACCGATGCGGTATGGAATTCTTATTCGTTTTTTTCACCATATTTTATGGGTTGGCGGGGTTTTTTTTTACGGGACCAGATGCCTACCTGATCCCAACCTTCCTCCTTTCTCATCCGGGCTTGGGACCGGCAACGGCGGAGTTGTTGTTGTTGTTGTTGTTATTATTATTATTATTATTATTATACAATTGTATCACAGCGGCCAGTTGTTTCGCCGGATTTGGCATTGGTTACTAGTCGGGCCCCACCCAGGGGCCTAGGACGTCGTAACGTATTTTCGTAATATGCATGCAGATCCAAGCAGTGCAGCTTTTTGCATTTGACTGATGGTGATTTTGTCAATTTTTAACTGTTTTAAATGTAATTCCAGTGCTTTTGGAATAGCACCCAGTGTGCCAATGACCACTGGAATTATCACTGCTGGTTTGTGCCATAGTCGTTGAATTTCAATTTTTAAGTCCTGGTACCTTGCGATTTTTTCATGTTCCTTCTCGGCGACCATGCTATCACCTGGTATTGCGATGTCTATGATTGTGACCTTATTTTTCTCAACCAGGGTGATGTCTGGTGTATTATAGGCCAGTATTTTGTCGGTTTGTATACGGAAATCCCACAAGATCTTGACCATCTGATTTTCGGTGACTTTTTCAGGCTGATGTTCCCACCAGTTTGTTGCTGTTTTAATATTATAATTTTTGCACAAATTCCAATGGATCATTTGTGCTACTGAATTGTGCCGCAATTTATAATCAGTCTGCACGATTTTTTTTACAGCAGCTCAGTATGTGATCAACAGTTTCATCAGCTTCTTTGCAAAGTCTGCATTTGGCATCATCAGAGGATTTTTCGATTTTGGCCTTAATAGCATTTGTGCGGATAGCTTGTTCTTGCGCAGCCAGGATTAGTGACTCTGTTTCTTTCTTTAATGTACCTGTTGTTAACCATAACCAAGTTTGTTCACTGTCCACTTTATCTTTTATTTTTTCCAGAAATTGGCCATGCAGTGCTTTGTTCTGCCAACTCTCCATTCTTGATTTTATCGCATCTTTTCTGTATTCTTGTTTCGTCTGTTGGACCTTCAGTAGATTTTTGTTCTTTATTTCGATTAATAGATGTTCTTGACTTTCTTTTAAATAATTAGCCAGTGCATGTTTTTCTTCTTCAACTGTTTGCTTCACTTGTAATAATCCTCTGTCACCTGATTTTCGGGGCAGATACAGTCTATCAGTATCACTACGTGGATGTAAACTGTAGTGCATTGTCATTAGTTTCCTGGTTTTTCGGTCCAAAAGGTCCAAATCAGCTTGTGTCCAGTTAACTATACCAGCTGTGTATCTTATAACTGGTATTGCCCAGGTATTTATGGCCTTGATTGTATTTAATTATTGTATGTAATGTAATGTAATAAATTATTATTATTATTATTATTATTATTATTATTATTATTATTATTATTATTACTATTCAGGTTGCAAGTCTAATGAAAATCTATTTTCTGCATGTTCATTTAGTTTATTCTGCAGTCCAGTCACTAGCGAATAAATTTGCTGAACAGATTTTCTCCAGTATTACAATACATCTTGATTTAGATTCCTTGTTGTTTTGTTTCAGGCTCCTGAATCCTTTTGTGGCTTGAGAACTGGGTAAATTAATCTCTCCTTACATTTGTCTAAAATTGTGGCTGCTTATAAGTAATCATAAAGTGTCAGTTCCAAAAAGCTATCATTTGTTAGCTTTGCAGGAATGAAAAATGGTGATAAGTGAGGTTGTAAAAAGTCAAATTAATTCTTAATTGATTCAGGGACACAAAACTATAAGCCACTTAGTTAGATATAGACATTACATTTATCAGTTTTGACAAATTGTCCAGAGTAACTTTCTAGTTACTATATTCACATTCCTGTTTTCTTAGTTGTCATTTTATATGAAGGTTCCATAGTGTAAATCAATGCAAAGAAATATCAAATGTTTACCAAGTGCAATATTAAAAGTTATGTAAGGACTGAGCCTACTTTGTATATTAGTGCAGTCTTTTTCTGGAAGAAATTATCAGAAGAACAGAGTTAAGAATTCATTTTTTTCCTTATCCTTATATGCAGAAAAAAAAAACATTGCAGACTTGGGGGAATTAAATAAAAAAGCCTTTCTAAATCATCACACAAGTTTTCAATTCATCATATTTGCATAAATATTGAAGAATGAATCTTTCACTTCTTTGTCTTGTTTACATCAATGTCTCATTGTAATTAACTAATCTTTCACAGTGCATAAATAACATACTAACAAGCAAGGGAAAGTTTTGAAATACACCCAAACTGTTGCTGAGAGATGTAAAAGAAATGTCGGAATAGAGAATTTTTTCCTCAAATATAAGATAACTCATACTGGCTCAGTTGTCACTAGATCAACAAGGACTGCACTAGGTTTTGGAGTTCCTGGATCAAATGAACTATGTGCTATAGGATTCAGGCGTGTTAGCTGACCAATCATGGTTAGCAGCTGCACAACTACTTGAAGAAAAGATGGTTATCTGTCACAAATATCCAGAGATCAAAAATAAAGAAATAATGATCTGTTATAACAGATCAAGCCCCACAACGATATTTGAAATGAATGCACCAGTGCTGTAAAAAATAACACCCAGAATCAGAAAAAACAGAACAGAAGCTAGCAAATAAATATTGATTAATAATAATATAAAGTAATGCATTTACAGAACAGAACTGGAAAAACTGCAAAGGGCTACCCAGGGCAAAGAAATCAAAGCCTTGCCAGAAGCAACACAGACTGAAGATGCAAACTATAGGGAGTTGGCAGTGGAAGAAGCCGGCACAGATGTAGAATTGTTTTCATTTGGAAACCAAGTACCTTCAACTTTGCCTCAGAAAGCAAAAATCCTCTAAGTAAAAAGAAACAGCTAGCACAAGCATTAAAAGATGCCAATGCTGTAATATCTGTACAAGCACCTGTTCACTGCAAGAGGCCAACCAACTAATGTACAGCACAGCTGCAGTTATAACTGAATACCTGGGATGCAAAATCAAAGGTCAAAAAAGGTCAAACAATGCACCATCAAAATGAAAGATCAGCCTGGAAAATAAGATCAGTAAGCTGTGATCATATGCAAGCAAGCTAGAATTATGATAACAACAGAAATGGTGGTGAAAAAAGAAAGATAGCTCAAGAATTGGTTGGCATCATAGGAAAAAATACTGCATGGTTTTTGGTTGAAATATCTGACTGGTGCACATCTACTTGTTGCCAAGCAGTTAAACAACATACTGAATGGAGGTGAAATTGAAGAATGGCTAATATCTGGCAAACCTGCCTGATAATGAAATATACAGTGAAAGGGGCAGTGACGTGCGGTCAGCTTTACCCCCGGTGAGGCTGTTTTTAGACTTGTGGACTTCAACTCCCAGAATTCCACAGCCAGGCATGCTTAGTTCTGATTTAAAGCGACAGCATTTTTCCCACTTGCAAAATAAGTTTTCCCATTCTTTTTCTTCTCCCTCCCCCTCCTTCCTCCCTCTCTCCCTCCCTCCCCCTCTCTAAAAACAGACACACGCACACAGAGAACTTCGATCCTTCTCTCATTCACTCACTCTCAAACACAAACACAGAAGTTGGATTGGATATATTTTCCAAAGGCTTGAAAGCAGCTCCTCTGCCATACCCCAACTTTCCCTGTTGCCTCCCGATCAAACTTTTGGAATTCCTCCCCCCTCCCCACACACGCACCTTTTCCAGCTGTTTCAGAGACGATTTCAACTCTGCTTCTCCCAGCCCTCCCCTCCCCTCTTGAAAAGCCAGAGCTCTGAAGTCAGACTGAGCTAGTCGCTCCCAGGAAACTCTAAAAAGCCTCTAAAAATGCCCTCTACAGGAGGCGAGAGAATACGTGCCTCATTTGAATAAGAAATTCTTCGCTTGTTAATCCTTGCTTAACTCTTAAAAGGCGAAAAAATCCTTATGCAAAAGAGGCCCCTCCTTCTCTGGCCTCCTCCTAGTTAATACTGAGAGCAGACACCAAGCCACTGTGACTTGAAATCTGGTAGCAACTACCCTGGCTTTAATTATTTTAAGAAAATTATTTAAAATCCTTTCCTTTCCCTGAGGAGACTGGTGAGGCCCCGCCTCCCTTGCCTCTAGTGACTGCACGTCCCTGGAAAGGGGTACACTAGGCAACTACGGACCAATTACCTGCTTACCAAAAACTTTCAAATTGCTAACTGATGTTGTAGCTGATGCAGCCCAACAGCATCTAGTTAAAAACAATCTTATCTCACCTGAGCAGAAAGGAAACCGCCATAAGCCAATTTCAAAAGGCAGCTTTACCTGGAACAGCTTACATCAGTGGTGGGTTCCGGTCAGTACGGTCCGGTATGGGCATACTGGTGGTAGCTGGGAGCAGTGGCTACCATACCAAAATGGTGGGCCATTTGGCCTACCTGCCTGCATTCCTTACCGCTTTTTGAAGCAAGTGGGCCAATTGTGCACATGTGCACAGCTTCCGGTGCCTGTGTGACCTCCGCTGAGCAGCTGAGTGTCACTGGGCAGTGGCATGTGCATGCATGCACAGCACACGTGCCCGCTGAGGATGCCCAGCCCTATCGCAGCATACCGGTTGCAACAGGATTCACTACTGGCTTACATCTTATGATAATATCTGTAACATCATCAACCATTGACATCTGCCTGTAGGCAGAGAAGGGAAGGACTTGATAGACGAACAGAAAATTCCAAATCCAGTTTGAACATTTGGCTGACTGTGCAACAAACCATAACAAATGATGTGTTGGAAGATCTGAATTGAACATTGGTTGCCAGCAAGCAAGAAATGGTAGGACCATAAAATAGAGAAAGTAGTTGAAAATGGGCATGTGCTCTGGAACTTTAGAATTCAGACTGACATGAATCTATTACATAACACCTCAGATTTAATAATTGTTGATAAGAAGGACAAAAGAAAATCTGGATAATGGATGTGGCAGTACCTGGAGAAGGCAGAATATAAGTGAAAGAACTGGAGAAGATAATAAAATGCAAAGACCTGCAGATAGAAATAGAACAATTGTGGAAAAAGAAAGCAAAGATAGTACAAATAGTGATAGGTGCCTTGGATGCAATCCCGAAACAAACGGAGTACCACTTGAACATTGACAAAATCCCCATCAGTCAAAAGGCAGCTTTGCTCAGAACATCTTGCATCCTGAATGACGCCTTTAAGACCTTGATGAGGACTCAATAAAAATACCAAATCTAGGCTTAACATCTGGCTGACTGTGTGAACAACCATAATAAGGAATATCATCATCTAGACTAAAGAGGGATGAATCAGAAGAATGGTTGGAAAGAGGATGAGAATCTGTGTAACAGTGGGAGATTCCATAATTGTGAACTGTTCTCAAGTATATTAAGTATTCCTTTGTGTTGTTTTTCTCTTGTTGGTTTATGCTTTTAATTTTAATTCTAAATTAGATGCCCAGAGACATAATTTGCAAATTAGGCAGCCATATAAATCAATTAAAGAAAAACAACAAAATCAAAAGCCAAAATAATAAAAACAGTTTGTGTTGTTTAAAGTGCATATAAAATCATCCACACGATCTTAAGGGTTCATTTTTGTGCATTTTGAAATCTATGATGGCTTTTAAAGTAAAAGTTCAATAAAAGTTAATGTGGGTTACTCTATTCAGATAGAATTGCAATTGATTCTGTGAAACTGAGACCTTTGGTAAAAATGATGATTCAAAAAAGATCTGTAATCTGCACAACAGAGCCTAGGCTCTTGATCCTTTTTTATAGCCATTGCAACAAATTATACTGTAATTCAGACAGTTTTATATTATTCAAGAATAAATACCTATGGAATTAAATGACAAATGAGGAAAAGCAAGCATAGCAATGCATGCTTATTAAAAATAGGACACATTCAAATCCTTCTGGATTGATAGTATTATTCAGTATATTTATTATTGCTTATTGGCCAAAATAAATTTTTTTTTAAAAAAATGTACATTACATGCACCTTTGGAGTGATAAACAAAACCCAACATCCAACATTCATGACATAAATGAAATTAAATTAAATTTAGGGACTTCGACAAAGCATGAATTCAAAGCATGAGCTCAAAACACACAAAATGATGACAGACACTTTTATGGGATATTAACCCAGGACCAAGAAAGTGTGAAATGAAAAGACTCCACTGAAATGAAATGAAGAGACTTATATGATTAACCCTGAAAGAGGAAGAGGTCAAGTAAAGACAGACAAAGAATCAAAGTTACAAACTAAAGGAGATCTTTCTTGATTGAGAATTCTCCCTCGGAAAACTGGAGAAGATGGTATGAATTACTTCATAGCGGAGGGCCCAATGCCATTATTCACTTTTCAAGCCCCAACTTTTTTCCTGGGAAAATACCAATAGCCACCGTGTGTGTGTGTGTGTGTGTGTGTGTGTGTGTGTGTGTGTGTGTCAGAAGAGGACTGTGTCAGTTCAGAACTTTATTGGTTGGGGAATCGGTGCTATTATGAGTATGATTGTTCATTTTCTTTCTTCCAAAGTAAATAAAAGGCATGGTGACCTCATTTCAGTGATTGAACAGGTTAACCTAGGTCATGAGAAGTACATTACACTCTCCCTCTTGTTACATTTTGTTTCTTTTTCTCTCTTTTTAAACAAGCACTTCAGGGCCAAACAGGTGAATAACATCCCTTAAAAGCCTGCCATTGTTTTAAAAAACATCTCTGAGTCACATAACAAAGTTTTAGTAACATTGACTTTGATGATCCTATTTTCACTAATAATTAGATGGAGGTCTACAAGCCTATGTTTGTTGCATGCCTCATTGCCTCCAACCAATGCTTCAGTCTCTGCTCTTTCAGAATTGTCTCTTCTCCAGGAGACAGCTGACAGCTAGGAAGAATAAAATGGGAGAATCCACAATACAATGATCAAGCTGGTCATGGCAATATGCATGAAGAACTGATGATCCAAGGGTAGAAGCAACTATAAAAAGGCACCATGGCTCAAGTTGCAGAGACGTACTTTGCATGTAGAGAATCTTAGATTTAGTCCCAGCATCCCAACATAGGACTGAAAAAACTCAGATCAAAATTACCTAGTCATTATTGACTATAGCATTCTAGAAAAACTATATACAATACAATACAATAGCAGAGTTGAAGGGACCTTGGAGGTCGTCTAGTCCAACCCCCTTCCTAGGCAGGAAACCCTATACCATTTCAGATAAATAGCTATCCAACATCTTCTTAAAGACTTCTAGTGTTGAGGCAATGTGTTCCACTGATTAATTGTTCTAGCTAAAGATTTGCTTTCATATAAGTCCCTTCTTTGATGCATAAATAATATTTCCTTTTTCTGCAGCAACAGTATTTTTACCTCATTATTAATGAAACCCCCACTCTGTCAAGGACCTCAGAGTACTCATCTCAAACTATTAAAGTGCCAGAGCTCATTGTAACAGCATTGCCAACAAGGCATTAAGAGTTGTTAACCTAATTTTGTGAAGCTTCTTCCCTGGTAATATTGAACTGCAAACTAGGGCATACAAAACTTTTGCTAGACCAATTCTTGAATACAGCTCATCTGTCTGGAACCCACACTGCATATCAGACATTAATGCAATCAAACAAGTCCAGAGATATTTCACAAGAAGAGTTGTTTATTCCTCTTCTTGCAACAGAATATCTTACGACACCACACTTGAAAATTTGGGCTTAGACAACTTAGAACTTCACCGTCTGACCTAAGCATAGCACATAAAATTATGTCATACCTGTCAATGAATACTTCAGTTTCAACTGCAGCAAAACATAAGCTCACAGTAGATACAAACTTATGGTAAATGGCTCCAAATCTGATTGCAGAAAATATGACTTCAGTAACAGAATTCTCAATGCCTGGAATGTGCTACCTGATAATGTGGTTTCTCTCCCAAACCCCCAAAACTTTAACCTTAGACTGTCTACTGTTACCCCATTCCTAAGAGGTCTTTAAGGGGCATGCATAAATGCACCAGAGTACCTACCATCTCTGTCCTAATATTCCCTTGTATTTGTATCTGTTACATGTATTCATAGTCAGGTTTATACATATATCTGTTATCTAATTCATGCTTGATGAAATAAATAAATAAATAAATAAATAAATAAATAAATAAATAAATAAATAAATATAAAATAAAACTAGAGCCACAATCTTGGAGCTGAATAACTATTTTGTAAAACAGAGTGATATAGAAAACATCAGCAGATTGCACCCAACTAATAGCCATGTGGAAATTTGTAGGCCAGATGTGCTACTCCGATTAAAGCAAGGTGCTATTTACCAGTGGCATTTTGATAAATGATTCTATCCTTGTCTATAGCTGTGATGATGTAATAGTTCTGCTATGTTTCCCATTACATTCCCCTTACTCTTAGAGAAATATCACATCCATAGCTTATGACCAGCCTTAACTATAAGGCTGCATTATGTCACCACATACTTCTTTCCTGCACTCAACTCATTTTTTTTCATTCAAAGAAGAAAATGAAATGTAATAAAAGTTGCCAATAATAATAATACAAAACAACAAAATCCTATCACACAGAGGTATCTTACATAAAGTTTTGAAAGACTTCCAAAAGAAGATGATCAGCAATTATTTTATTTTACTTTAGAGGCAAAAACATAAGACAAATGTATTTCCCATCTGTATCCCACTTTCCATACATCCTTGAAACAGTACTCTCTGTCTTCTCCATATTTTTAAACAATAATAATCATTGGGAATATTTTTATATCTCTTATCTTTGCTGAGAGCTGGAAGCTTTCCATTAATTTTCCCTTATTATATTCAAGTAGGCCAGGGTCACCTTTTAGACTGACTAATGAGCTGGTTTTAAGGCAGTGTGATTCATAATTCGGCAAGGAAATAAATCACATTAGGAAAATACAGGAGGGAGAAATGGAAGGAGGCAACTTCACTGACTTAAAACTTTCTACTTAAGAAGGTGCATTTGCATTAAAGAGATCATAGAGCTGAATGAAAGATGATATACTCTGAAAGAAGACTTTAAAGGGACAGAATAGAAGACATCCTCAGGAATCATTGTCAGATAATCAAAGCTACCTCAAAATATACTCAGCTTTAAAAAAAGTTTTGAAGTCCCTTGCTTGTGAAATCAAAGATAAAACTACTTTACCACATCAATGCAAGAAATCAGGGGAGTTTGCATTTCTTGGGGACTTCTTCTATGGCGTTTCCGGTTGTTCAGTCAAAAATGTAGGCCAGGGAGGAATGGCTGCTGACAATTCTGCTGCATGTGCTTTACTGAAATGTTTCAAGCTGTTTTCAAATGTCAACATACAAGTGACCTGTGAGATTAGCTTCTGTTTCTAGAAAAGTTTTAACCATTTGTCTAAAAACTCCTCTGTCCAACTTTACTATTGTGAGAAGTTTGATATCCTAATATATTTTGTTCTTTATGCTGTTTCCATCTTCCCTTAAAGTATTAGAGAATCCACAAGGATATGAGAATCAGTATCTCCAAGATAATCAAATTAGCAAACTTCCTCAATCCCCAAAATAAATTACCCAGACCTAATCCATTTATCAAAAGGATAAAGCCTGCAAACACAGAGTTAAGTTATGTTGCACAGAGGAACTGCATGTTCACAAGAAGAAATCTACCTACCTATCTACACACCACACACACACACACACACACACACACACACACACACACACACACACACAGACCTCAAGTGTCACTCTAGAATCAGCATGTGACACCCCGGACAAGCTCCCCCTATAAAATGTTCAGCTGTATCCCATTTCTCTGCAGCCTAAAAGTACCCCTAAAAGCAAACTGTTTTACTTTGAGGAATAAATATTTCTTCTTTCCTCACAGCTGTATGGATCACATTTTTATTCATTTTTGTGCAACCCCGGCCCCAAATTATTCTTCTGATACTCTAAGAGGACTGCTTGCCCATCTTTGAAAGTTTGTTCTCTTGCTAAAATGTTCTAGGAAAGATTTCTTGGACTGTACTTCTGTATAATTGCTTGTTACCCTAACTTCATGGTAAACAGCTGTTCTTTGACTTAATTCTTGGATCTCTTTAATTATCTGAAAACATTTCAACTTATATCTTTAGATCTTCTTGAATCTATTGGATATTCTTGCAGGCGATACTTGTAGTACTACTCCAAAGGTAATTTTTCAAGAGATAAATAGAATTTTTGGGCTTTCTTTGAAGATGTTTTGCTTCTCATCCGAGAAGTGAAATGTCTTCAAAGAAAAACCAGAAAGTCCAGTTGCATCTTTAAAAGGCACATTTGGGACAACAATGACTTGATGATTGAGAATCTCCATAGATCCTAGTATCACTATTTTCCTTAGTTTTATAACTAAAGCTATAAAAGATGCATCCAAGAATTGCTTTATAGCAATTCTTGGATGCATCTTTTCCAACTTAGACATACCATACTATAACAGAGTATGACCCCAGTTTCAAGAAGACTTGTTTGGCATCTATGAGGCTATATATTTTGTGAAAATATTCTGCCACAAAGTTTAGATTTTAAGAATTTGATAATTTTCAAAACAACAGCTTTAATATAATTTACATTTTCTTTCCTCTTAATTATCATTGTAATTATTGCATTCCCTGTTTAACCCACCCAGATAATTAGAACTGCATGATAGAAAGAATTATGAAAAGTTGGACATATTTCCCCCAAAAGAAAATTGTTGTGAAAAGTTTTTTTTAAATATAATGTACTATCCATAGTGTAAAAGTTTCATCCAAGCAAGACAGGAGCAGCTAAAGGGCACAAGGCATAAATACTGTTGGTTTCACAGCAGCCTGAATCTATTTTAGTAAATTAAATTAGTGCCATAATGGCTTATCCACCATTCAGCCAATGCTTATACTCACAATATTCTGTCAGCTAATTAAACTATGTTGTGTGAAAAAGCAGCTCTTGGAAACTTAATCTTAAATCTTCAATTCCAGAATAATATTGTCCTGGTCTGACAGAGTATAACTGAGATAAGAGACTAAGAATTCTAAACCTGGTAGCCCTATTACTAATACTTTTTTCTTCCTACTCTTGTTTTTGGTTTAGGTTTTACAGAATGAATATCTGAATCATATGACACATAGAGTAGCCCAAAGCACATATTTCAGTAGAGAGAAGTTCCCTGAGGATGGGATACAGCACAATTCCAAAGCTTGGAAGAATAAACTTCTGGTCCCGAGGACTGACCCAGATTGGATCTTACATAAGGATTCTTTCCATAAAATTTTAAATTGCACAAGGTACTCTACTTCTGGAGATATTTATCTTTTCTAGGAGACAGCACTTCATTACATGTTTCTACTTACATCTGAGAACTGAATACTGTATAAAGGTAAAGGTTCTCCCACACACATGCATGCTAGTCGTTTTCGGCTCTAGGGGGGTGGTGCTCATCTCTGTTTCTAAACAGAAGAGCTAGTGCTGTCCAAAGACGTCTCAGTGGTCATGTGGTCGGTGTGACTAAACACCAAAGGCACACGGAATACTGTTACCTTCCCACCAATGTTCCGTGTCTTCAAATCTTTCAAGCAGTTTTTCTTTTCTGAAGATGACATTAAACATAACTTTTTTTGGGAAACTACCAGTTGTAGCTGTGGGAAAGGATGTGGCTGCTTTAAAGGGATGCACAATGGTTCCATGTTCTCATCTGGACCTTCGAAGCACTTTTTTTTGGTGCTGAATCCAAAGTAATCTATGGTTGTTCATTTTTCAGCTAATTGTATTATTGTTGTTTTAAAGAAAGATGTTTTTTTAAGTTTTTTAAAGTTCTGGGATAATAAATTAGCAGATCAAAACAGAGTTCTTTATGTTGCATCATTTGATAAGACTTGTGAAATGGACAATAAAACCACATTAACATTAATATTAATGATAATGATTAAATATTAGGTTCCTGATTTTCTCAAAAACATTCAATCAACCCTTAAATGAACCAGTGGTGGTTCCAGATCCCGTTGCAACTGGTACAGTGTAATGGGGCCCGGTGTCCTACACATGAATCATGCAGCGTACACGCATGCATCCTTACCTCCTGAGACTCTCCGTGATGCTTCCGCAATGCTCCAGCTGATTGGCGGAATGTCGCGCAGGTGCAGTATGCAGGTAAGGATGGCAGGTGGGCCCTCTGAAGCACCATACTGGAACCGTACCCGGTGCTCCGGCAGGCACCGGTATGCCCATACGGGGCGTACTGGTTGTAACCCACCATTGAAATGAACATATCCAGCAGGAATAGTGATTAATTATCTTTTTTATAAAAATTGTCTATACAATCTGGACATACCTCACTTAAGATAATGCAGTTTCAAATGGTTATAGTACCATTTCACAAGTAGTTCTTGATTACTTGTAAAATATGAGTGAATTTTGCAGACTTCCAACCTGGCACATTCAATCCAAATAACAAATCCTGTTCCGAGAGGTTTTTTTTTTTTTTTTTTAAAAAAAACTTGGTTCTTTAAACACTTGCTTCCAGTTGTTTTTAATCCTATTGAAGAAATGTCTTTGGGAGAAGTCTCCTGAAGCATTATGGAATGGCATTTAGATCACCTCTAAAAAAAGAAAAGAAAAGAAATGGAGTATCAGTATGTTGTGAGATTCATCTTAAGGGAAAGAAATAACTATAAAGATTATGGTTTATAAGCACATCAAGCCAGAGAACATTCTGCTCATCTGATTATCAACCAAATGTAATTAATGCTCCTTGCTTAATTCTAAGATTGGAAGGGGAGATAGAAATGCATGCCAATGAAATAATGGAAGACAGTGAGGGTGAAAATATCTGTTTAAGTGCCTTAATAGAATATTATATATTAGCCTTGCATGGTTGAAAACGATACTAAAAATTTCAAAAGAAGAGAATATATGTTATACAGGGATGAACTGTGGAGTCTTTCAGTCAAGGACCAAGGACTCCACTAAAAAGTTTGTTGTGATGTTTTTTTTCTCCTTTGTTCGTAAGAAGTTCTTTTGCGTGCTGGATGTCTGATCATTTTCTGAGAACACAAAGCCTCATGACAAAAATAATTGTGCTTGTTTTATTTCAAACTAGGTTGACATTGATGAGAATTTTCCCCCCCTAAATATCTCCAGTATAAATAGGTTTCTCATAACTAATGAAGTCTCTAATACTATAAGGCCTTCTGTGAACTCATTCCTTGAATCATGTGTCTTAATCATGAATTTAAAACAAAGAATGTGAAGAGAGGAATGTTCCTAGATCTTTTTTATAGCTCTAAGTTGTAAATTTTCAATTGAGATTCTCTTAGTTTCTGGTATGCTCTAATAAATTAGTAGTCCAGTGCCAATGTTCCAGTGGTGGGATTCAAATAATTTAACAAACGGTTCTCTGCCCTAATGACCAGCTGGGTAGGCGGGGTCATGTGACTGGATGGGCGTGGCCAACTCAAGGTCACTCAGGTCGATGGACGTTTCGCCTTAGCTGTTACAATGTAATAAGGATTAACCGGAGAGGCTAGTTTCTGTAAGCAGGTCTGTTGTATATGTTTGTGTTGTGTGAGGGAAAGACGCAGGAGCCATGGAATCAGAGAGTAAGATGTTTATTAGTAGGTGACAAGCGATTCAGAATGTGTTACAACTGTCACAGTATTATACTCTCAGGTACCAACCTGTTATTTAACTGTCATTACACCACCATCACAGGCTGTGCTTCGCCCGACCAATTAGAACGCAGCACAGGCTGTTGCTGGGTTATAACACTCCTTCCCCCCAGTTATCTGCATACGTGTATTTTATTTGCATTTTCCGTATTGTCAATTTGCGTGTTATTTGTTTGCATTTTTGTGTTATCTGTTTATTTATTTGCATTTTTTGTGTCATGTTCAACATTTACAAGTACTTGCATTTTTTGTTTTTGTTTTATGTTCAACATTTACAAACTCTTTTACAAACTCTCCTCCCCCCCCCAGTTATTTGGCACATTTTCATATTCACATTTGCATATTCACATTTGCATATTTACATTTGCATATTCATATTGGAATATTTAAATTTGCATATTCAAGCTCTGCGCATGCTCACAAATCATGGAGGCTGGAGAGCTTACATGGAGGGAAACTCAAAGAAGTCCTGTTGGTAACTTTTCTGTTGGGCTTTGTTCGATCGGCATGCAGGCAGGGTTCTGCTGTTGCTGGAAGGTTTAGCTGACAGGATTTCTGCTGACTTTTGCTGCAGAGAATGGTAAGCTTCTGAAAAGGCTGTGGAGGCTTCTGTTAGAGAGCGGGAGACCGGCCCTGGAGGCGGCTGAGTGTTCCTGGCTCGTTAGGAAGGCAGCAGGCAGGCTTTTGAGTGGCCAGAGTTGCTTCTTGGGAGGCAGGCAGCTTTGTAATGCATGTAGCAGGCTTCTGACAGGCTGGTAGTAGGCTGCTGGCTTTGGAGGAAGAGCAGGCTTGTCGGAAGCTGCTCTTTGGAAAGCTGTATGAAGAGTCAGAGGCTTCTTAGGCAACAGTATCCGTGTATTGCAACACTAATGTTTGTAACAGTAGCAAACAGTAGACCGGATAGACTCTAGAGTTGTGTCTGGTAGATCTTCGCAGCAGAGAGGCAGGCAGACAGGCAGCTTCAGCCATGGTTGAGCCAATGCAATTCATAGCTCGTCCCTGAGCAGAGGCGACGGCTCCAGCCAAGGTTAAGCGTAGGTTGCCCGTCCCTGTGACTGATGGAGTCTGCGCCTGTGGATCTACTCAGGTTGGCTTGATCGGAAGGCGAAACTTGAGGCAGTGGCAACTGCTGCTGCAGCTCTGACAGGTCCTTCAAAGTATTTTCTGTTCACATTTGCTTGGTTGCGTGTGACTGGCTTATTGTTTAGTTTTATTCTTATTCCAGGCTCTGCGGAATCGCGATCCCATCCTCGTCGCCAGTGTTGTATATGTTTGTGTTGTGTGAGGGAAAGAAGCAGGAGCCATGGAATCAGAGAGTAAGATGTTTATTAGTAGGTGACAAGCGATTCAGAATGTGTTACAACTGTCACAGTATTTATACTCTCAGGTACCAACTGTCATTTAACTGTCATTACACCACCAATCACAGGCTGTGCTTCGCTCACGACCAATTAGTAACGCAGCACAGGCTGTTGCTGGGTTATAACAAGGTCAATAAAGATTAGGCTAGAAACAACACCAGAATGTTTCCTTCCTGCCTTCCTTACAGGATTAGCCCTGTAAAGTGGAAAAAAACAAAAGGAGATTTCTTCCAACAATCGGTTCTCTGAACTACTTAGAAAGTTACCAACCAGTTCTCCCGAATAGGTGCGAACTGGCTGAATCCACCACTGCAATGTTCCCAGTAAATACTGAATGTACATATTTTGAAATTCTGAATATACTACAGTTCATTGTTTCAGCTTATTCATATTAAAATAATATTTCAGGTTAGTATAGCTAGGCTTCCATTAGGTTTGCTTGATTCTATTTCTTTTTTATTATAAATAAATAGAGAATTCTTGCCTGTACGAAACCAAATAATAGGAAAAGGAATGGAATTCTATGAATAGAAATTTTAGAAGAATAGTTGCTTTAAATAGGAAAATTCTCCAAAGAATTGATAAAGTTGTTAACATGAATTCTGTTTTGAAAGAAGCATCATAATTACATTTGATATCTGTTGTCATATTTAAGTTCAATCTGCTCACTAAGAAGTCAGGTAAATTCTTAAAGCCATTTTTGTAATTCTTTTACAAGGGCAAGTGCCTCCTTAGCCTGCCTTGTGCTGATAACTCCAATCCCATTAAGTGAATATAAACCCAGGAGAGAACCCATGCATGTCATAGGCTCCTCCTCCATGTAGCTGAAACCTAGAATGCTACAGGTTTTCCATCTATGAAAAGGACTGATATTCTTGAAATGAGTAGCTGAAACTAGGTGCTGAAGTTCTCACTCAAGTCCGCTATTGAAGCGGGGAAAAACACTTTAATCTGATTGGTTGACCGACTGACAGCTTCTTATATAAAGGAACGCTGTCAGCCAGGCTGTTGCTGTTGTTCTTATGAACAATAAAGGGTTCCACCACAAATGCGCGAACGACAAAAGCGCGCCTGACTAAACCGCGGTGACAAAACCGCAGTGACAAAACCGCGCCGACGAATGAGCGCTGAAGCGCGCCGCAACAGCGCGCCGACAGAAGCGTGCGGTAACCCTAACCCTAAACCAAACCCTAAACCTAACCCTAACCTAACCCTAAACCTAACCTAACCCTACCCTAACCCTAACCCTAACCCTAACCCTAACCCTAACCCAACCCTAACCCTAACCCTAACCCTAACCTAACCCTAACCCTAACCCTAACCCTACCCTAACCCTAACCCACCCTAACCCCTAACCTAACCCTAACCCTAACCTAACATACCCTACCCTAAACCTTACCTTAACTTAAATCACGCTTTTGTCGGTGCGCTGTTGTCAGTGCGCTTTTGACATCGCGGTTTTAGTGCCGCGGTTTTGTCGGCACGCTTTGACGTTCGCGCATTTGTCGGGTCACGCAATAAAAGAGCTTTGCTGAATTCACTCTGGTCTGACTCCATTCTCGCCCAAACTTAACAGATATGCATTCCCCTAGACTTCTTCCACAATCAATTAAAATCCAACTAAATCATTTCAAATCCACCATGTGTGCTTTCTGTCAGAACATCCTATTCTTGAGGGGAATGTGGGTGAAAGAGTGTGTGGTAGAATAAACACATTTTTTCTGGGTTTCTAACAAAAACTAACTAGCACCACAAACCCATGCATTTGGGGCATGTTCATTGTAAAACATAATGAAATGAAAATGAGGCACAAACTGAATCCATTATCCTTGCTGTCTTGAAATGGGCAATGTCACAGCCCATCTTGCATGGCAGAGCCCAACTTTTGATGGGACTTTCCAAGATGAAAACTTTTGATAGTTTAGAACGTGGTACATGATTCTTTTACTGTAATTTTCTGAGGCCATTACTAGTCATATTCCATCTCTTAAATAATGTCTCTCTCTCTCTCTTTTCAGTAAAATGGGCAAAGGGTTTCTCTACAATGGAATCAGAACCAATTACTTCAGCAAAATTACGGTACATTATCACTGGAATGTCAGAAGATGCCAGCCAATTTCTGATGTTTGATCAGGATATTAAAGATAGCTTCATTCTGCAAAAGCAAAACCTCTTCAGGGAGGAAATGAGAGTTAATAGGACTGTTCAGATTGCCTGTCATCTCTAAACACATTTCTATCCATCAAATAGGCCACATAACATTGACTCCAAACATTTAATGGTTAATTTGTATAACCAATATCATCAGTAATTTCTTTGGTCTTGCATTTGGTATTTTGTACTTATAACTGTTGTGAAGAATTTTGGAAACCACTTCCTATATTTTATTTTTAAAACTTTTTATTTTCCTTATATTTTCTTTTTAAAACTTTTTTATTTTCTTGCATTCTTGCTTTTTCTTCAACTTATTTCTTTTTCTCTTTTCTTTTTATTACTAGTAACATATGTTCGCTTTTATCTTCTTGTTTAAAAGTTTTATAAACAATTACATTTATTTTATACAGTATGTATCTCTCTATATGTCTCTATCTTCATTGTCATCGTCGTAGTCGTCGTCATCATCATCATCATCATCATCATCATCATCATCATCATCATCGCTGGTCTTAATGAGAACTTTTAAAGTGTACAACCATAAAATTCTAAGCAATGGTAAGAATGCAGGTAGTTATTTTGAATGTTGGAACTTCTCATTTGAATACACTGTCCATTATCATACAGACAGTTCCAAATGCTAGTTTGGACCAGTTTTCATAAAGAGCAGCCAAGATGGCAAATTTGTTCCTGGAATATATCATTTAGGTTACAGCTGACAATTTCCGTGGTTGAAAACTCTCCATAAGAATATTTGCACTCTCATTAGGAAGAAAATCTCTCTCTCTCCCGCCCTCTCTCTCTCCCTCCCTCCCTTTTAAATTTGCAGGAACTTTTATAAGAAAGCATGTCAAACCTTGTGATTTCTTCACCAGAAAAGAAAACATTACATTCTCAAAACATTGTCACTTCTTTTGCTAAAGGATACTTACTTGCATTGATGGTAATGAATTCTGAACTCCATAAAATAATGTGTTGAACTTAACAGATTTTGTAAATTGCCTATAGCTAAAAATGGAAGCTGCTGGCACATAGCTATATGTTGTGGTCCAGTAGATGCTGTTGGAGCTGCCACGAGACTCCGACAGTGAGGGGCCCTCTGAGTTGGCTCTGGAGGATGTGGATGACCCTGGGCAGGGTTCTGACACCGAGCAGGGCGCAGAGAGGTTGGTTGGCCACCAGGAGGCACCTGAGCCTTGGACCAGTGGGGAGGAGACAAGGGAGAGTGAGCCGGAGGCCAGTAGTGAGTTGTTCCTGGATGCATGCCATCGAAGAGCTCCTAGGCATCAGGAACAATTACGCAATTACAGGAGGTGATTGTACTCAGCTGGTGGTCATTAGGCTCTCTCCAGACTATAAAAAGCTACTGGTGCAGACGCCCCTCTTGCAGAAGTCAATGCAGGATTGAATGTTAGAGGACATTACTGTGAGCTTGGCAGGCTGGATTGCTGCCAAGCCTTATTATGTTTATTGCTGCCTAAGTTGTCTGAGTTGCTGCCAAGATCCTTATCTGTTTGTTCTGCTTTACTTTTCAGCCACCGAGGTCTTGGTGTCTTGCTATTAAAGTACATTCCAGTTAAGCTTGTCTTGGCATTTGTACTGGACAGAGGAGGGGGTCAGAACAGCCTGTCTGAGTGAATGAATTAGCAGGTGATAAGAGTGTCATTCGCTATTCAGAATCTACCAAATAAATATAATAAGTATGGTAGAAATGGCCAAAAGGAACTGTAGGAGAACCAACATCCACAAAAATATGAATAAAAACAGGAAATATAACTAAGATTGGAAAAGGAGTGGGGCAGGGGAAAGAATAAAAAGATTCAGTGATTAGGTAATATCTTGATAGTATAAAAGAGTTTTTTTAAAACTTCTCTAGTTTAAACAGACAACAATTCTACCAATACCAAACCCCTTCTCTACAACTTCTCTTCCTCGCCCCCCCACCAAAAAAAACAAAACAAGGAAGGAGAAAGATATTAGAAATTATCTCCTCAAAATTTTAGCCCTGGGTATGCAGTTTTATTAATATTCTATTCACTTTCAGAATGCATTGGTGAATGTATGTGTTGCAACTATTTTTAAAAAATTATTTCATTGGTTAAACAAGAACTAAAGAGAGGGAATGAAAGCCTGAAGCTAATCTAAAAGTGAGCTTCAAGAGAATATATGTCTAAAATTGTATCTATGTGACTTTGGTACATTAAGTTATGGGAACAGAAAGCAAGATAATCATCAAAATTACAGATCTTGAAATAAGTGGACATAGCCATGGAAATGGGGTTG